>NC_143397.1:164146396-164516396 GCF_052110815.1 Crocodylus siamensis | reverse complement strand
AATAATGATACTCCTCTAAGACCTGGTAAAGCTTCTCTCCTATGGCAATATATCTGTCAAGATAACTATACCTGGTAACTTCAATGCCTAGCGAAGCAACCTGGCAATAGGACATCCAGAAAAATGACAAACTAACCACTAGGGGACAATGGCTGTTTGTTGGATCAAATAACATAGCTCATCATACCTACAACCTGTTTGAGCTGCTCCATGTTGGAGGACTATTTCCATTACTCCAACTGTTAATTCTATCAATGTGATAGAACATGGGGTCCCCAGAGCAGAAGGGAAATATACTGATGGCTTGCCAGTAGAAATGTACATGTCCTAGAAGTCTCTAGAGGGTTTGGAAAGAGAATACTTTTATTTAATAAACTACATTAATAAGGAAGTATGAGAGAGATTATTATGCCTTGGACCAATGATGGATATTTGGGGCCACTGTTTCACAAGCTTCAAATTCAAAGGCAACCAGGACTGGCAGCTTCAACTAATGTAGACAACAAGGGGGCTATCTAAATGGTACGAGCCAGCACCATATACACACAGCCAAGCTGTGGGTCGCTAATTGGCTGGAGGGCCGCACCCAGAGAGTGGTTTTAGATGGGTCATTTTCAACCTGGAGGGATGTGGGCAGTGGGGTTCCCCAGGGCTCGGTCCTACACTGTTCAACATCTTCATCAGCGACTTGGACAAGGGTGTGAAAAGCACCTTGATCAAATTTGCAGACAACACTAAGATGTGGGGAGAAGTGGCCACACTAGAGGAGAGGGACAAGCTCCAATCAGATGTGGACAGGTTACAGGGGTGGGCGGATGAGAACAGGATGGGTTTCAATACAGACAAGTACAAGGTATTCCACCTGGGGAGGAAGAACCAGCAGCATACCTACAGGCTGGGGAAATCCCTTCTCATCAGCAGAGGCAGAAAAGGATCTTCGACTCCAAGATGAACATGGGCCGACAAATGTAGGAACACGGTCAGGAAGGCTAACCACATCTTGTCATGCATTCATAGATGCATCACGAGCAGGTCCAAGGAGGTGATCCTCCCCCTCTATGTGACATTGGTCAGGGCTGCAGTTGGAGTACTGCGTCCAGTTCTGGGTGCTGCACTTCAAGAGGGATGTGGACAACATGGAGAGGGTCCAGAGGAGGGCCACTCACATGATATGGGGCAGCAGGGCAGGCCCTACAAGGGGAGGCTACGAGACCTGAACCTATTCAGCCTCCACAAGAGAAGGCTGAGAGGGGATCTGGTAGCTGTCTACAAACTGACCAAGGGGGACCAGCAGGCAATGGGAGAGTTCCTGTTCCCCCAAGCACTACCAGGAGTAATGAGGAATAACAGCCATAAGTTGATGGAGAGTAGATTCAGGCTAGATATCAGGAGTCACTACTTCACAGTCAGTGCAGCTAGGATCTGCAACCAACTTCCAAGGGAAGTGGTGCTGTCTCCTATCCTGGGGTCTTCAAAAGGAGGCCAGATAGACATGTAGCCAGGGTCATTTTACCCCAGCATTCTTTCCTGCCCATGGCAGGGGGATTGGACTTGATCTGCTCAGGTCCCTTCTGACCCTACCAACTATAAAACGATGAAACTAAGCTAGCCCTGCACAAACTAACTTGATAACCAGAAGCAATAGAGAGGTGTTCATGGCGAGCTTGGGTAATCTCTGACAGAACTGAAAAACCACTGGCAGATAACAGCTCCCGACAGAGTCTCAATACACCATAAAGACCCTTAAGTAGTCTTATTCTGTTCTTGTTCTGGGAGGTAAAGAAAAAAAAGTTTTACTTTAATAGCATCTTATTTCTACCTTGTCTCAGTCTTTCACATAGATGTTGTAATACCCCTCAAAAATGCTCTATGTTCCCCTTATTCAGCTTCACCTCCAAAGCCAATTATTCTGTGTAGAGGTGCACTGATATATCAGTGGCATATCAGATCAGCACCAATAAAAGGAAAATTAACATTATCAGCAACTGGCCTTTTTTGGCCTGATGATGTCACCAATAAATGCCATATGCATGCGTGCAGCCACAGCATGCACTGGCCAGGAGTGCAGCCCTGCAACTTGGGGAGCAGTTTTCTGCCAGTAAATAATCTGTGGAGGGGAAGGGACATTGGGGGAGGGGAATAGGGGGGAAGGAACAGATCAAAGCCCCCACAGTGAAGGAAGGAGTGGGGCAGGGGCAGACACTGCCCAACAAAGGCAGTGAACGCAACTCCGCTGGGAATGAGACGGAGCTGCGGGAGGCTCATCCAGGGACTGTGGAGGTGGGGCAGTTATCCACTGCTGCGCTCACCACAGGGAGAAGCAGGAGGGGTATAACCTCCCATCCACTTGTGTGCGCAGGCCAAGAAAGTCTTTATCAGTGCACCCCTAATTCTGGGTCTTGCCTCCTTTGGTCTCCTGCAATCTACATTCCCTACCACCTTACAAAAAAAACCAAACCAAACCTGCAAAAAAATCTTTCTACAAAATTTTTTTTTTGCTCTTACTGAAGACAGGACTTGAATGAGTACTTTAATAAAGTTTATAGTTCCATAGAACTGGGATTGTTTTGCAAATATTATGTCACTTTATCTGCAGTGACACTTTATACAAGAAATACAATTAAGAATTTTAGTTTTGGAGTGTAGGACTGAAATTTGTGGAAGCTTACTGAAAACACTTCATAAGTATTCAACTTGTATGTGTGTGCAAAGTCAAACAAAAATCTACATCTATTAAAACTACATAATCTATCTGAAATCAGACTAGAAAAATCTATAGTTTTAAACTATAAGGTTTGCAGAGCTCTTAATGTTTAAATTTTTAATCCACGTTCATTTTAATAAAACTGAGAGGATTTGTGAAAAGTAACTTGATTTAGAGAGGCAATCTGGACACGAGTTGTGCTTTCTATATATATATTTTAACAGCAATAGTGACCCATATTGATTACATCATTACCACTGGTACATAGGCTTACCTTATAGTCATAGATATTATTGGTCTTCTACTGTCATATTACACCACTGTTTAAAAGCCTATGTCTTATTCATATATTAATATAAAAGTAAATTACATTTGCAGTTTGGTCTACTCTTGAACTTAAGAGGGAAAGCAGCAGATAAGAAAGAATGAACTAGGAAGTCCTAATTTTGCCAGGGGTTCTTGAACAAGTCAATTCCTCATTTGTTTCCATGATTAATAAAATAATACTCAAGACAGCTCAAGGTACAGTAGAAGTTAGCTCATCAGCATTTATCAAGACATGCTGTGAACACCCTAATTAAAAAAAAAAATCTCAGAATGCAAATTACCATCCTTATTACTAATTGCTGCTATTTCCATAAAAATAGGAAGCAGGTTATTTCTTGCATGTGATTAAATTGCTTTGATTCAAATAAGCAACACAAGATCTTCCAGGAAACTAGTATACAACATCTTGAATTAAGATACAAGCCTCCAAATACAATCACAACCTGCAAGAAATCCTGCAACAAACACAAAGGATCCATCCATTCTTGGTATCCTTTACTGTCTAAAGCACAGACTCCTTGATATAAGGTTCAACAAGAACAAGTGCAAAGTCCTGCACTAAGCACAGAACAATCCCATGCTTAGGTGGGGAGGCCACAGGAAAAGGGGACAACAGAATTTGTGGGAGCTGCATCAGTAGAGCGTTGCCAGCAGATTGAGGGAAATTAAGTATTTCCGTCTATTTTGCACTGTGTCCAGTTTTGGGCCCCCATTATAGAAAGGATGTAGACAAGCTGGAGACTCCAGCAAAGGGCAATGAAAATAGTTAGGGCACATGATTGTGCCACAGGACTTCAAGGAGAGGCTGAGGGAACTGGGCTTATTTAGTCTATAGAAGAAAAAACTGCACCGGGGGATTTGATAACCACAAGCAATGGTGTCAAACTGCAGCAAGAGATGTTTAAGTTGAATATTAGGAAAAACTCTCTCACTAGGAGGGTGGTGAAGCACTGGAACAGGTTACCTAGAAGAGTTGTAGAAACTCCATCCCTGAAGATTTTTAAGGGATAACTTCACAAAACCCTGTCTGGAGCCATCTAATTGAGGATGGTCCTGCTTTGAGCAGGGGGTTGGACTAGATGCGCTCCCAAGGTCCCTTCCAACCCTCATTTTCTATGACTATGACAAAGGTGGCCAAAATGTGACCTGGGGACTGGATCCGGCCCACCAGGCCATTCTACCCAGCTCGTGGGGTCCCTAAAAATTTTAGAAATTAATATTTATCTGCCCAGGGCTGCCTGTTATGTGGCCCTTGATGGCTTGCCAACTCAGTAAGCAGCCCTCTGCCCAAAATAACTGCCTGCCCCTGCTCTATGATATACTTGTGCATGAAGTGCTGCAATGCCAGGCACATCCAAACCACAGGCAGAGTGCACCATCAAATTTTCCCAATCAATGAATACTGCCACATTTGCACTGCTGCTCAAGTCCTAAGCCAGCAGCAAGGGGGGGGAGTTCTAAGAGAAGGGATCCTAGGCAGCCCCCAGCTTTGCTGTTTGGCAGGTGGCAGGGTAGATTTGTACTTTACAGGCTAACCAAATAAGACAGTGAAAAGCTTTTGTGAACCGGGGCTCACTTCAAAGAAATCAAGTTGGAGTTCAGAAGAGCCTCTCCTCTCTACTCCCGTCTAGAAAGTGAACATCTTCCCTGCCTTCTGCCTGGCTACAGACTTAACAGGGCTACTCCCAGCCACTTTCTCGCCTCTGCCTGGCTTTACAGGCATGAGTTAAAACACCTGTCAGCCAAGAACGGTGGGACGAAGGGGAGCAATGCGCCCACCCACAGCCACAAGCAGGAGCAAGCCCAGACAGAAAAAGTGGGAGGAGACGGGAGAGGAGGAAACCTCCGCGCCTGCGCACTCCAGTCTTGATGCACGCCTCCAGCCAACGGCGCATGCGCGGCAACCCACCTCCCCCTCCTCGCCCGCGTGGCGCATGCGCTGTTCCAGCCGCATCGTTGCCCGTCCCCCCGCGCTCGCCAGGGAGCATGCGCACTCCCATCCCCGCCCCGACCAGTGTCTCCATTCTCCCTCCCGCGTGCCTGCCTCAGAGCATGCGCACCAGCCACCTCCCGCAGCCTCGCACCTGAAACCGAGCCGCGGGTGAGCGGCTCCTGTCGTCCTCCCCTCTCCCGCGCACTCACCAGGTAGCGTGCCTGCCAGTCGTTAGCGGCATCGATCTCCTGGAACTCCTGCTCGATGAGAGCTGACATGATGGCGGCGGCCGGAGCGAAAGTGGCCGCTGAAGCCCGACAGGCTCATAACCCCTCCCGCGCGCCACGCACAGAGCGCGAGCGCCCGCCGCGCCGGCACTGCCGCGCGCGCACACGGGAACCCGCGGAGTTCTCGGCTGTCGCCGCGCGCATGCGCGCTGCAAGCGCCCGCCCCCTCGAGGGAAAGCACCTGGGTTGACGTCACAAGCCGCGAGAGGCGGGGCTGGGCTGCACGGGAGCACTTAGGTGGGGAGGGGGCGGGGCCACCTCAGTGCAATAGTCGCCTCCGCAGTGCCGGGTGGTAGTGCCTGATCCGCTCCCACCCGACCGCCGCGGAGACTGACGCGCTCCACAGGCCCGACCGCGCCGGGGTACTGCCCTCTCCCGCAGAGGCGGAGCCTTAGGAAAGCGGCAGGGTTTTTTCAGTTAGTTCTGCTGCCCTCTGCTGACGCGGCTTGCGCTTCATCTTGTGTTCCAGCTGCAGGCAGTGCAATAAGCCAAGAAAGCCTCATCAGGCCCAGGGGTGTTGGCTCTGAGGACGTGGGCAGAGAAGGTCCTTTGGGTAAAGCCCACATCTTTTATTAGACCAACTCTTGAGTTGGAAAGAGTCTTCCTGTCAAGCTTTCAGGTACAAGTGTTCAGGTGTTTGTACCCCCACAGCTTGCCAAGAAGAATATTTTCCAAGTATTTGAGTTCAGATATCAGATTGACCCAAAGAATCTTGTTGCCCCGGATAGGACCTAGGGGTGATGTTCTGCCCTCTTTGCAGACCCCTCCCTAGGATGCAGTAAATCGGAGCAACTGCCCTGGACAGTGGAGCTGGGTGGAGTGACTGCATCCCCTCCGGGGCTGCTGAGCTAGCAGCTCAGCCCTGTACCACAGAAGAAGCATGGAGACCCCCCTTTTGGGGGGTACCACAGCCCCGTGCAGTGTTAAGGGGGCCCCACACTCTCCTAGGGTCGACTCTGCCTCTTCGGATCCTTTCCTCACACACCCACCCACACTCTCACTTCAAGCGGCTAGAAACCAGCTCTAGAATTGTTAGGCACCTTCAAGCACTAACTTTGCAGCTGATCAGCTCTTTTTATAGGTGAAGAGTCCTTTTTATGGTGGCTAATAACTGGCATGTCTAAATTTATGGTGTTACCAGTTAATTGAGTGATTATTACTTTGTATGTGGGGCTGCTCCAACTCTCAGGAATTGCACAATATACAAGCAAGGTGTAGCAGGGGCCTTGTCTCCCTTTCTTTTGGGGTCAGGTGCATAAACATGAGTTGCAAGATAAACCCAGGGATTTCAAATAGGAATCCCTAGTGTTAAAAACATTCTGGCCTATTGTGGTTTTTCTGAGCTCTTTTCAACAGTATAATTGCTCTTACTATTTTTCTACAGTCAAGTGAAATCTAAGGGCAGGTGTTTTCTGACAGATGCCTCAAACTGGAAAAGGTTGAGAACCACTGTACTAGGGTATGGGACAACTTAAATGACATGGGATGCCAGATGGCCAGATCTCTGACTGGTTGTTTCTCCAAGTGAAGTCCAAATGCAGTTACCTCTGTTTGGAAGCATTTTGTTCTGCTGTTTCTTTTGCCTCCCATTGTATGCATTACACTGCTTAAACACACAGATACACAAAGGTATCACAGGGTGCTTTACTGTGCATCTGCTGCTCAGCTGCAGCTGGCCCTGTGGATGTCCTTCCTTACCTATGCTAATCAGAAGCTAGCCTGTGTAACTTAACCCTCATGCACTGAGGACTAAGATACTCTGGTTTACTAATTACCATAGTATAGATGGGGTGCACAAGCAATTTCCATGGGGCATTGGATAAGCAGTACCTTACCCTGTGACACGTTCATATATATCAGATAAGTTGTCCCATACCCTAGTACTGTGGTTCTCAATCCTTTCCAACTTGAGGCATTGGCCAGAAAATGGCTGCTCTCAGTTATCACTCATTTTTTGTGGAAAAATAATAGAGCAATTCTTCTGTTACAAAGAACTCAAACCACAACAGGCCAAAATGTTTTTAACATTATGGATTCCTATTTGAAATCTCTGGGTTTAATCTTGGAAATCATGTTTGCACACCTAACAGTGCTAACATTGCCTAATACCCTCTGGACATCTTTGAAAGGATCTCAAGTCACCCTAGGGTGCCACGGCAGCCTGGTTGCAAATTACTGCCCTAGTAGATGAAGCCCTGCTTGTTTTGCTGTATCCCTGCTGGTCTTGACATCATGATGATAAATGATAAGAAAAAAGATGTGTTAGAGGAATCTGAATATGTTTGCAATTGCTTGTAAGTGAATTAATTAGAGTAGTTTGCCTTGGGTATATGAAAAATGTATGTATGTGTGGTTATTGTAATGAAGTGTAGATATCTTTTAAATAGATTTCTGGCTGTGATTCTGTTTTATTCTCTCAGAAAATTGTCAAGGGCTAGCTGCTTCTTTTGGGGTTAGAGTGAAATAAAGTATTCCCATATTTACTAGCCATGGAGAATCTTCTCATTCTGTGGAAAGGGTCAGTATCCCACTTATCCTCCCTAGGAGCAATATTGTGTATATCAGAGCAGAGCTGGTGCAACATCACTTGGCATTAAGTTCCAGAATATTTTCTTGGGGTATTTAATCAAATCCCAAATAGGTATTTTCCAAATTAGTTTGTAGGTCTATTATGTAGTTCTTGACCTTCTCTGTGTCTACCTGCAAGATAAAGGGATAGATGATGAGTATAATTGAATGTCCTGTGAATGTATACTGAAAGCATGTGTTATGTGGTAGTGTATAAGATTAACAAGTAAATAAATTAATTATTTTAATGGTAGGGGAATAGAGAGGAATTAATGCACTGTGACAGAGATTAATAAGGATAAAGTGTAGAAGGAATTATCTAGGAGTACAGAAATTGTTCTCTTCAGAGAATCTGGGTTTTGACCAGTTACAGGACCCCCTCCCTTTGATTCCTGCTCCACCTAGACTTTAAAACCAACTGCTTGGGAGGGGCATCAGTATTTCTGTTCAGAAAGTGCTGAAAGAGTCAATTGCCTTAATGGCTCATTATCACCCCCCCTGATTCCTGCTAATCTCTTTTCACTCTATAGTGGATTCACTATCCTTTTTAAATGGTCTTGGTGTTCCACTATCCAAACTATCTTTTCTTCTGCAATTTTGTTGTCTGTTTGCCTTTCCTGACAATGTCTCTTGTCTATATCACAGACCTGCAGACTGTTGTTAACTCTAGCTAAAAACCTTAACTCAGGCGTGGTAGTATTAACTCAGGTGTAGAAATGACTGACAGTAAAGTATTGGAGGCTCTGTCAAGATGTTCAGGAAGGCTAGATTTTTGTTTTATGAATCTGAATAAGAGATGTACATTTAACTATGATGATTACATGATTAGGGGTAGAGGCCTTGTTTCTCCTAGCCCCCCCTGGCATAACAAGGAATAACAGCCATAAGTTGTTGGAGAGTAGGTTTGGATTAGACATCCGTAAGAACTACTTCACAGTCAGGGCGGCTAGGAGCTGGAACCAACTTTCAAGGGAAGTGGTGCTGGCTCCTACCCTGGGGGTCTTTAAGAGAAGGCTTGATGCCTTCCTGGCTGGAAGCATTTGAGCCCAGTTTTTTCTCCTGCCCAGGCAGGGGGTCGGACTTGAAGATCTACACAGTCCCTTCCGACCCTACTTCTATGATTCTATGACTTTATGATTATACTTGTGCTGCTCTTTATTCCTGCTCAAAATAGTTGGAACTACTAGGTGTGTAATTCTAAAAGAATGCTGTTATAACAGTATCTTGCTTGTTTTTTTTAATCTTCCTCTGAATTATAAAATACTTAACTACACAGTCAATGTGGAATGGGAACATGCTATTGGCAATACTATATAATTATATTTCACAAGAGAAGGCTGAACAGGTTCAGGTCCCACAGTCTCTCATTGTAGGGTCTGCCCTGTTGTCCCTGGATCATGCAGGTGGCCCTCCTCTGAACCCTCTCAATGTTGTCCATGTCCCTCCTGAAGTGGGGCGCACAGAACTGGAAGTGGTACTACAGCTGTGGCCTGACCAGCATTGCATAGAGGGGGAGGATCACCTCCCTGGCTCTACTTGAGATGCACCTGTGGATGTACAACAAGGTCCGGTTAGCCCTGCCAACCGTGACTTCGCATTGTCGGCCCATGTTCATCTTGGAGTCAGTAATGACTTCAAGATCCCTTTCTGCCTCTGTGCTCTCAAGAAGGGAGTTTCCCATCTTATAAGTGTGCTGCTGGTTACTACTGCCCAAGTGCAGCACCCTGCACTTGTTACTATTGAAACGCATCGTTTTTGTTAGCCCACCCCTGTAACTTATCCAGGTCTTGCTGCAGTCTTTCCCTCCCTATTAGCATGCTCACCTCACCCCAAATTTTGATATCATTAGTGAATTTAAACAAGTTGCTTTTCACCCTGTCATCCAAATCACTGATAAAGAAATTGAACAGTGCGGGCCCAAGGACCAAGCCTTGGGGGACTCCGCTGCCCACTTCTCTCCAGGTCGAATATGACCCGTCCACCACCACCCTCTGAGTACGACCCATCAGCCAATCTGCAGTCCATCTGACTGTGTAGGCAACAGTGCCACAGTCGCCCAATTTTTTAATGAGGATGGGGTGGGAGACGGTGTCAAAGGCCTAGCTGAAGTCCAGAAAGACTATATCCATGGCGACACCTGCATCCAATGCTTTTGTGGCCTGATCATAAAAGGCAGTCAGGTTGGTCTGACATGACCTGCCCCTAATGAAACCGTGCTGGTTGCCCTTGAGCATCATCCCTGAGGCAGGCCCATCGCAGATGTGCTCCATGATGATCTCCTCAAAGAGTTTCTCTAGGATTGAGGTAAGACAGACGGGCCTATAGTTGCCCGGGTCCTCCCTCCTCCCTTTTTTAAAGATGGGGACCACGTTGTGTATCTTCCAATCATCTGGCACCTGCTCCGAGCACCTCGAGTGCTTGTAAAGCCATGCCAAGGGCCCTGCAATAACCCCTGCTAGCTCCCTGGGGTAGAGAGCATCTGGACCCGCTGATTTGAACACGTCCAGCCCCTCCAGAAGCTCTCTAACCCGGTTCTCCCCAACCTGCGGTCTGGAGGCGTTCCCCTCAAGTCCGTCTTGCATCACGATGGGGAAGTCCTGGTCCCTGCACAAGAAAACGGAGGTGAAGAATTGGTTAAAGAGGTCTGCTTTCTCCTTTGGTGCAACCGCCAGATTGCCCTGAGGATCTTGCAGGGGCCCCACATTTCCTGGTGCTTTCTTCATCCTCCCTATATATTTGAAAAAGGACTTTTTATTATCTTTGATTTTGGACACAAGTTCTAGCTCTATGTCCGCCTTAGCTTTCCTGACAGCCCCCCTACAGACCCGAGCAGAGGAGGAATAAACCTCTTTGGAGATAGCACCCCCCTTCCACTGCCTTTTTGGCAATCAGGCATTCCCGTACACCCTTGGTGAGCCAGGGGGGCTTTCGGGCACTCCTGCCCCCTTTGCTTTTTGTTGGGATGGTCACCCCTTGAGTCTTGAGTATTGTCTCCTTAAGGAACAACCACTCATCTTGGGCACTGAGCTCCTCTGCTCTCAAGAACCCCAGTACCTCTCCCACTAATCTCAACTCATTGAAGTTGGCCCTCTTGAAGTCTAGGACTACCGCCTTGCTGCAGACCCTTGACACCCTGCGCTGGGTGGTGAATTCCAGCAGGTAATGATGGCTATCACCCAGGTGGTCAAGAACCTGGAGGCCCCTTACCAAGTCGTCACCTGTGGCCAGGACCAGGTCCAACAGGGCATTTCCTCTGGTGGGGCTGTGCACCTCCTGAATTAAGTGGAGGTCCTATATCTCAGCCAGGAACCTCCTGGAATGGTGCGACCTGGCTGACTGTTCCTCCCAGCAGATGTCCGGGTAATTTAAATTGCCCATGACAACTACATCCCTTGCCTTAAGTGCCTCTGCAAGCTGGCCCGAAAATTCGTGGTCCAGCTCCTCCCCTTGGTTGGGGGATCTGTAGTAGACCCCCACCATTAGATCCCTCTCCCCACAGCCCCCTTGTATCTTTACCCAGAACACTTCAGCTTGCCCCTCTGACCCCATTTTGCTGGCAGAGGATATGTATTGCTCCTTGACATAGAGCACCACACCCCCACCTTTCCTTCCTTCTTTATCCCACCTGTAAAGCCTATAGCCTCTAATGCTAACTGCCCAGTTGTGGGATGAATCCCATCAAGTTTCTGTAAGCCCTATTATGTCTGGCTCTGAGCTGGCTATTCTGAGGGCGAGTTCCTCCTGTTTATTCCCCATACTACGAGCATTGGTATATAGGCATTTAAGGCCTTGCCTAGCTGCATGTGCCACCCCTGATTTGGGAGACTGTTTGGACCCCTGTTTCTTACCTGGGCACTCCTTGCATTTGCCACCTGTCTTGCTCGGGTGGTGTCTCCTCATCTTCCTGCGGCCCCCTCCCCCGGCGATGTTAGTTTAAAGCTCACCGTACGAGATCAGCCAACCTGGAAGAGAAGACACGCTTGCCTTTAAGAGAGAGGTGAAGCCCATCCCATCCCAGCAAGTCCCCTGCCCAAAACATGGGTCATTATCAAGGAACCCAAGGCCTGCCTGGCGGCACCAACTACATAAGCACTGGTTGACCTCGCCAGTGCAGGCCTCGTGTCACCGTCCCTGCCTACTCACCGGAAGAAGAGAGGAGAATACCACCTGCACCCCCGTCTCCTTAAGCTTGTCCCCCAGAGCCTTGAAATCCTTCATAATGCGGTCAGGGTTGCCCCTGGCCGCGTCATTCGTCCCCATGTGGATGACAACCATGGGGTGCTGGTCTGCAGGTCGGATGGAGGCTGGGATCCTCTCCATGATGTCTCTAACCCGAGCCCCAGGCATGAAGCAGACCTCTCACGTCATGGGGTCAGGCCGACAGATGGGACCTTCCAGTCCTCGTAGGATGGAGTCTCCGATGACGAGGACCCAGCATTTCTTCCTGCTGGTGTTCACTCTTTGCCCATTCTTTATCATGTGGGGAGTGGCATTGTTCCCGCCAGAGGCAATTTCACCATCTTTCTCTGTAACAGCTGCCAGGGGATCAAACCTGTTCCCCAGGTCATCAAACCTGTTCCCCAGGTCAATCTGTGGAGTGGAGCTTCTACCACTCTAGGTCCATCAGCTCTGGATTTGGACACCTTCTGCCATTCCTGCGTTGGATGCGTCTCCTGTCGGGGCTGTACAGTGGGCGACCAGGCCTGCAGAGAACTGAGATAGGCATCAATTTCATCCTCTGCATCCCTGATATCCCTCAGCCTGCTCACCTCAGCCTGAAGCTCCCTCGCCTGCTCCTCCAGGGCCCTAAGTCGTGCACAGGAGGGACAGACAAGGGGATCACCAGACCCCACCCCCCCAGACCCTACTAAGCCTCCCTCACAGATAGGGGGGCAAGGGATCAAACACTGTTTCCCCCATCCAGCATTTTGGTTAGGACTCCAGCACCCTGGTGAGATCATTATGACCTTTTCTACATTATGTTGTTGGCAGGTTCTGCTGAAGAGAGGGGCTAGATATGCCTTACCCCCCTGTACCCATACACATGCTTCAGAAGTGTCCTGGCAAGGCAGCTCTGGAAATGTTCCTAGAACTGTCACATTAATATTCAGGTGCAGATGTACCCAGAGGTATCAGTCTGCAGCAGCCTCTCCCACTTACCTAAATAGTTCCCTTAAAGCCCTTTACTGAGGAAGAACCCTTTCTGACGTGCAGCTTCCTTATCTTTCCATTGATGTACAGCTAGTACTTGACCTATGTTGAGGAAGCAGGTAATATCTTAACTCAGGGCTGTCCAACTGCCAACCTGCAGGCTATGAGGAGTTAAACTGCAGCCCCTGGGCTCCTGCCCAGCTACCACTCCCTCGATTGCTCAGGCTGCAATAGCAGCCGGAGCCTCCAGGAGCCCTCTTCCTCCTCCAGCTTCCATGCTCAGGGCTCACTTTAGGGAGTGGTGCAGTGCACCATGACATACTCATTGAGGCTGGGACTGTGTGGCATGAATTGCAACAGTGATGGGGGCATCCTCATTGGGTTGTTGCAGTGGTGGGGTCTCCATGCAAGCCAGGGACTGTGACCCCAGCCAGTGCTACCCACAGGGTGTGTGGCCCTTAGCCACTTAGAAGCTGGACCACCCCATCTTAATCTTTAATGGTTAAGGTTAGAATGGGGTATATGCATCACAGACAGAGATATATAAAAAAAACAGAATCCACCCAGGGTTACAGTTTTGGGGGGGGGTTTTGGAAAAGGACAATGATGATACTTTTGTATGGCAGCATGAAAAACAAATAATTATTGCAAGGATATATTTTCTTGTTGGAGTGAAGTGAGAATTTTGGAAGTATCTTGTTACTGTGGCAAAATTAAATTGGCTTCAGGGAATAGGGATCTGCAGCAGTCCTGAACTCAGTAGTGCTTTGGTTACCCTAGGGACTGCTCTGTATAATGTGTGATATTGTTTGCAAGGCTGATGTCTGGTAGCTATTGCTGTAAAAATAAAAGTGGTAATGGTGTAACTTGAAGTGATCGTTTGTATGATAATCTTGGCATAACAGTTCACTCTGGTGCCACTATGGAATGTACTAAGTGCAAGTTTCTCCATATTTACTGTGACACTGGGGCAGTCTCCAGGGCCTGGTCACAGTACCAGCCCACTCCCTGTCTAGGGCAGTCTGCCCAGTCTCTCCTGCCATGCCTTGTTGTTAAGATACTAGTTGTAATAATGTGGGAAGCTGCCATTTAATGCCCCAGTGTCTAGGTCTTTACACACAACTCTGACCTTCCCTTAGCATGTCCCATGACTCATAGAAGTTACACTGTTGTTATCAACTCTATAAGTCCCCTTGATATGGAGCCTCTGGCTCCTGCATCTCTACACCACTCAGGCACCAAGCTCTCTGGTGCCTGACTCTATGCCTTTCTCTGACATCTGGCTCTCCACTCCTCCCTCTCTCTAGTGCCTGGCTGTATGTGCCTGTCACTGGGCTTTGCCCAGATCATGTGCCCTTCTTTCTGAGCACTAATGAGGCCTCCAAACCTCCCCTTTTAGCCTCATCCTGGACCACCTTATTAAACAAGAACACAAATACAAGCCCTGGGGCTACAACATAACAACACTAATGGAGACTGTTCTGTCTCTTTTTAAGAAGGTAAAACTTCCACCCTTAGGACAACACATGTATTAAGGGCACCTTAAACCCCTGGATCGTCACTGTTCATGTAGGCATCAAAATAGGCAGCACCTAGTCTAAGATAGCTTGCTTGGGCAGAGACTCCTTTCCTTGGCAGTTGCTAGAGAAAGTGGGTGTTCCTCCTAGCTCCAGCCCTAGACTTATATGTCCCCCAGGGCCCTGCCTCCTCCTGGTCACCTGACTGCATGTAGGTGCAGGCCAGTTACCCTATTAGGCCATTGCTTAAGGCAACATGCAGTTGTGAGGCTTTGCCTAGCCTTCTGAACCCTTTGAAGTAGCAGGCACATCTTGGTGCCCTGCTACATTCATGTTTGGTCCATTTGCTAGCAATGGCATAAACATCATTAATTTGAAATTATTTTTTTTCTGTGATACTTTATTGTAAATCACTCTGGAATTGGAACTGGGGGTAGATGAGGAAGAAACTTCTCACTAACGCAACCTGTGTTCACAAATACACATCCATCAGCATTGCCCTTTAACAAGTCAAATTGTATCATGTTCAAGTCTTCCGCTGTGCAAATTTTGGAAAGGGTGATATGCCATTCCTTCTTTGAAGATAAGGGATATTTATATGAACATGTAAAGGCTTCCCTATATTACAATGCCCCTGTCATTATGTTGCAGCCACGTCTTATTGTTACAAATTATTGCTAGGAGGATGTTCTTGAATCCTGCCTCTCCTGGTTTCTTCTTTCAGTTTCCTTGTCTGGATCTCCATCTTGGGGCTCTGCCGCTCCTACACCCCATCTTGTGCCAACCAGAGATGATGGTAGTCCTTGACCCAGGCTAAAGCAAAGTCTATCAGCCACGGTTGGCCCTTATCCCATATCAAATCACAGTTCTGGTTCAGACAGTGTACCATCCTTATTCAGGCATTGCATCAGCCTGATTCATTCTAAGGTTCACCCTGGGGTGCCTTCCTCCCAGGCACTCTCTTGTTCCCTGACAACTACTTACAGCTTCAGCCTCCTTTCTTCTTTCTCTCTTTACAGGTTCACCACTGTCCCAGTCTCCACCAGCTTCATCTAGGATCCATGGCCTCAGGAAAGGTAACTATCCTGGCTCCTCCCACCAGCTTTAGCTGGGCATCCGTCCTTTTGGGGTTGCCACCATTCACCCCTACCATGGCACTTATTTGTTCACGGCCACTTCGGGACCTCCAGAGGAATCACTTCTGGTCCTCCTCAAATGTTGGCCGGTGGGGTTTTTATCCTTCTCTCTGAGGATTGGTTGGAAAACCGGCATCAGCACACAGCTATAAAGTGTGTTCACACCAGTTCAGGCAGACGTGTTGGATCTCCCATGGCGCACTGTTGTTTGTGCTCTTCCTTTCCCCTGGCACCGGCATGGCTTGCCATCCAGTGGCAGCATCTCCACTGCTGCACCTTTGATCCTCAGCAGTACTATGTGGCCACCGCTTCCCTCTCTGCTCTAGCATCGGAGGTAGGTTTTGGTCCATGGTGGTGTCCCCACCACCATTGATGATGCTTGGCAGTGCATCCCCTGCAAAAAGATGCCACTGACATTGCCAGTGGTTCCTGCAGGTGGTTGCTGCTCACCACCCTCATCTTCGGTGTTTGTGGGCAGTCCTCAATCACCTATGGTCGCCACTGATGCTGCCAGCAGCGTCTGTAGGTGGTCGCCAACCACTGGTCGGCACTTGCCACCATCCTTCTCCCCCGCCGTCAACAGCACTGCTGCTGACAGTGCCGCTGCCACTTGCAGGAGCTCGCCATGCCCCACCAGTCTCTGGGGGCACATGGTGTGCATGCCTGCCACATCTTTTCACAGCCCTAGCTGATATAGCTATTTTTATAGATCTCTGTAGCACAACCAGGGCTAAATTCAAGTGGATACTGCAGAGGTATTGATGAGTAGAAACTCCTTACAGATGGCACACAGGTTCCCCTTAACTAAAATTTTATAGAATCTCTTGTGATCATTTGAGGTTGACTCATCATCTTTTCCAGTGATTCTTGTCAAATAATTGAATGTAGATACCATATCTAATGTTTGTATGAATCACTGTCCCATTTTTCAGGCTATTTTATGTCACAATTTACATTAAAGCATAGCTTCAAGTTAAGCTAAGCTGCAATTCTGGAGACATCTTTATGCAGCCTGCTGAGGTTTTTGCTCACCTGTTCTGCTAATTTGGAGTCATACTAAATCCATATAATTTGTCTATCATAGGAATTATGTGGTGCATTTTATTTTCTTTTTCAAATGTAAATTTGTTAAAATTATCATTTATTGTCAGTATAGGCATGAGATTAATAGGACTTGTCCTGTTGCCTACCAAGTTTTGAAGAGGTTCTCATGCACAAATCATGTGTAAAAGTGGATAATGATTAATCAGAAGTGGCCTTTTAATCTGTGTTAAGATCATGTTCCAAATCAAATACCTGTAGCAGTTGCAGAGTTTGCAATTCACCATTCATTGCCATGCCAGCATTATTTGCTAGAACGTGTTTTCTTAAGAGAACATTACTTTGACTCCAGAGATTATTGTTTGAGTGTCAGTAAATATTTCTGCTAGTAACTTATCTGCCTTCTCAATTTTGTGTTCCAGTTTTACT
The DNA here is from genome assembly GCF_052110815.1 of Crocodylus siamensis. Lineage (NCBI taxonomy): Eukaryota > Metazoa > Chordata > Crocodylia > Crocodylidae > Crocodylus > Crocodylus siamensis. Next base: position 164,499,303 of record NC_143397.1, on the reverse strand, counting down.
TTGTTAACGCTGAATATGGGGGTTTCCAGAGTGTGGATATATTAATTATAGTTATCTTTATGGGTGTTAAAGTTTAAACAGGAAAAGAAAAGCAAAGCATAGAGTTCTCTTTTATCATGATTCTGACAGTTTATTAGGATGATTGGTTAGCCATTATTTACATTTAGGCATCTGGCAACCTACAGCACCATAATTAGGAGGAGTCTTCTCTCAAAATTACCCGTAGTATTTTTTTATTAAGTTGCCAACTGGTATGAGTTCAAGTGGCCTAAATCCTCCAAACTGGATTATTATTGGACCCATATTACCTTAATCAGATTTATCTTTAGCAGTTCTATACTTCCTGAGTTAGTAAACATAGCTCTTTGTGAGACTTCAAACCCTGCGTCTGTCTTTAAGTTGACATTGATATAGCTGATTACACACAATTTCCCATATAAATTTGTGCCACTGAGACAATCATCAGCCTAGTAGGAGCCACAATTCTTTATGACTCAGTGCTTTGATGGCCAGACTCCACAATTGTATGGACAGATGTTTGCCTGCTGAGATGTTTTTCTACACGCTGGGTAGAACAGAGGACTCATGCATATAAAGTAATGGAATGTGCCAGGGCCATGGAATTGTTGTATACAATTTAGATATCTACATTTGCTTGCCAAGCCAGAAGGAAAGCAAGGTTATAATAATGGATATATGTCACTTGAATTATGTGATAAATCACAGACTCATTTCATAGTTTTCCAGCTTTTAAATGGTGGTGAATAAGTGAAAATACATAATTGTTTTGTCATGTGGATGTGCTTCACAAGGGAAACCAAATTGGCAGTGCAGATAAAATGTATCTTTCCTTTTGACTGATCATCTGCAATACATGGTACAGAAATTACTTTGAAAGGCACAAAGTGCAGGGGAATTTTTTTTCTCTCCATAACAAGTATTTGATATATTTCTGAATTAAAGTTCCCTTTTTTGTTGTGTTGCTTCCAAATTGTGGAGCACTGTGGGGGGTAGGGGTAGGCCACCCGGTTGTGGGTCACCCCAAAATCCCCGAATGACCCCTGGAGAGGAGGGGGTACGTGCCGGACCGCCTGTGCCACCGTTGATCTCGCCTGCCACGTCTTGATAGATTAAAGGGGTTCACCCAAATGGGGCGCTAACGGTCCAACGAGAAGGGTACCCCGACTCCAAGTCCGGGGGTCCTGAGGGCTCCTCGCTCCCCTACACCCTCACCCGAGCCTCCGGTAAGGATTTGTCCGGCCCTCAAAGGCCTGTGTCTCTAGACCCAGGGGGGAAGCTACACAGTCCACCTCCCTGCCCGCGGGCCTTCTTTCGTGGCCAGCTGGCCACCAGTCTTCGGAGAAAGTCCCCTCCGGTTGAGGTTCCCCTCCCGGGTTCTCCCGGCGGGACCGCCTCCGCTCCCTTCGATACCTGCGTCTCCCCGGGATGCCCCGCTGCTCCCGGCTCTGCTGCGGTTAACTCCGGCGTCCACCGCGTGGCTCCCGGCTCCGTCGTGATCTGTCCTGCTATCGCCGGCTCTGCTGCTCCAGGTTCGGCGCTTACCGGCTCTGCGCCTCCCGGTCTGGGTGCAGCCGGCGTCCGTTGCTCCGATCCCGGTACCGCCTTTACCAGTACCGCCGCCGCCGGTGCTTCTGCCGCCGGCGTACCTCGCGCCGTTCCCGGCTCTGCTGCTTCCGGCTCGGCCGCTGCTGGTTCCGCTGCCGCTGGCGTTCCTCGCCTCGCGCCTGGCTCCGCTCGCCCCAGGACCGCCTTCTGCTGGAGCCTCCGTCCTCCTCTAACCAGGGTAAGGGTGCTCCTTTTATCTGCCCGGGCCGGTCCCACCCCGGCCCGGTTTACGTTGCGGCAAACTTTCCAGCCCCGGCCCGACTTCCGGGCCCAATCCCGGAAGTTGGACGGGACCCCAGGCTTTCTCGCTCGGGCCGGGTCCCCGGGGGTCCTGGCCCCCTCACAAGCACCTTCTAGTTACTTTAGAATTACTTCTCTAGATCTGTACTCTAGCATTCCCACCAGTGAAAGTAATTTGTTTCTTTCTTCAGTGGAAGATTGTCTTTCAAAAGAATCATCTGACACAAAGTGTTAAACCTGCAATGGAAGTGTGTGTTATGAATTCAGTAAATGTCACAAGAGTTTTTCAGCTGTCATTGTCAGTGTGTCTGCGCAGAGTACCCTCTAAGCCTCTTGATTCTCGCCTGCCATGACTTTAATCTCAATGGAAATGAGGAAGGAGGTGTTACTTGAGCGGGTACCCGCAACCACGCTGGATTGAGGTATGGTACATGTGCTTTTATTACTCTAATTCTCTTATTTACAGGAACCCCTGGAGGAGGAAGCAGGCTGACAGACCGATCTCGGGGATCCCCTGGGCATCCAGGCTGATCCCTTCCCACTTATGCAGTCGGTAAGTGCAGCATAAAGTTCTGATACCTGCAACTAATTATCCTATTAGTGGCTCGTTAGCAGCAACACCAAAGTTCCCTTGCCACGTCTTGCGCCGGATTGGGGCCTGCAGCATTCTAGGGGTCTCTTATCCCCAACCCCCTTCTCTTTGGGTGTGGGGTGCCAAGTCCCTGCCTCCTCGGAGCCGGGTCAGGCTTTTCCCACTCCCCTTTGTCTCCCAGGTAGCTCCACTGTGTCCTGGCGTGGAGCCATGGTTTTTCCCGCATTATGGCTCCACTCCTCTACAACTCACCATTGCCAGAGTGGACTTCAGGTGCATAGTGAGGAGGGCGGCCAGTCCCGGGACTTTGTTGTTGTCCCTGTATAGACCCTTGTGCCTAGGATCCACCCTCAGGATCCTTTGTAGCGGCGTCCTCAATGGCATCTGCAAAGGTTTGTGGTGCCCGAAGGCAATTTCTCCCCAGCCTTCTCTCCCTCTTATACTTTGGGCCTGGGTCTCATTGGCTCTCGGTGGGCGTGGCATGCCTCCTCCCTGCAGGGAAACAATTGTCTCCAGCTGCCCACGTCCCTCTAGTAACAGTGTTTCAGTTGGGGCACTGTTACAGTCATGTTATTAATTTCTTGATCATCTTGTTTTGTCCTATAGAGCAGTTTAAGCAATAGATCAATGGTCACCAACCATTGGATCTCAATCCACCCCAAGATCTTGGAGCCTTTTGTGGTAGATCTTGGAGCCTCTTGGAGTCAATCCAAGGCTGGCACAGGGGCAGGGCCATCCCTAGCGGGGGGCAAATTGGGACAGCTGGCCTGGGCCCTGTGCTTTGGGGGGCCCTGCAGAGCTGGGCGGGGCAGTGTGGCAACTCTGTGCTGCCACTGGCTTCATGTCTGGTTGCTCAGCACCACTCCCTCCCCCAACCAGGGCCCTGCAGAACTGATTTGCCCCGGGCCCCACATCCTGCTCAGGTCATCTCTGGATGAGGGGGCAGAGGGCCCATGTGCATGCACGTACATGTGCTCCAGCCCAGGTGTTGGGGAGGGAAGAGGCAGGGGCTAGATCGAGGCCCCCACATTGAGGGACAGTGCCACAGAGGCAGGATCAGGGGTATCTTGAGTGGAGCCCTGCCCGAGTAGGACTTACCTGTTGGGGAGGTGCACCCCACAATAATTTTTTTCCCCTCTGCCTCAATCTGCACCTTCTTCCCTCCCCAGAGGCTTACCTGCTGGGCAGGGGGGTGGAGGATGGTGGTGGCGTGTGGTAAATCTTGGGTTGCTTTTAAATACCAAAGGTGATTTCTTGCTTTAAAATGTTGGTGACCACTGCTATAGATATTCAGCACAGATATTCAACACATATCAAACCTCTGTTATGTCAGTTATTCCTGGTTCTATACAATACGACAAGAATATTTTTCATATTGAGTTCTCTGTGTTCCCAGAGTGGGGTCCCTCCTGGGGTTTGTTGCTACTCCTGGCTCACCGGAGGTGTTCTTGGGGCTCCACCTCCCCTACACCCCAACCAAGCACCAACCTTCCAGGCCGCTGGATGATGGGTCTTTGGCCTGCTCCTTGGTTCACCTACTCCCGACGATTGCAGGGTGTAGCAGGGCACTAGGGTGCCTGCTACTGACATTAGGAATAAGGGCTGTTGAAGCTCCCTGAGACAGCACAGGTGTTGGTTGCCAGAGCAGCCAGGCTGGTCACATGACCAGAAGGGGGCAGGGCCAGGCCTTTATAAACAGCCCAGGCCAAAGCCTAGCAGCAGTTCCCCTTTGGCAGCCTGAGCAGCGGGAGCTCTGCTGCAGAGCAGAGTGGGGCAGAGCAGCCTGATCACTTGCGTGATGGCGTGAGGAGTGAGAGCCTTGCTGCAGAGATGAGAAGAGCAGCCTGACCGCCTGAGCATCAGCATCATGGTACAGGGTGGAGAGGACCCTGGCAGGGAGGTTTTGAAGGAGAGCCAAGGTGGCAAAGAATTTACGTTATAGCCGGTAGGCTGATTTTGTGTTACAGCCAGTGGGCTCATGGCTTTATGTTCATTGTTGTAGTGATTGTGTAATACCGGAGGACCAGGTGAGGCTATAAGGGGACGGAGGAGGCCTCATTTAGGAGCGCCCCAGTAGAGTGGGGGGTGCTCCCAGCGCCGGAGTGTGGCGCTGCATTGTGGGGTGTACTACCCCAGCCCTGGGGAGGGGCACAGTGCCAGTGAGGGCACTGTAGTTGGGGTATAAGACCCCAGCCCTAAGAAGGGCAAAGAGGATTTTGCTGGCCAGGCACGGCTAAGGCCACCTGAGCCCCACTACAAGAAGCACCAGTGAGAAGCCCGAGGGTTGCAAGAAGCGCCGCGTAAGCCCTAGAGAGGGCGAGGGGCGTGAGAAGCACTGCATAGGCCCCAGAGAGGGCGAGGGGCGCAAGAAGCGCCGCGTAAGCCCCAGAGAGGGCGACAGGCGCGAGAAGCACCGTGCAGGCCCCAGAGAGGGTGAGGGGCGCGAGAAGCGCTGCGCAGGCCCCAGGGAGGGCAGATTAGAATAGGAGGCTCGAGGGTGAGCGATTGGCCTCCTACCAGCACAGAGTCCTGGAGAAAGGCGAGCGAGCGGTAAAAGTCCCGGAGAGGGGCAGGTGCGCAAGAACAAGCCTGGAGAGGGGTAGACCTGCGGAGAGGGACCTGATGGAGACGAGCGTGTGGTTAGAAGCCGGAGAGGGCTGAGCGTGCGGGCAGGAGCTGGACAGGGCTGAGCTTGAGAGTAAGAGCCCAGACAGTGCTGTGCATACTTTTGACAGGCCCGGAGAGGGCGTGTATACAATAAGGGCGTGAGGGGCGCATATACTGGAGAGGCCTCCGGGAGAGGGGCACTTATATTGGAAAGACCCTGGAGAGGGCGCTTACAGGAGAGAGGCCCGGAAAAGGTCGAGAGGGTGAACAGAAGCCCAGGAGTGGCGAGTATATTGGGCGCGCATACTGAGAGACCCCAGAGAGAGGGGGTGCGCGTATTGGGAGACCCCAGGTAGAGGCGAGCATACAGACATAAGAATGTCCGGAACACTGGCGAGGCTTGGGCGTGGTATTGGGGGCAGAAGGAGCCACGCGACGCCCTAGGGTGGGTGCACCAAGAGATATCCGTAGAGGGCAAGAGCACCGGGTCCAAGAAGCCCAGGAAAGGCAGCCTCCCATTAATATTATATAAACAGCAAAGGCGTGGCAGGTGAGATGAGGGTGCTAGAAGGGCAACTTGGCACGGTAGGGGCGCAGGAGAGATCACGGCCACTCCTGAGGCCCCGCCCCGTGACACAGGGCATACAATTATCTCCGCCTTTGCTCTCGCCCCTCCTCTGAGGCTCTTGCCCAACCTGGCCTTGATCTTTCTCCATGGCCCTGGACCGTAGAGGGTCTTTCCTGGGTCGCCCTCCATGCACCCTCCAAGATAGGATAGGTCAAGAAAAAAGGAAGAAGAAAAAAAATAATGAGAGGGTCTGGGTGTAGGCTTCTGCCCACCCCACTCATGGGTCTGCCATCCTAGACCATCTCTGGTCCCCTGACATTGTCCCTCTCTTCCTCAGCTGTCCTGCCAGTTGATGTGGTGGGCCCCACCAGCGTGGGGAGACTCTCTTTTAAGGGATCTCCGTCTCTCCCCTGCTGGGGCTGTAGGCTTCCCTGGGATGTTGGCTGGGGAGCACCTTCACCCCTCAGCGTCCCAGCCACTTCTGCCGCCATTTCCCCGCTGTCGGCTTTTAAATCTGCAGGGCAGCAGTTTTTTTATAACATCATCTGTTGGCGCCGCCGCCAGCCGGCAATAAAAGCAGCTGGTGAACCACGCCAGTGGCTCTCTTTGGCGCAGCTTGCTCTTCCCTGCAGGAGGTAAGTGTTTCTTCTTTTCAGGACTCTTTCCCCTTTCCTCGGGCATGTCGTCCCTTCCTTGGGTCCCACCGTGGGAGGTCGTTCTGAAGCCTCCATTTTTGTTCCCCTAAGACAGTGTCATACATGTAATGTGTAAAGGGGACCTAAGTGTGCAAATCTAGCAGATGGTTTACTCATCTCACTTTCCTATAGCAAGGAAAATAAATGTTGAATATGTTTTTAGAAAGGCAAGTTTAACTGAATAAATATGATCATTACAATATTAGAATATTTATACAATAATGTTTAGAAATAGCACTCACAACTGTGATTCAGTGCTCCCCCCGGCCTTACCATGTGAGAAAATACAGGAAATCCATGTTGTTTATGCCTTTTATCCCATATACAAACTGGTGAATCACTGAGAAATTTAATTTGGAACAAATTAAGGCTGTTACAGGCAGCATCCCTGCCCTGCAATGACTGCATTGTATACTATTCACATCAAATATCAATCTCTATATCAATTATCAATTGATTTTTTTCAAGTATTGGCTCTTGTATCTCTTGGTGCAAATTTGAATCATTTGGTAATTCATGTTGGAAGTGTATGCACAAATAATTGTAGAAAAAATTCATTTGTTTTAGAGGATAAAAGTCATTCCTTGCAGAGTGTATATGTTTTGTGGAATATTAAATCTAGGCTATGCAAGACTGTCTGTCTGTGGAAACAGTTGTTACGTCTACATGGTGGAGTGCATCTTAATTTGGGTGTTATGTAATTGGTAGTGGACTCATTAAATATCACTTAGTTGGTAACTGTTGAGAAGAGTGTTCAGCTTTTGGTCAGCTACTGCTAATGAGTGTACAGTGCTCTCATGTTTCCAATCTGTACTGAACCAATAAAGTTCCGTTTTGCAAACATTAATCCTGGTGTTACCAACAAATGCTTTTTTCAGTTTTGGTTCGCAATCCTAATTTTGTGTGCTGTCTGAGAATGTTTTTCAGCTGTTTGTGGTAAAACATGCACTTTGGCTTTTTAAAGGAGGTGTGTGGAAGTGTGTAGAAGTGTTTAGATTGCCAATGAAGTAAGACTCTTGGGTAGGAAATGATTTGTATTATTCTAACTCGCTGCCTTACAGTTGACAAGTTCAAGCATTGATTTGCTGTAATGCACTTTGTTGGTATTTGTCCATTTGATCTCTCAACTCTGTGTTGCACCAAATTGGTTTGCTGTTCTCTTTATAGAATCTCAGATATCTGTTTCCCAAAGATTTGTATGTTTGTCGTATCTCTGGCTTCTCCTTCCTCTCCTGCTACAGTGATTTGGAGGGATTATGTGTGTAGCACTGAAGAAGTGTGCAGAAAATAAGGGTAGTATATTAGTCCTTTAAAATTAAAAAAAAAATCATCGTAACAGTAACATTAATGAGAGGCAAATTTCTTTCCCAGTGCGTCAACTTAAAAGCATTAGGTAGGGAACATTGATTTGGGGGATTTTTTGATTTGGAAATTTGATTGGGAAGTACATCTCTTGTCTTAGTGAAACTGGTGGTATAGGTTAAGCCATCTTGCTACATTTCTGATGCCTGAATTTGAAACATGATTTTAAGCCATGCCACTGACTGGTAACCCAGCTATAAATAGGTGACTTGAACTTGGGAATCAAAGGCAGATGAATAGAAATGCTAGCTACACCATTCACTTCTGTGTCATTGGTGTGGATGCTAACATACCATAATTATATTAGTACAATGGATCTTACAAGCTCAAGTGGCTCATAACTGACATTCATGTATGTTAAAATAAATCATGGCTTTCACAAAATAAAAATTTGCGGTGGAAAAACTAAGACACTACTGAAAAACAAAATGCAAGATTCTGACTGCTTTAGTTTTGCATCATAGATCAGTAAATGTGTACTCAGAGCAGTTCTTACTGTCCACTGGGACAACAATAGATAGAAGTGATACCATTGCAGCAAAGGGAGGAAGATGAGGGTATTTTTCTGGCCCAAAGAAGAAAATTTTGTCCATGTTGTATAAAGGCCAATGGGGAAAAAGATTTTAAGTGTTTGTTTTTTTAACTTCTAGATTATCTTGCTTGTCTGATGAGCTCCATGATGACTTGATTCTGTTTTTGATGCTCCTCAGTCCTTCTGCCTTTCCTCACACATGTGTTACCCTCTTTCCTGGGACTCATAACCTCCGAAGTGATACTTTTTCAACATCTCTGAGAATGCTTTGTCCCTTGATTTTTTTTTTCTTCCTCCTCCTTACCATTCTCAGCCTTTTGGTTGGATTGGACAAGGTGCCCTTTAAGGCTATTCACCACTCTAGGTTACCTTCCTAAGGGCTGTGCAAGAGTGTACCCTATATAGTAAGCATATAGGGTATTTTTACACCCTCCAACTTATAGGGAGTGAGGGGGGCAAGTGCAGGGATAGTATGGTTAAGACTACTTAACTTACTATAGTAGTGTAAGAGTTATGTTGTACCCACGAAGGCATAATTTCTAGACGAGAGGCAAGAATTTCTTAGAGTGATATCTTTTATTGGATCAACTGTATGGTTAGGATGGAGTTAGGTAAGTTTTGAATGCAAGACATTTTTGACCAGGTCTGTTTGCCTGATTTATTGTGATCAGAAATCTGATAAAGAACATCTTGCATTTGAAACTAGTTTAACTTTATCTCTACTACGTAGCTGGTCCAGTAAAATATATCACCCTAAGAAATTCTTGACTCTTGCATAACTTACTATAAACAGTCAGGATCCTGTCAGTATATTGCTCTTTAGTACACAAAGTGCCCATAGAATTCAACTGCATGGAGGACTGGAGGCTATCCAGGACTATCTGTTGCTGGCCTTTTCACAGCTATATTATCCTGGAAGTTCATTGCGGAACAGTGCAAGGAAAAGTTATCAAAAAGCAAGAGATGAGTCTTCTACTCCTAAAAATGTACAGGCAATGATCAAATCAGATATGCTTGAAAAGTGTGGGCCAGATGAAAAGTATGGGCCAACCTTTTCCTCAGTAAGTTCTCTCTTTGGGTATATCTGAATGTCTGTAGGCTCAGTATCTGTTATGTTTCCCTTTCCCCACAAAGCTCTCTTTCATTGCATTTTTGGAGCACGTTTCTCAGACATGAGGTATGCCATTTCACTCACCAGTTAGTGGTGAGGGCTCTATTTATAAGACATCTAGCTCCAAGAGAACAGCAGCAGCAGTTCTGGGAAGCAACATATGTTTTATTGTTGGTTTTGGGGGGGGTTGTTGGGGGTTTTTTTTGATTGCTCAGTCATAGTCCCTTCCTCCTTCACCATGCACTGGAACTCATCCTTGTCCTATCTCACCTTTTGTATCTCCTTGGAAATATTAAAATAAACCTCTTTATTCCCATAGGAATGATGCAGCTGGATTTGCATCACCCTTTCCCATAAACCAAAGAAATCCAAGACTTCTTTCTTGGACCAAAAAACAACAAGTATTTTGGCTAGTACTTTAGCTGTAATTTTATTTACTTGTGTGTTGGCAAAAATGAGTCAGCCAAAAACAAGCATATCTTAAGTATGCTAAAGTTTTTAAAGGGGAAAAAGTGGACTTCTGGTCACAGAGACCTAGGGGATACGGGATTAAAAAATTCAACCTTGTTACTTACTGCTGTAAGGAATGCCATTGTAAGATTGCTTCATGGTGACTATTTGTACTGGTAAAGTAATGCAACATCCACACATGTTTGGGCTGGTGGACAGTAGCAGCACAGGATTTATGTCACTCAGGTAGATAGTTTAACTTGATGGTGTTATTCTGTTTTTTGTTGGCAGAGCTCAAAATTAAATTTGGATGCATGTAGCATCCAGGTCCAAGTAAGGCAAGTTTTAAGTAAAACTTTGTAGAGTAACTATGGCTAAAGCAGTAGGTAGAGATTACGAACAATAATCATGTTTCTTTCATAATTCCAAACTAAATAGTAAGTATAATAGCATAACAGGAGGCTAATTCTGTTACTTAGCATCATGGCCACCAAAACTCATTTTCAAGATTCTGCCAGCAACTTGAATTCTTTGAATGGACATTAGGGTCAGGTACAGACATTACAGTTCTACTGGTATAAGTGATCAGAAATCAGCCCATACCCATAACAGAACAGAAGTTTGGCACATGTAGACTGGTTTAAAAATGGCAGAACCTGGTTTAAGATTTGCCTCTCACACCAAATGGTGAATATGTGTTCTTTTCGCTACTGGTCTAAACTATGGCGCTTACAGAAAACTGTGCAACTTAGATGGATTCTGCATCAGGCTTTTTGAATGTCTGTACCTAGCCTAGATAATAATGCAGTAACATACTAAGAGAGTTGGTGGTAATAATGAAAGATCATGTATTTTCCTTTATTTTGAACATGGAGTATTTAATATAATAATATCTTGAAAAAAGATATTGTGTCTATGGCATTGTCTTCTATGTATACCAGGTACATGGCAAAATTCCCATAACCATGTTTCTTTGTCCCTGCTTGCAGCAGATGCTAATACATACTGTAGATGTCACTACCTACTGAACATGGCCTGCCTATCAAGATTTTTTTCAATAAAACTATATCTGTAAGCTTCTTTGGAATAACCCTTGAAACCCAGGAGTCTAGGCATTCTAGCTCTCCACGCGATCAGCATCTCAGGAGAACAACCAGAATAATCAAGTGGACAAATGCTGAGGTGAAGGGCTTCGGCTCCTTTATTTCTTCCTCTCCTGATGGTGCAATGTTCAAAGTTAGTTCAATTTCTCAAAATAAATATATATGGAATATAACAGTCAAAATGTAAAATAATGTAATAGATCAAACATCTAAATGAAGTAATCAGCTCAGTGTTCAGTAGTCAGCTCTGTTGTTAATGTTTCACAGTCTTCTGGAAAGTGAGTGTCACTACCTGGGGAAGGCAGACACTTCACTTCAAATTAAATGCATTGTCTCATCTGTTTCAATTTATTTGAAATTGATTTTTTTTGTAACTTTGTATGAAATGTATTTTATCAATCCAAACCTTCCTCAAAGTTTCTGCCTAAAGATGCACAATTTTTGTTTAGTTTCAACACCATTTGATTACTGTTAGGTGACTTGGTAACAGATTTAATTCTGTAATTGATAAAGTTGTGTTGAATGTCATACTGTGATATTTTGATCATATACAAATGATTACCTTAATTAAAAAGATCATATCCTCCTGTGTTTTACAGGTTCATAGCATGTTCATGAAAGTCTGGTTTTCCAGCATGTAAAATTCCTAGTGTGAACAGGAAAACTGAACAGTTTTTTGTGGGTCAGGTAACCTGCTACCATATTTCACATTTAATATTCCTCTAGCTTTTTCCAGTTCCTTTTATGTTATTACTGAAGCAATAATTCCTGCACTCAGCTGAATTGGAGAGGACCATCTCTGGTGCTGGCACAATTTTATGAGGCTGTCCAAATCTATCTTCTGGTTCTTATCAGCTGTACACCGGCATCCTAATCCACTTTATTTCCTCCCAAGTCAATTACTAAACTGTCTGGTAACATAGTGCTGTTCCACTAACCATTTAAATGCTGCTCCACTTAGAAATGTTGATGCTGCATAAGGGACAGAACATTATTCCAACATATTCCACCTCTTTTCATCCAAACCATACTGCAACCAGAAACATTTCTACCATGCTGGGTTCTTCACTGCTCCACAAAAAAGTTCTAAAGTCTTGTGATTATTAGTGTAATATACAGCAGTCATCATATACTAGCTACTGAATCAGTAACCAGGAATTCTGCACATTGGTTTGGTTCATATTTCTCTTCCATGTTAGGATCCAGAGCATGGGCAGTCAGGTAAAGTCACCTGATAATCAGACAGGCTTCCTATACACATCGTTGGGGGGTAGAGGGGAGGGGCATTTTAATCAGAGCAGTTCCCGGACAGCCACTCTAATTAAAATGTCTCACCATCACGTGTATTAAGCCCCCATGTGTTCACCGATATTCAGTGAGGTTTAGTTGAAGTGTCCTGTGGCCATTTAAAAATATGTGGGAGCTTAATACACATGACACTGCAGCTATTTAGAATGCTGTTGCAGAGCACTTAGGTGCCCTGCACCTGAGAACAGGGATGGCTCCAGAGAGCCCCCTAGTGGTGAGAAGGGGGAGGCGCAGCTGCCAGTCACCAGGGCAACACAGGTGCTGGTTGCCGGGGCAACCGGTGAAACCCCCTGACAGGAAGGGGCAGGGCTTAGCCCTTCTTAAACCCAGGCAGGATGCTAGGGTGGCAGTTCCTCCTCTGACAGCCAAGGAGTGAGGAGCTCAGCCAGTGCGGAGAGAAGGCCAGGGTTTGGCTGCGTGAGTATCCACAGGTTGCTGCCATGAGCTGGAGTATTTTAGTGGTAGGGGTTAACTGTTGTCTGACTGGACAGTTTAGCTTTATGTTATAGCTCGGGGGCTTTGTGTTTTGTGTTTACTGTTTAACCGGAGGACTGGGTGAGGCTATTAGGGGTGGAGGAGGCCTCATAGGAGATCCACGGTAGCGTGGGGTCTCCTGGTGCCGGAGAGGGCACAGCTTTGTTTGGGGGGGCGCATTGGCCCCAACCCTGGAGCTAGGGGGCAGCGAGGAGCCCCGAGAGTGCAGAGGGGCAGCGAGGAGCCCTGAGGGCAAAAGGAGGGCCGAGACATAACAGGTGCAAGGTCAGATTGCACCAGCACCATCTGCGAGGCTTGGGCTGCGGAGTAGGGGAGGAAAAAGGAGCCGCAGATAGCACCCCCTGTCATCGGGGCGCGTAGAAATGGGCAGCCTCCTGCTAATTACAACAATCTATTAATTAAATAAGATCAAGGCATGGCAGGCGAGTAAGCAGGCGGTTGGCCCATTACAGGAGAGCGGAGCCATACCTGGAGAGGATCCAATAGTGGCACCCCTGCCACAAACACCAATAAACATGTGCAGGCTGCTGCAAAGTCCACAGAGTAGGTTCATATGGAGCAAGGAGGCAAGGTCAAAGTCACAGAAAGCCAGACACCTAGGCTGGAATCAGGGTGAGCCAAGGGTCAGAGCCAGAGTTCCACTAAGTAGAGACAGAGGCACAGAAATATTTATAGGCAATGATGAGAAGCCAGAGAGGGAAGCAGAGATGAGTCAGGAGCAGAATCAATAGCTGGCTGGCTGCCAGGCTAGTGTAGCAAAGTGGGCTTCTCTCAGGCCAGCCGTCGCCAGCCTCCCACCTGCCTCTGGGCATGCTGCCCGCCTGTCTCGCCCACCACAACTTGCTGGAAAATGAATAAGTAGATGTTGAATAAGCGGGAGGCTGCCCACTTCTTGCCGCAATGCCAGGGGGCGCCATCTGCAGCTCTGATCCTTCCCTACACCGCAGCCCAAGCCTCATAGATGGCATCCAGATGTTGCAAACACACCAGCCCCCACTAGGCTCCAGAATACTCCTCATAGGACCCTCCTTTGGTTCTCCACTCCGGTGGCCTACGCTGCCTTCATCTGGGCTGCCAAGCTCCACGTAGCTGACTCCCCTCTTGGGCGTGGTCCCTACTCAGGACCTTCATCTGTACACGGGCCCTGGCCTTACCTCAAAGGCCAGGCGGGATCCCAGGCCCACGACTCTGGGTGCCCCTCGCGGTGGGCACTTGGCCCTTTTGACCTTCTCGGTCCTGGCCCCAGCATAGGCCAGTCAAGAGGGCACTCTACCTCAGCCTCACTAGCCCCACACTCTTTCAGGGTCCCCCTTCACATGATGTGAGGAGCTCGGGTACCTCACACCACGACTGGCACCCCAGGGTCTCGCAGGAGACTCTCACTCCCCACCCGGGGCAGCAGGTCATGGTGCTACTACAGATGTTACATTTGACCCCACACAGCCTCCCGGCAATAGAGGATTTACTGGGGCCAGGACTCGCCTCTCTCACTCTGGGGCTGAGCCCCTTTCACTCCTGGTCCAAACCTCAGCCTCAGGTGTCCAGAGACTTACCTGGGCCTACCCCCCTTGCTTGGGGCTGTAGATCTCTGCCCCTTACTACCCCCTCACTGGGGCTCTCCAACATTTCCCTGCCTGGGGGCTAGCGTACCGTCCCTTACAGGGGCTACTGATCTTGGCTCCCTTCACTGGGGCTACTCCCCCTCACTGGTGTCCCACAACTCTGCCCTGTCTTGGGGCTAGCACACCACCCCTCAGAGGGGCTATTTGTTATTAAACCCACCAGGCCCACCCTAGGTTCCAGGTTCCTCCTGGCAGGACCCTCCGCTCAGGCAGCCTATGCTGCCTTCATCTGGGCTACTAAGCTCCTCGTAGCTGGCCTCCCTCTTGGGCGTGGTCCCTACTCAGGATCTTCAGCTATACACAGGCCTTGGCCTCACCTCAAAGGCCAGGTGGGGTCCCAGGCCTACGACTCTGGGTGCGCCTTGCAGTGAGTGCCTGGCCTACTTGGTCCTGGCCCCAGCATGGGCCAGTCGAGGGGGCATTCTACCTCCGGCCTCACTAGCCCCACACTCTTTCCAGGTCCCCCTTCACTGGATGTAGGGAGCTGGGGTACCTCATACCATGGCTGGCGCCCCAGGGTCTCACAGGGGACTCTCACTCATGCCCTGTGGGCTACCTTGTCTGATCTTACAGACCCTCCCTTCCTATGTGGGGCTCCACAACCGACCCCTTTGCTCAGGCTCCACAATACCCCTCTCTGCTAAGGGTTCCACAACCCTGCCCCCTCACTTGGGGCTACCAGATCTCCACTCCCTTCACTGGGGTCATGGTGGGGAGGGGGTTTGCTCCCTGGTGGGCTCAGGCAGCCTCGGCCATATCTGGCCCCAACCTTCCCTCTTGGGGGTCTCGAATGCCACAGGGCTCAGGCAGCCTTGGTCATACCTGGCCCCAACCTTCTCTCTCAGGGTCTCAAACCCCATGGGGCTCAGATGACCTCAGCCATACCTGGCCCCACTCTCCCTTGCAGGGTTTGCACCCCTGCAACTACCTCCAATGTAACACAACTCACCCAAAGGTGAGGGCAAGGGTTAAGGCACCCCTGCTCACCTTCGACCGAGGTGATAATTGGCCTAGCATTTCCTGGGGACTCCAGCATCACTGAGAGTCCCACCAGCCCACCCGGTCCCAGCAGTGCAGCTTTAGGTCATACCCAGGACCACGAGCCTCCTATCCATCCCCTACAGCTCCTCCCTTACCTCAAGATGATACTAGCAGCCCTACAGCCACATAATGTTGTTGCCTGGTCTCCAGCAGCAAAACTGCCCTGTTTATATGCGCAGCCCTAGGTCCAAAATGGCTGTCCTCATCAGGCACCTGACGGCTGCCAGCATACGGCCCTTAAAGTAGCAGGCCCTGCCACAGCTACAGCCAGCTTTTAAAGGGTGGTGTGGGTGGGGCCTGTTGCCTGCCATCTCAGGGGATTGGTTGCACTGATTGGTTGCGTTGATTATCCAATTATGTGGGCTGGACAACTACTTAAGGTGTTTTGGTGAGCTGTCATGGGTATGGGGTGGGTAGGATGCTGATTCATCTTGTACTGCCATGGCTTAGCAGGGGGATACAATTGATCCTACATGGCCTGGGCCCATATGTCCTGTACCCACCACCAGGGGCACTGGATGGAGTAGGCAGGCAGGGTGGAAACCAGCCCAGGACCCCGCACAGACAGGATGCACTTGGCCAGATGGATGGGGTGGGGCAGGTGGGGAGCAGGAGAAGTAGATCTCATAGACATTAGGGCTGGAAGGGACCTCAGAAGATCATCAAGTCCAGCCCCCCGCCCAAAGGGCAGGAAGTCAGCTGGGGTCATAGGATCCCAGGTGGGTGGGCCTGGGATCACAAGGAGGTGACAGCATGGGGCTGGGTGCCAGGGAAGAGCTGTGATTTGCCCCCCATGTGTTACTGCAACAGGTGCTGATTCTATAGGCAGGGATTTTCAGGGAGCATATTGCAGCCCAGGCAGTAGGGCTAGGTCCAGTGCAGCAGTGGCAGAGACACTAGGGCTAGGAACAGACATTACATATACATCGGTTTAAATGATCAGAAACTGGTTTAAACCTGTAACGGAACAGACGTTCAGCGCACTTAAACATGTTTGAAAATGCCTGAAACTGTTTGAGATAAACCTGGTTGAATATAGTATTAGACATAACTGATTTGGGTCAAACCGGTATATGCAATGTCTATCCCAGAACCCTGGCTGGTTTACGGTAAACCAGACACCCCCAGCATCCCGGCATGCTCTCTAGGCTGGGTGGGGCTCTGTCCTCCACAGCAGGGCTGGTCCCTCCCCTCTGCTCCCTGGGCAGGGTTCTGACAGAGACTTGCAGGCACAGAGCATCTGCCTGGCTTCTTCCTGATAAGCAGGGATTATTACCCGCTCCCCTCTGCTTTATACAGACACCTCAACATTAGCTAGCAGACCACATGCTGGCTACAGTCCCTGCTGTAGGAGACAACAGGCAGACAGGCTTTTTGGAGCTAATCAACTGGTAGCTTAATGTCCTTCCTTGGAAGAGCAGTTTAAGAAGAGCTTCATTAGTTAATGGAGAGAGGCTTTGTTTTTTTAATGGGTTGATAAACACTGAGTTAGGGCTGATAAACATTCTGTGCTGGGCTGCTTGGGTGGGGGGTGGTGAGGGAAAATAATCAGAACAGCCTGCCAAGGCCTGTCCACACACCCCTCAGCTCAGCCTGCAGAAGTGAAAGGATGGCTGTCTAGCACCTCCTGACTTCTAGCCTGAGCGACTGCCTGAGTGTCTGCATTTCTGGGATGTCTGTTAGGTTACAAAACTGATTTAGCCTAGCCAGGTTAGACTAATCTGCAAAGACTGAATCAATTCAGGCTCAGCCTTTTTGAACATCTGTCCCTAGCCCAGAAGTGGTAGCTGGGCAGAGTGAGCCACTGCCATGGGGACTGCCAGAAAGCCAAGTCCTGCCACTGTGTCATCCCTGCCCTGCTGTGGGCCGGGGGCAGTGGGACCAGCCACACATGCCATGGCCCAGGCAGCTCCCTGCCCTGGGCCAGGCGAGACCAAGGGATGCACCGCCAACTAGATGGAATCCCTTGGTGGATCGGATCCAGCCTATGGGCCATATTTTGCCCACCCCTGCCCTATGAGGACCAACTGGACCCAGGGCACTGATCCTGGCTTGCTGCAGGTAGAGCTTATTTCCATGCAGCTTTAGGGGCTGGGTTGCCTGATCATTCAGGGCAGTTGAGCCCTGGGCCCTGATCTAAGCTCATTACACTCTGTAGACTATAAATAGCACTGCCATTTATGCAGCTGAAAACTACCTTTGTAGACATAGGCTTCTACTCCATATTATTGCCAGAAATCCTGAACAGACCATTTTTGCCCCACTCACATGCTGATGCCAACCATTCCTTGCAGTGCCAATGAGACAAGACATGTTTAGAAAGAAATCTTTTTTTTCAGGTCTGATCCATCATGTCAGAAGCTTTGGGGTTGGCAGTACTGAAATACTAGTCCACCAGTTCCCATGTTGGAAATATTTCAACAAGATCACACATTTGTATAATGTTTAATTTATCATTTATATTCCTCTGGAAAGAAGTGGGCTTGGCATAAGGAGTCACAGCAGTCTGAAATTATTTACTTATCATAGATTTCATGGATATTAGGGCTGGAAGGGACTTCAGAAGATCATTGAGTCCAGCCCCCTGCCTCGGGCAGGAAGTCAGCTGGGGTCATAGGATCCCAGCAAGATAAATATCCAAATTTCTCTCAGTTTAAAAATAACTATTTTGTTATTGCTTAGGTAGCTGGTGTTCTGTCATGGCTCCATATTACACTAATGTAGTCTCACTGGTACCTTTTTTGTGCCTATCTGTATTTTATGCCCATTTGTTCCCTGTCTTAAAGGCCCAATCTTATGATTTGCAGCACACTGGAACCATAAGGCTTGACAACTAAACTTGATATCTGAGCCCATGCCATATATGAAATACAATATACTAAAATTCTGGCTATTTATACACATTGTCAGGAGGGGGGAGGGGAGTTTTAATTAAAGTGGTTCTCAGACAGCTGCTCTAATTAAAATGTCTCACCATTACATGTATTAAGCCCCTGCACATTTAAAAATGGCCATGGGGCACCTTATCTGAACCTCAATTGATGAGGTTTAGTTAAAGCAACCCACAGCCATTTAAAAACATGGGGGGTTAATACATGTGACACTGGGATGATGACACTCCAGTGTTCTAATGAATTGAGTTGGCTAATTAAAACACCAACGAACATGTGTCTAGGCATCATCAAAATGTCTATATCAGACAGAATAAATAACTCCTATCGCTCGGTCACCCACTTTGTCATAGGCATTAGTAATTCTAAGAACATTCATAGCAAAACTGTTTTTCACCAAATTGGTGTTCATGAGTTATTTCACTAACACTTGTATCTCTGTATGGTGACACTCTAATTACAAAAATAATTGCGCTTTGAATAAGCTGTTGAAAAAGAATAACCTTTTTATGCTTAATCTGATCTCTTAGGTGGTCTCTTCTGATAATAGTACTGCCTTTCACAAACAGCTGTTTCTACAGTGTAGGGCTAGCTGCACTTCTGACTACTTCTTTCATCTAAGGGCATTTCCCCTTTTTCTAATCTCTGTTTGTCTCTTATCTCTGTTTTTCATCTCATCTCTTTTTCTAAATTTGGTTTTGGTCCTACCTAGACTGGACAAAAAAATATTAACATTTCCCATGAACTGCAGTCAGGGCATCCAAGCGGGTTTCATCACAATTCTGCTTTGGATTCTGTTCACGTCTGTTGATCTTGAGATGTTCAGAATTAAAATTTTGGGCTCAGTTAACTGGCATTTGAAAGTAAAACTGTTATGCTGGAAAACATCCAACTGGCTGTACACAGCATAAGAAGGGAGATTTTCTTTTTAAGCAGTAATAGTCTCTGTGCATCTCTCTCTTACCTGAAAGCTTCTCATACCCTGTGCCCACAACTTCTAGAATCTGGTTAGTAGATTGGTGCCTAACAGTCTCCCCCTTTAATCATTCGATGCCTCAAGAAGTGTCTTTCTCTTCTTTAATATCTAGTAAATCCTTTGATGTCTCCCTATCATGGGCTGAGATGTTCCTTAAGAAGTCTGTTTAGCAAGTTTGTGGAAGGGGTCTGGCCAGCATATCACAGTAAACAGCTTCAGCATTGTCCACTCACTGTTTGCTGATAACTTACCCTAGGCTACCAACCTCTATCTGTCTCTTACATTAACTAACCCCATGTAGTCAGCCAACTTTTACAATAGGCAAATCACTAGATAAATCATACAGTGTTCATAAATAATCACAGGTAACAGTCACATTTTGTGGGGGTTTTTCTTGTGCGTATTTGTGTATCATGTTGAAAGTGAAAGTCTTGAAGTGCTACAAAGATTTGATCTACATTTGGAGAAATAACAGCAAGACTTCTTAAATAACTGGGATCCTGGGACAACACAATACCACACAGTCTCTTAATTTTCTTCTAAAGCTTCAAATCAACCAATGAACTCAGAAACCTGCATCTGATTGTGTAGGATTTGAACCTGTGGTTATGATTCTAAAACCACTTATGCACATGCTTCAAAATGCAGCATGCACAAGGTTATTTGCAGGACCAGAGCTTAAGTCTGTAAACTTTAAATTATAGTAGGTACAATAAGAATCTTTATGATACTTCTTGTACACTTGTTTCAGAAAATAAACCTTTATGTAAATGATGATCCTGCCAGGTTTGGGATATGTCCTTTTTTGAAACATTTATTTTTAAAAGCTCTTTATCTTCCAGTAAGATAGCTCTTTAATTGCAGAATCTTTTCAGCATGTTTACTGGCAGCAGGAGTACTGATGATATCACAGGAGTAATTCCCACACTGATAAGTTAGTTATTTCCACGGTTAAATTTTGTTGTGATGATATCAGTGCTGCTGCCGGAAAACTTCCTGAAAGTGCTTTGCACCATTTATGCTGCAATAGGAGCTCTAATTTCTGATACTCAAAAATATATACTTCTCCCCCCAAAAGGGAAAAAGATGCTTTATTTTTATTGCTAGGCATCACTTCAATTTAAATTTTACGCTTAGATTTCTTATTTTTCCTGTATGTGGGTAGTGAACTTTCAATTAACATTTTCCAATTTAATTAGCAGGCCAAGTTGAGTTTAATGCTCCATTTTCTGATATCAGAAAGATAGGAAACCTGAAAAAATATTTTAAAGCGTAAATCTATGCTCAACATAATTAGTTAACATAAGCTAAATACATTAAAGAGATCCATAACCTATAACAAATTATGTATTTTGCAAGGCTGTTAAAAGTAATGCCAGATCATAGTTGTAATCTACAGAAACAATTTAAGCTATTGATTTTATGACAGTGATTAGGCATCTGTCTCTCATTCTGACCTGTTTCCTTATACACAAACTAAAATATTCAGGCATATACAGTTATGGCTGTATATGGCATATACAGCCATTGGATAAAACTGCATATGGCTAAATTGGATAGCTTCCTCCTACTCAAGATCTCAGAGATCTGATATCTCTTCTGTTTGGCCTTAATCACCTAATTCCCAGACTACTGCAACCTTCTCTCTCTTGTTTTTGGCAAATGTAAGCTTACTTCAAATTCATTCAAAATATTACTGATATCTACTCCCTGGCTTGATACGCTGTGCATCACCTCCTTGTATCTCTTCTTTCGTGGCTTGAATGTGTCATGCTTAAGAACTCTGTTGACACTCTACTCTGCACAGCAATCCTAAAATGCAATTGCATTTTGTGTCGATAGATCTGACCTAGCTTTTGACTCAGTCGATTTGTTAGTGATATTGTGGCCATGACAGCCCAGAGCTCCGCCAAGGCTGGGTGAGTTTTTACCAAAGGCCTGAGTAATTTTGCAGTCTGTGCTGAGCTGTACCTGTGTTTTCGTGGCTAGATTATTATCAGTACTTAAGCTAGCTAGTTTAAATCTAGGTCAAGTACATCTGTGTGTGCAGCAATCACACCTTTGGGTTGCTATGTTTTCAAGTCATCAGCATCTGCCCCCCCACTGGTAGTTATGTTAGCCTTCATCACTAATTATTCTAGCTTGCCCCTATGTTCCTTTGCACTTTTTCTCCTGATGCTAGAGTAGCTCCCCATTAATGTCAATAAAATTACATTCTACTTCAGGTTCCCACTGGAAGATTCTCTCAGCTGTGATGCCTACATAAGACTTGTCAACAGCCAGACAGTTGGTCTACAAAAAATGCCATTCACTCATTTGATTATTGTTTCAGTTACTTTGTCTTTCCATAACTTGTTTGTTTTATTCACCTCTTTTCTGTTATCACATGGTAAAGTATAAATTATTTTGGGCAAGAATTGTACTTCACCCAGAACAATGGAGTTGTGTGTTGGGACCTCTTGACACGACTGTAATACACAAAATAATAAATAACAATTTGTAAATGGAATGGTGAAAGCAAAGCCAACAACACAGGGGCACTTTTAGGACTGTTCACTTTTTTTATTTTATCTCCAGGGGCAGGCTGCTTTCCTGTTGGTGTTTCAGTTACCTGTTCTTAATATTTCCATATATTTTGTCATATTCTACAGAGTATGACGGACAGCAATCAAATACATTGCTTTCCATGGGGTGGTCCCATCCACAAAAGTTAATGCTAATTCTAAGGGCATGTATAGATGACATGGGGATTAATGCAGAGCACCCGAAAATTTTAACACACCTTTTTTTTTGATGAGTTTGTGTTTGCACGACACAGTGTTCGTGTTTGCACTAACAGGCTTTAGAGCAAGTTAAGCATCATGTGTCATTCCCTGCAGATTTCAGTATGGGGAGTCAAATACCAATTTACGCCCCCGTATTGTCTTTCCTAATATATTACAGCAGGAGGCCCATGTAAAACACCCCGCCTCCCCAGTCCCCGCCCCCGGACTCTCACTGGGCAGTCCTGACCTTCACTGGGAGTCTCTCCTGGGCATGGTCACAGTCACCCCAAAATCCTTGTAACTTGCACCCGCCTATACTCAGTCAGTCTGGTCTCTCTCTGTCAGTACATGATCCCAAAGACCCCATCCCAATCCCAAAGACAAGACACGTGAATCCTCCTCTCCCATTTCTTTCCCATCCCATCCCACCATGTTACAAATATATGTGTTTTTTCTTTTATTTGCTATAACTGCTATGATAACTGCTACATTATCATAAAATGTTCAGGGTTTAGAGTAGGGGGTGGGTGGGTGTTTGTTGCTGCCTGGTTGATCTGTGATTGCTGTCGATGTTGGTGGTGGTGGCGGCGGCAGCGAGCTCTTCTGGCTTTATTTTTTCTGGGTTTTTTGAACTACATTTCCCAGCATTCCTGAGCTCAGTGATCTTTGTAGAGTTTCCAGTGGGGGTTTCCATTGGAACCCTCCCGTTCCCTGCCCAGGTACACCATCAATCTGTTTGCATAGTGCCACTTACGGCTTTTGGAGGTGAGATGTTAATTGTTTTATAAATATTTTTGGAATATTTTTGAAAATATGGGCTGCTGTTCATCTTAGTCCCTAACCCACTGTGAGGGGTTGGGGTAGGTCACCCGATTGTGAGTTCCCCAATTCCCCGAATGGCCCCTGGAGAGAAGTGGGTACGCGCCAGACCGCTCATGCCGCCGTTAATCTCACCTGCCACGACTTGATGGATCAAGGGGTTCACCCAGATGGGGCGCTGACGGTCCAAAGAAAAAGGGTACCCCGACTCCAAAGTCCAGGGGTCCTGAGGGCTCCTCCTCCCCTACACCCTCGCCCGAGGCTCCGGGATATGGGGGCCCCGTTGGGGCTCCCTTGTTGACGGACTAGTCTGGCGGGGTACCCGCCTACTGCCGGACCCGCCCCGGAGTCCGCCCAGCACCTAGTGTCCCTGGTACCGGTGGCCCCTCTAGTCCGGATTTGTCCTGCCCTCCAGGGCCTGAGTCTCTAGACCCGGGGGGGGCTACAAAGTCCGCCTCCCTGCCCGCGGGTCTTCTTCCGTGGCCAACTGGCCACCAGTTGCCGGAGAAGGGCTCCTCCGGCCGAAGCTCCCTTCCCGGGTTCTTCCGTCGGAACCGCCTCTGATCCCTTCGGTACCTGCGTCCCGACGGGATGCCCCGCTGCTCCCGGCTCCGCTGCGGTCAACTCCGCTGCAGCCGGCGTCTGACGCGTGGCTCCCGGTTCCGCCGTTGCCAGCCCCACTGTCGCCGGCTCTGCTGCTCCTGGTTCGGCGCTTACCGGCTCTGCGCCTCCCGGCTTCGCTGCAGCCGGTGTCCGTTGCCTCAATCCCGGCTCCGCTGCTACCGGTACCGCCGCCGCGGCGCCTCCGCCGCCGGCATCCCTCGCGCCGCTCCCGGCTCCGCTGCTCCCGGGTCTGCCGCCGCGGATTCTGCTGCCGCCGGCGTCCCTCGCGCCACGCCCAGCTCCGCTGCTCCCGGGGCAGGCTCCCGCCGGAGCCTCCGTCCTCCTCTAACCAGGGTAGGGGTGCTCCTTTTATTTGCCCGGGCCGGTCCCGCGCCGGCCCGGTTTACGTTCCGGGAAACTTTAAAGTCCTGGCCAGACTTCCGGGTCGGGTCCCGGAAGCTGGACGGAACCCCGGGCTTCTTCGCTCGGGCCGGGTCCCCTGGGGTCCTGGCCCCCTCACACCCACCTAGCCGTAATGGTTAACCTTCTCACCTGTTAGTGTCCTGCCTCACAATGTGGGGCCCCAGCATCGAGACAGTATGATAGAACATTTCCCTTTTCATTCAGAACATCTCTAGCCACTGCTGGTCGTTCCAAGTCAACAGCAAAATTCACTCCCACCAGTCTGAGCCGCTCTTGTGGGCCCACACAATGCAGATTCTGGTCCTCTGGTCAGGTTTCATAAAAGAGCCCAGTCATCTTCCACTTCTTCACTTTCCTCTGGGTATTGCAAGTCCTCTGGGTACCTGTATCTTTTTCTTCGTATTGTCATTAATGTTGTTAAAGCAGAAACACAAGTTACCACTGAACACTCCAGCACAGTTCCTATCCTTCTCAAGGGTTGCAGCAGTAATCCCCAGGTAAACAGCATTTGTAGAAGCAGTACTGCCACCTCCTCCTCCTCCTCCTCCTCCTGTTCATCCATATCCTCCATATTCTCCATGTTGGAGGACTCTTTACTGCATTGTTCTCCATTGTCATGCATTTCATCCTCATTCTCTGTTTTGCCCCTCTCCATCAGCAGCAGCTTCTCATCTGTCTGCAGCAAGTGGGAGGCCAGAACTACAGGGTGTTCTGTGGTCTGGAGCCTGGTGTAGCTGCTTTTTCAACACTTCACCCCAGCACCCCAGAGCATTGGGGTTTTTGCACATCCTTTCATCCTGAGCTTAACAACTACTGCTGTTCTGGTGTAATCAAGCTTGCAAACAAAAAGGGTTTTGCCTACTCCTCTCCTGGTAATGTAGGTTATTCAGAACTTTTGCCACTTCAGGGAAAACAGGCTGTACTTCTGCAATAACATTATTTTGCACAAGCAGGCAGATAGGTATCAATTTTTGCAATATTCTGGGCCATTGGGCAGTCATCCCAAAGTACAATGGCCTTATTCACCCCATCACCATGTCTTTGTTGGTAAACTGGGTGCTTCATCACCTTTTGGGTGTTTTGACACTTACAGGTAATGACTTCACAATCCTTGGAATTTTCCCAGAGCCTCTTCCAAGTACAGCCTGAGTATAAAGGTGCCCCACCCCACAAATTTTGCCAGCCCCCCTTTCACAAATTGCTTTTGCTGTTGATCATAAACTCCTTCGTCATGTCTCAGAAAGCCAAGGCCAACAGTACGAAGCCGACAGCCTAGCAGGCTGATACCTTCCAATGCCTGTGGACACAACTAGACCTGGGAAGAACTGGAGGACTTAATTGACTATTGGTCAAAGCAAAGGATCATAGGCTGTAAAGTAGGAGGAATAAGCCTATTTATTTCAAGATTGCAAAAGGCATGCAGGTGCAAGGGCACAATCGTGACTGAACCCAGGTCTGGTGCAAGATCAAGTTCCTGAGATCAGCATTTTACAAAGCAAAAGATGTGAACTCTCATTCTGGGACAGGGTGCACAATTGCTCCCTTCTACAACAAGCTGCTTGTCATTCTCTACAAGGATGCGGGCAACAACCTGGGTATGGAGACTTACAGCACCAGGGTTGGGCCGCAGGAGGGGGAGCAGGGGGAGGTGGAGGCGGCAGCAGCCCCTCCTGAGTGTGAAACCATGAGCATTTGTCAGATGTATGCAGACTGCTTCCTGCTCCTTGATGACTATGACTGGCAGGAAGAACCGTTGGCCACCGTACACTTAGTGCCACTTAGCCCCATTCCATGAACTAGCACAGATAATGAAGCAGAGGAGGTGGAGGCTCATGAAGAAACCCACACGGCCAATACATAATCTACTGCAACCAAGACTCAAGAACATGCTGGACCTGGTAAGTCTCTTGTAATGTGCCTCTTGCCACTGCCAGGCAACTCCCAGGTTCATGCTGGTTGGGTTTGAGGGGCCAGTGGAAAGGGGGAGAAATTCATGGGTTGCTGTAGGTGGCTTACCATGTTCTTTCGGTGGTGGTGCATGATGGGTTCAATAGCTTGTAATGTAACAGATGCCAAACTAATTATTTGCTTTAATTATTTTTTTCCAGCTAGCATGTGGCAGCCATGGACCTGTTTCTGAAGTGGGTACTTGTAAGTTTTGGGCAGTACGAGTGGTGCCCCACTGTTGCGGGATCTGTTTCCATGCCTGCTGGGATTTTGTGCACTGCATGGTGGTGGTGAGGATGTGTACTTTCCTCCTCTTGGGGAGAAGGCAATCATTGCTTTTTCCTTTGTTTATCAGACACCATGACCCATGGCCACCTGGAGCAGGGCCCCATGCACACTATAGCAGAGTGCTGCAGAGATTTTCACAGCAAGAAGAGATGGTCCCGCGAAACCTCACTTGAGGGTTTGGTGGAGTCCTCAGTAGCCAGAGCGGAATGCGCAGATGGCTGGTGGGACAAACTCCATGAGTTGCTGCATAAGCATGATGCCATCCTTGAGGAAGTGTGAGACACCATGAAGAATTTCAAAGACATGGTCGACGAGTCCCATGTTGAATTACAGAGGTCACAGGACACTTTCAATGATGCCTTTCAGAGTGTGCAGAACTACCGCTTAAATAAGAGGACATGGCGATGTGTTACATGCCACCTTTGGTAAGTGACATCTGTGCCCTGAGAGTGGCAGGGTCATCCCTGGGCGGGGTGCTAATACAAGTGACCGTTCCAGGCACAGCACTTTGGGGGCCTTGCAGAGACAATCAGAGTGGATGGGGTGGGTGACTTCAGTGCCGCTGCCGGCCTCACATCCAGACACTTGCCAATTCCCTTCCCCCCGCCACCTCTCCAGCATGTGACATGGGCTCTGCACAGGGCGGTGAGGCTAATTTGCCCAAGGCCCTGCACCAGTGGTGTACCGTGGTTCTCTGGGGCCCAGGCAACAAGCCCAGGGTGCCGCTGCCCTTGCTCCCACGCATCCTGCACAAACCACCTTCTGTGACGGCTTCGTCAGTGGGACAGAGGTGGAGGTGAGCAGCATGGAGTGGTAGTGCTCCCTTAGCACCTGCCAATGGCACCCCCTTCACCTCCACACCCGGGGCGGCCGTCCCGCCTGCTGCTGTCGGTACGCCACTGCCCTGAACCCTGATAGGGTCATCTCTGGTTGCTGGGGGATGAGTTGTTTGGTTCAAATGTATTGTTAACAGGGCTGGTGGAATTTTATGGACATGAAGGAAGGTACGCGAGGTGCACAAGAGGCCCAATACAGATACCGATGGTTTTTCTATCCCCCCTCCCTCCAGTTTTTAGACCCTCTTCCACTGCTAGCCACCAGCTGATTGATCCCTGTTGGTGTGACAAGAGGCAGAAAGAGAAAAGAAGGAAGAGAAGATGAAGAGGATGGCAGGCTTCCTTCAGGATTCTCTCAGCAACTGAACTATTATACATTATAATTATAGTTGACTTTCATCCTGACTTATATAGATTTTTAATAACAGGTAATACTAATAATAGGAGTCAATAATACTATTAATTTCAATAGTAATATAATAATAAGAGTTTGTAATAATATTAATATTAATGATGATGTATTAATGGTCAATAATAATTGTAATGGTTCAATTCCTTATCACAGCATTTCAAAGCAGGTAGATCTGCCTTATCATGCTTCTCCAGCTGCCTCTTGCAGCATGCATACCACACACCCTTGGCACACATTACATACATCCTGAGCCTCCACCATATATATATAGCCAATATATGATATAGACTTATGTTATATAGACTTACATTATATAGACTTATAATTACAGTTCAATTCCTTATAATGAGAAAGCAGATACTGAGCATAAGGCAAGTGATTACGCACCCTCCCTGCCTCTTTCACTATGGGGGCGGCGGCAAGGAATGCCTACCTCCTGGTTCAAGCTCCAACCTAGGTCCCTCTGTTTCCATGGCTGGGCCTTCTGGCTTGTGGAAAAGTACTGAATTCTGAGCCTGATGCTGCGCCAGAAGGAGAGCAAGGCTTTCTTCTTGCCCTGCTCCTTGGTTGCTGGCGAGGCCACAAATGCAGCTGAGGCTATTTTCAACAGGACACTATGCAGTATAAAACGTATCGAGGGAACTCATGTTCATTGGGTGACAGTCCCCTTACTAGCCTACTATCAAGTGACTGTTGCTGTAAATAAACATGTAAAGAAATGCGTAATTAATGTGTACTAAAGTAAATATATACATTATATATCTTCCGTCTCCCTGATCTTCGTGTCTCTCTCTCTTTCCCATTTGTGCCCTGTTGCCTCTGCTCTCTTTTCCTGATCTTCCATCTCACTGATCTTCGTTCTCCCCATTGCACTCCGCTACCTCTGCTTTCTCTCCCTGATCTTCCCTGTCTCTCCCTCTCTCTCTGTTCCCATTTGTAACGCCTTCTCTCCCTGATCTTTCCTGCATCCCACAGCCCCTCTCCAGTTCCCCAGCTCCCCCAACCTAGCTCCTGGCATCCGCAGCTCACCTGCAGCTTTTCCCCAACACCCTCAGCATCCGTGGCTCCCTCTCAGCCCCTATCCGGTTCCAGACTCCCTCCAGCCCCAGTTTTCCTCTCCCTGTACCTCTCAGCTCCCCTGCAGTCTCTCGGCTCTGGCTCTGGCCTCTGTGCTGGCTTTCCCCTGGCATTGCTCCTCCACTCTGTCACCTTTTGGCTTTTTCCTTTGATCAATTAATACCAACTAACCTTGAGTAACCCCAAGCCCCAGTGACCTCAAGTAACCCCAGGGGCCACAGTGATCCCAAGTAACCCCAACCCCAAGTGACCCTGAGTAACTGGGGCACATTGACCCCGGGTAACCCCGGGCCACTTGACCTCAAGTAACCCCAAGCACCAAGTTACCCAAATGTCCCCTAATGTTAACACACAGCTACAAAAGTGCATGTTTGTGCGTTTGCGTATGTGCATATAGTTTTATATGAACCCATAGAGTGTTTGTGTAGTTTGTGTGTGTGTATATAATTTTGTATCACGCCCTCCTGTCTAACAGTGCAATATTGAGATCCCGAGTGTTGATCTGGCGTATGTCAAGTCAACACCAGGGTCTGGGTAGTAGGCCCATGCCTGCAGGCTTTTTC
This sequence comes from Crocodylus siamensis, assembly GCF_052110815.1. Classification (NCBI taxonomy): domain Eukaryota; kingdom Metazoa; phylum Chordata; order Crocodylia; family Crocodylidae; genus Crocodylus; species Crocodylus siamensis. The sequence continues at coordinate 164,470,351 of NC_143397.1, read as the reverse complement.
CCCTACTCGCCCCGCTCTGCCTTACACCTCTTTGTTGCACCCTTGTAACTTTCGAATCATTGCTGGCCACAAAGGAAGCTGAGCTTTCTTCACTGGCTTTAGCCCAAGCATCAGCTTGAGTTGCACAGGTTTTGCAGGCCCATTTCATAGTTTTCTCACCCTCCTCCTAGTTACTGGCCATGGCCCAGCAAATTGGGACTGGGGTGCATGTCTTCTGGCACCCATCTACCACTCTGTCTCCTTGAGTTTCTTCTCTGACTTGCAGAAAGAAAGAAGATTTTAAGTAAATAATGTCAGATAACAGGAAGTAGTATAACAGAAGGGGGGATTTTCCTCCACAGCACCTTTACCATGTAAAATATTGTAAAACCTCTATAAAATGGCACCTACGTGTCTGCCTGCCTGCCTGCCTGCCTCCCTCTCTCTTCTTCTTGCAAGAAATGCTGGCTGCACACTAGCACTGGCCAAGCATTCAACCTCCCTCCATCTGATAACAGTCCACCTTGCAACTTTCCAGTAATGCCATGACTCCATAAAAGTCGCACAGTCATAAGGTCTCTGAAAACCACTCCACCCACCCCTCATTGGCCATGCATGCCATATAGACCAAAAATAAAACACTGCTTAGACACTGCCAGTAACCAGGAAGAGCTAGTAACTAGGCTGGCTGCCTCCCTCCCTCTTGTCCTCCCACCATGCAGCCCTCCATCCATCCTTCACCAAGTGACATACTGCATGTGATTGGAGAAAGGGAACACTCATACAACAACAGTTGTTTGATAGTAGTAACACTGAGGGATTAATCAAGGGATTACTCAAGGGACCTTGGGAGCATATTGTGAGTTGGGGTTTTGTCCTATTATATTGCATTTGCTGGCAATGGCAGTACTGTAAAAAAAATGTATTCACTAGTTGACTACCAATGGCATTGTTGAATAAAACAAAAATGTGTATACTGTTTTAGCTTTATTGTGATTTCTCAGTAGAATTGATTGCAATTCAGTTTACTGTGAAAAAAAAAGATGAGGAACAAAAAATTCTGATTTGTATTTTTTCTTGTTTGATTTCAAGGCATGGACCAGGGAGCAGGTGAGCGGTTTGCAGATAGGCAGGGGCAGGAGTGCAGTAGCTTCCAAGGCTGGACACAAAGCTGGTCAGGGCCTGTATTTCAGATTGGTTAGTTTCCCCTCCAGGCACCTCAATAATATGTCTGAGGATAGCCATCTGCTGCATAATACTTCTAGCCTCTCTATAGGAAGCAGAGTGCTTTTTGAAACCCTGGCCTTGGGTGATTAGCAGCTCTGTGCTAGAGTGACTCCCAGAGGTAGCTGAGACCCATCTGATGGGGACATGCCAATACCTAATGTAGGAGAAGGAGGTATTACAAATTTCTTGAATTTGGATTAAAAGAAGTTCTTCCATGATGCTTTCTTTGAATACAATTGATTCTCCAGAGGCCTAGAGGTAGTTGAAAAGATTACCCTGTGCTGCCTTGGGAGTGCTGTTCCTTGTTCCCCTCTCACCTTCTCCCTGTTCTTTGAGAAGGCTGAGAGGAGAGATATGGCAAGGTAGGACAAAGCAATCCTGAACAAAATCTAATTAACTGTGTCCGGGGGAGAGCGGGTTGCAGCCAGCTGGCGGGGAGTGGGTTGTAGTCCACCTTGTAACTCTTTACAACTCTTTCCAGTAATGCCATGACTCCATACAACCTCCCAAGCACAGCATCCCCATGCTGAGGTGGGCATGGTCTCCAAAAACCACCCCAACCACTTACCCACCCCAAAGAAAACATGACACATATATAGAGTAAAAATAAACACTTTATTCAAAACGGTTTATTACAAAAATGGGATCTTCCTCCCAGCTGCTTCACAATATAAAATATATACAAAATGTAAAAAAAAGAAAAAAACCCTGCAAATCTGAACATAAAGTTCTTTCTTTCACTCTCTTCATTCATTACCGGTTGCCGCCCCGGTCAGTTCCACCCATGAAATTTTCTGCAAGGAGGGGGAAAGAGGAAGAAGAGGAAGAAGAGCGGGGTTTGGAGCAAAGTAAAGAAAACAGACTTTTGCTTTCCCCTCCCCACACAAGGTGGGTGGGACTTATTATCTAAATATTATCTGGGACGCTACATATCCTGGGCGTCAGGTCTGGCAGGCAATGTCCTGCCCCTGCACTTTTGGTCATGGTTCTGAAATGGAATGTGATGAAGTTCAGAAGGTTTGCAATACTGAAGGAAGTCATGTAACCACTCGCTCCAAAGTTTCAAACTACTTGCAAAAAACTTACTGTTATGGTGCTGCTGTAGCTGTTGTCAGGAGCTATGCCCACTGCAGTGGCAGCACACGATGGAGGGCATGAGGGGTGTAGGTGGAGTGTACATGGGAGGGCAGGAGGACAGGAGGGTACATGGGTGGAGGTGGGAAGACACACACTATCAGTGGTAGGGGGGTGGAAGAATTAAAATTTCTTTTTGTTAAAATTAAAATAATAATTTTGCTGAGCGGACCTGACCTGAACCTGTGGCCACTCCACTGCGTGCTGTGAGGGAGGAGGGAGGGGTGAGGAGTGAGGAGTGAAGGTGGGTAAAAAAGAACACACACCAACACCTACTAGTTAAAGGCTGGGACACATCACCCCATCATGGCAGAGGGGATTAATTAGAAGTCTTTGGACTCTCTGGCTGTTTGCATGAACAAATCCAGAGTTGGGGCTGTATAACTGGAGAGCGTGGCAAATTAACACGTAGTGTTAGTTTAAGGTACTAAATTAACTTCTGGAGCAGCAGGAAGTTTCGGGTCATGTAAACACAAACTCTGCTGCGTCGGCATAAACGGGAAATATCGTTTCATCTACACATGCCCTAAATTCCTTCTCAGTTCTGCCAGTTATGCTAGTTAAGTGAACCCTGTAAATTGACTTTCTGTTGATGGGGATAATTACTGCTATTTTGTTGATAGAAATTTATTTTACATTTTATATACACTATTGCATATGATCTCTTTCATTTGGATTATCCACCTTTGGACTTCTATTCTACAAGAAACATTGTAGAAATAACATAAAGCACTGTTTGCTATTGAAATGAATTAGACTCATAACTAGGGGTCTACTGAAATTGTCATTGTGCAATTTTTGTGGAAACCATGATTTTGAGTGGGCTCTGTGTCTTTGGTGGGCTCACTGCAAAAATAAATAAATAAATAGAATTGGCAAGGAGAAAAGTGTGCAGGAAGCCTGGCAGTCTTGGAGTACAGGAGGGATGGTGGACGGGGGCAGGGTGGGGGTGGGGAAGATGGAGGCAGGGAGGGGCAGAGATGTCTCTATAGGAGGCAGGGTTATGCAAATAATGGAATGAAGAGGGAGGGAGGCTGAGTGATTCCCAATGAGAGTGCTGGTGGGTGGAACATGGGTGGGGTTATGTACATGATTAAATGATACGTGGGGAAAGGAGTGAGAAGGTGGAATTGAAGGCAAGATGATGCAAATGAAGGATTGGGACTATGGAAGGGAGGTGGGGTGGAGCTGGCTCTGCCCTCCTCCTCTCCCCCCTCCCCTGCCACCCCCTCTGTCTTCCCGCTCCCCCCGTGCTCCAAGACTGCATACCCCAAGGTATTTCCCCTGCTTCTGGTCTTTGCTGGTTGCCTACTTCCATCATCTGCTACATATGTCAGGGTGTTTTTAAGCCTTCCTCAGAGGTGTTGGGTGTTGGCTACAGTCAAGGCTGGGGACTTTAACTGGGGGTCAGTAAGGAATTTTACCCCATGGTCAGATTGGTACAGATGGTTTTTGCCTTCCTCTTTAGCTGAGGGTGTGGCCATTTACCTGGGACCTTTTGAGCATATGTTGACAACATTTAATAGAAGCAGGACATTGGGTGCATGGTTCCCTTGCTTTACCTGTGGCAGGTTAGGATGTTAGGTCTACATTATATGAGGGTTGACGGTAGTCTTATGTAGATTTTAGATTATGGATTTGTATAGGATGGTTTGGATAGGTATGATCCTGCCTCAGACAGGGTTGGACCTCTGGATGTCCCTTCCAGCCTTACTTCTCTATAACTTTATGAGTCTGTTTCATCATGAGCCTCAAAGATAATATGCCTACTTAATGACATGGTTTACTCTATCATATCTGAGTCTAATTGGTATATAACTCTGCTTGCATTTTTGTAATGCCTTCCATCTAAGAATGTCAAAATTCTTTACAGACCCTAATTAATTTAGTTCCTCTGTGATAAGTAAGTATTATGGTTTCATTATTATAGATTGGGAAAAGTGGAGCACAGATAAAAAGTTACATGACTTTCATTAGGGCACATAGAACAACTCTATAAATGAGAGAGAACTATAGAACAGTTATCAGTAATGGGCCACCCTTGACCCAGTACAGTAGATGGTTAATTATTGTTGTAGCTGTGTATAAAATACCCTTTCAGCACCATTACATAAAGTATAATTAGCATTAGTTGTCATAAATATATCTTTCTTTTTTTGGAGATCGAACTGAAGCCTATGGAATAGGTAACTGCAGAACTTAGATATCCTTACTCTGAAGAATGTGCCTAAACAAGTGAGCCACTGATTCTCAACCAAGGTGCCATACAATCCTTTTAAGGTACCACAGAATATTAGCATATGATTCATAAGAGACATCAAAGGAAACAATAAAAATGCATTTAAATACATTAAAAGCCAAAGATATGCCAGGGAGTCATTTGGGCCTTTGGATGATCAAAATGTAAAAGGGGTGGTAAAGGATGACAGAGCCGTTGATGAGAAGCTAAACACATTCTTTGCATCTGTCTTCACTGTGGAAGATATTAGAGAGATTCCCTGACCAGATCCACACCTCTCTAGGGACAACTCAGTGGAGCTGAACCAAGCTGAAGTTTCAGTAGATGAGGTCTGTAACAGGGTCCTGCCTCAGGGGTGGTTGTGATACTCTTGATACCCCCTTAGCCCTTGTCTCCTTTAACTCCCTCTAGGGCGATCATCCCGTCTACTCACCTGCCATGCCTTGAAGTATTTTTATTTAGAAATGGGAGGCTACCCCAGGGCTTTTCAAGCAAGATCTTGTTTATGAATGCCAGTGTTGCTGCTTCTCACCTTAAGAGCTAATTACGTGGCTTCCTTGTCTTCCTTTATAGCCAAACCCAACCTTTGCAGCTGCTACTGATCACTCTGACTCTCTGCACTCTCTTCCCCTCCTGGGCTCAGGCCTCTACCTCCTTCTGGCTACATCCACGCACTTCAGCTCTCTTGGCTACTCCTAGGTGCAGTCCTGGGTCCCTGACCCTGTCTCTACCTCTCCCAGGCGCTGGGCCCCTGGCTGTGACTGTCGTTCTCTGGACTAAAGGTCCCTGACTGTGTCAGTGGCCCCCTCAGCCTTTAACCCCTACCCCTGGGAGCTCCCTAAGGTGGCGAGGTCTGCAGCTACCCCTGCATGGGGTTGAACCCCACCTGCTCCTGCCCAGGGTGGCCTGCACCATGCTTCTGCCCATAAGCTGGAAGGAGCAGCCACCACCACCTGAGCTGCTTAGAAATGTGCAGGGCAGGCTGGGAGCTGTCATCCCTTATGGGGGAGCTTATGGGGGCCTCCCATCTCTTATGAGAGGGCTCTCGTCTCTTCTAGGAACCTGGGAGGGAGGGTGGAACCTTTTTTGTTCAATCCAAAAGTAAATATTTTGAATAAGTGTTTATTTTTTAATAATTGATTATTGGTAAATTTTAAAACAAGATGTCATTAAAAATATGTTCAGTTATTTGTCAGCCAAAACAATTTGACAAAAAATTTTTGATGGACCTAAACAATATGTTAAAAAAATGATACTTTGACTGAAAAAATTACTTATTCACTAGTTGTTCTTTTGCTTTAAGCTTTGACTACATTAATAGATCATGCAAACTGCAGAATAATGGCTTTTTTGACAGATGAATCACTCAATGACTGGAAACAATTCTTCTGGAAAAAATGAGGCATTGTTCTGTATAAATATAATCAACCATGTACGGTAAGAGAGAGGAGTGCTTCACAAAAAACAGCAAACAAAAATAGCCATTTAGGAACAGTACTATGAATTCAAGAACTTAGAAAACATTAAAGCTGTTTTATATTACAGAAAATGTGTAACCAGCTAGCTCTTTTGAAGAAGCAGTTACTTAGGCTACATGATGTCCTACTGCTTAAACATCCCTAAACATTGCTGTTTTCTGGTTAGCAAGTATTGGATGGTCCCAAATGAGTGCACAAATGTGCAGCTTTGTTATTCTATTTTATTTTACAGTAAAATCTCTTTGTATTTCAGAAATGTGTAATTTTATTATAATATTCAACAACATTTGATTTCATTTTAAATTACAGGATTTCAAACACCAAGCATGACCAGCTTTACTTGTTTTATCATTATTTACACTGTGCATTTTTTACAGCTTACTTACTATATAGCAAATTATGAAAAATTAACTTCAGTTTTTTTGCATAAGATTGGAAAATGTGAAGTATCTTCAAAGCTATGTGATTATAGCTCTGCAATCCAGGCTGGCATCTTTTTTGAAGGTTGATTTTTACAGTGCAGCTTCAACATCAAAAGCATTAAAACATCACTCCTATCTACTCATTTATTCTAGGTTTCCATTCAAAATTATCCATCCTGTTTTTCAAAACTCCCTATGAATTTGCTACAAGTGATTCTCACAGGCTTGACCAACTTCCCTTCTGGAAGATGCGGGCACAACTTAATTCCTCTAACTTCTAAAAGGATGATTTGCAAATCTTTCTCTGCTGGCTAGCGTCTTTCTCTCGATTCAAACTCATACATCGAAGTGCTTCTGAGGCATTGCTTCTTGAATATTTGGCTGTCAGGGTAATATGCCAAAGTCTGAACTACTCATCTCTGTTCCATAAGCCTTAGCCATCTCTCATTCTCTGTAGCTATCAACAGTTTTACCATTTTTCCTGCCTAATTACCCTATGTCAAAGTACAGGTGTTTTAAACTTTTATTATAACACTAGCTAATTGCCCATCAGGAATTACTTATTTCAGAGAGTGTTTACATACCCTGCCCCCTCCTCATCTTTCGGGGACAGCCATGTAAAGACTCCCTCCACTGTCACTGCCTCCTCCTCCAGCCTCTGGTGCAGGGGCTCCCTTCTTCTGCCCAGTTCCCTCCCCCTCTGCCACTTCCCTTCCCTGCCTACCACCGTGACCCCCTGTTGCTGCCCAGCCCTGACAACAGCCACCACTATGACCCCCCTTCGCCTCCCCCCACCTATTCAGGACCGCACAGCCTCCCTCTCTCCCCACCTGTTTCCCCTCCCTGTTGGCTGTTGTTGGGGCCCCCTTTCTGTTCCCCTCCCTCTCTGCCACCTGGCCCCAGCAACCACCACCGTAACCCCCATCTTCGCCTCCCTCCACTCGGCTCCCCTCCCCTCCCTTCCTGCCCCCCCTCCCCCTCCCTGCTGACTGTTCTGGAGGGGCGTTGGGGATGGGCGGGGGGGGGGTGCCACCACCATCACCCCTGCTTTGCCCTCAGGCAGGGAGGCATGGGGAAACCCTGCTGCTAGGGTGGTCATGGCATGTTTGCCATCACCACAAACTTCGCTAGCAGCAACTCAAACGTGGGCCCGTGCAGCCAATTGTCGCCCACCCTCTCAGCAATGCATGCGCAGTTGGCCAAGTGTTACGAACAGACGGACAAACAAAGCCCTTTATTATATAAGAATTATCCTGTAATAGCAGTGGCTTAGTATATACCACATAATGGATACCTGACTATTCATCACCAGTCTTTCCACTATAACTCACCCCCACTTGATCATTTTGTATCTTGGCCTCTACAAAAATCTGTTTTATCTTTTTTATCTTCTTTGCCCCATTCTTTTCCATTCCACACAAAACTTGACTGCAAAATGTAACATCTATTGCTTCAACTGCTTTTAATCCACTTGCAGATTACTTCACCTGTTCTCTTTCATTTTCTGTGCCAAGTTCAAGTTATTTGTCCTGATCTTCAACTCCAGTAACACCTTTAGCACAGGGAATGGGGCACAGGAGTTCATAGCTGTTTTAGTGTTTGTAATTAAAGTAAAGCAAATTGCTTCATGTCTTTTTCTTTTTTCTGTTTCTAGTGAGAGATCTCATTTTCTAGGGCAGGTGCTGTGGGAGGTGGGGAATGTGCAGGAATCATGCTAGCCTGAAGTAAAAGAGGGGAACCACAGGGGTATTATAAAAGGACCTCTTAAATGCATGGGTGGGTCTAGGCTTTTGAAGAGGGGGATACAGGTGGAGGGTGCAGGATTTTGAAGCAGCAGGGTGCAACATCACGTATAACACAAAACACGTTGTTCCTGAAGTGAAAAGGCAGCTAGAAGATCTACTAATATGCCACAGGCCCAGTGCTGTATAAGATCAAAGCAAAAATATAACTTTATTGTAACGTGTACTCATTTATTAGCTTGTAAACTTTAAAAAACACAAGAAACTAGCCAAAAGAGCCCCAAGATGTTGTATTAGCCCTGCAGTCACTAGAGTTCAGCCTACATCTCTCCTACAACAAAATCCGGCCTTCTAGAGCATCCTGACAGCGCACGCAGCTCTTCACGATCAGTCGTGGCTGCCCCTGGGTTCACGTCCACCTCAGCCAAGGTTTGTAGCTAGAGCTGGGAGCAGGCTGCAGCGCAGGGGGATCCGAGAGGCTTGACCAGGAGCGGTTAGTGGGCACGGGGGGGGAGGCTAGGGTTCTGCAAAGGGCGGGTGCGGAGGGCGACGTGCGTCGTCTCTTTTAATCCAACGCATTTTCCCTCAGGAAAGAGAATCACTGCGCCCCCGGCCGTCAGCGCGACACGGAAGCAGAGACAAGTCGCGCTGCCAGGAGCTCGCAGCCCGGGCAGGGCCGGCCTCCCGCCGCTGGGGGCGCTGTGCATACGGGGGGAGCGGCGGCTTGGCTCGCGCACAGCGCCCCCTAACGGCCGCGGGCGGGCGGGCAGGGCTAGCAGCGCCGAGGGCCGGCGGGCGGGGGACGAGGTGCCGAGGGAGCGGGCGGCGGCGCGGGGATGTTCGTGGCGCGGAGCATCGCGGCGGATCACCGCGACCTCATCCACGACGTCTCTTTCGACTTCCATGGGCGGCGCATGGCGACCTGCTCCAGCGACCAGAGCGTCAAGGTGCGCGGGGGAGGGGGCGAGTCCAACCATAATGGCGGGAGTGAACCCGCCCCCCGCGCCTGCTGTGGTCTCGCCCGGCCTTGTTGGCGGCCGCGGGGCGAGTCGAGTCGTGCTGTGCTGGGGGCTGCCTTCCCCCCCATCCCGGTGTCTGCTGTGGTGTCGCCCAGCCCGTTGGCGGCGCGGACACAGGGGGGCCCCGGCCTGCGGCAGCCACGTGGTTCCGGCGGCGGCGGGCGGGGCTGCCAGGGCCTGGGGCTTCCACCCTGGAGCCGAGCCGTAGCCGTTCCCTTGGGGCGCTGCGGGAGCAGTTCACGTTAGGGCCTTCACGTGTGTGGGGCTGCGGCTGCTGCATAGGTCTTTGGGGTTGTAGTCTTCTCACTTAAAAGTGCCTGGCCCGGAGGGATGCTGTGGCTGCGGGGACGGCCCGGGCCCTGGGGCAGTCTGTCAGCCTTTTCTCCCGGCGGGGCTTGGGGAGGTCAGTGGGCCCTGGCTCCGCTCCCTTGGAGTCCTCATGGGTAACCTTTGACCCCCCCCCATCCCTTTCCTGCTTCATTGTTGCCCCCAGGTTTTGCCTTCCCTTGCCTTTCTCACCAAGGAAGGCTCATAGGTGTCTTTATGGGTGTAGGCCTGCTGCAACCCCATTGCATGACATGCCAACAGCTTGGTTTTCAAATTTCCTTTCACAGAGTGGAGCCATATCTGCCTTTCATGTGCTGGTTTTATTTATTTACTTATTTAAAAAAAAGAGAGGCAATATTAGCAGGGAAGTTCCCTTAGAAGGCTGGCCTGGGCCTTTTTCGTTAACAAGGTAATAAGGGAGAAATTAATATATTTTAAACAGATTGCGAAATGTACTACCTCTTCCTTTATGAGCATCTGCAGTCACAGCTGCATTTGCATATCACTTGTAAAATGTAGGTGATGAATAGAACTGTATCGCTTCAAATTAAGCTGATATAATGTAAAAGACAACATGCTTAAGGAAGGTATGACTGTCCATGAAGGAGTAAGGTTTAATAATATGTTCAGGGTTTACTGTTCATGAATGGTATAATGCTGCTTTTTTATCATAGAAACTTTATGTTCAGTAAGCCTCACACGGTCTCGCATGTATGGTGGTATTTCATTTTTGGTCTAGTTTACAGGATATTGTAACCTGGGAGATTGCACAGTCAAGTAACCAACATCATAGCTAACGGTATATCAGAGTACCATGGGAATGCAGGCTTGTAGGCAAAATTATTTCCCTTAAGTTTGCCTAGTGAGCAAGAATAGATTGCATATGCCTAGCGCACTTATTCCTTTGCTGTGATCGGTGATTTCTTCAGCCACTTATGTGAGGTGCTACAGAGTGCATCTACACGAGACGCTGACTGTGCAGTAGCCTAGTACTTCTGTGCAGTAGTGTCACGTGGCAAAAACTGTTACGTGATGCTACTGCGCAGTAGTATCACAAAAAAGGTACTGTATTTGCCAGTACTGCTCTGCAGTAACTCAGGTTATTGTGCATTTATCTAGTACTTGTTAATACATGCACTAAATAAACAAGCAATAATAACTGCGCAGTAGCATCTTGTGTAGACTCTGTCACAAAGATGCTGCTAGATTGTCCCCATTTTTTGGGGTATGTGGGATTACTGAGGAAAAGAGTGTAAGTGTTTTGATCAAGGTCCTATATCCAAATGAGAGACATTGGGCGTAGAAAAGTGACCCCTAAACTGTTGATCTTGTGTTCTGACTGCAGATGCCCACAAAGGAAGAGGTAGTAACTTTCACAGTCTGTTTAGAATATATTAAGTTTTCTCTTATTTATTAACTTACACATTTTTGGAAATGTTTGAAGCAAGTCTTTGGCAAGATTTGGATCTTTTGTAGTACTGATATAACACTGTTACTTGTCTAAATCTATCTCAGCCGTGTAGTGGGTCCAATAAAAGATATCACCCATAAAAACACTTGCCTCACACATGTTCTGGATTGTCATTTATTTTTACAACATTTCATATACTGTATTTACTTGATTCTAAGAAAAGGTTTCTCCCCTCATTTAACACTGGGGAAAAAAGCCCCACCTCTTAAAATCAACATGAAGGCAGTGGGATCTGTAGCTGCAGCTGATCTCTGCCCTCACTGCCAGCTCTTCACTGCACCATCTTCCCCCAAAGTTCCTTCCTCCCCATGTCCCTACCCTGTGCAACTCTGCTCCTCTACCTGCCCCTTTCTTCCCCTTTCCACCCTCTTACCTGTGCTTCATGCCAGCAGGTTTTTATACGTGCTGCAGTCTGGGGCACTGTGCTGCTCTGGACCTGGGCTAGGTCCGAGTTTAGTGCCTCAGGCTGGAAAGGATCTAGAGCCTTTCAACACAGAGCAAGGGTAAGGGAACAGGGAAAGCAGGGAGCAGTCTGGGGAAGGGAGAGGGGAGCAGAAGATGGGAACGGGATGGGGGAAAGGCAGGGCTAGGGCTGGGGCTGGGGTGGGAGGCCTACAGGGGTAGAAGTGGGAATGTGGCAGGCCCGTGCAGGCGGCAAGCTACTTAACCTCTCCGTGCAACCTGCCTCATTGCCTGCCCTGCTGTGGCAGCAGAGGGCACGAATTAAAGGCAATCCTCCAATAATTAGTTTCTGTACGTGGGAATTTATAACATATTTATAGTTTTTCCATGCAGAGTATCTGATTATTGGGGGGTCATCTTGAATACAAGTAAATACAGTATTTTTAAATGTCAGTCACTTGAAAAACGTTTCCATACAAGTACTGAGCATTAGTCACCGCATTAGGAATGTTGAAATTTTACTTGTTTACAATTGTCACGTGAAGTCCCAATTTTTTCCCCCCATGCACAATTGTCTTAAAGTAGTAACCTTTATTTGGTCATATACACATTCAGCCCTGGCAATTGTGCCATTAGTGTAATGCCTAACAGGTTAAATATGTGATGTGACATATGTTAAGCCAATTTATGGTGCCATCGAATGGTAAACCACCACAAAGAAGTTCCACTTTTGTTTCAGATCTTTGCTGATCTGTTTGTGGCTGGTTTGTTTGGTATTATAAACGGTTTGTGGCATGTCACAGACATGGGGCTGCCCCATCCAGATCCTGACAGTAATCTGATTGGGGCAGGCCTGGGTCTGGAAGGTGAGGAGTTCTGGGGTTCCCTACAATTTGCAGGTTTGCTGCCTTGCTCTATAGGTCCCTTGGAGATGGCAGTGGAAGGCAGTAAACCTGCTGGGTCTCAGGGAGCCTTTCCTTTAGATTGGGTAAAGGGCAGCCTGAGTGTCAGCTTGGGACTTAAGGCTGCTCTAGTCCAGTATTAGAGATTGGCCACAGGGCAGCTGTGTCCTGAACCAGGGGTTGTTCCCTGCTAAACCCTGATGATCAGCTGATTGTAGGTATTAGCACAGGGCAGCCATGACAGCTGGGAGTCATGTGATTGTGGTCTGGGGCATTTTATGACCCATCTCCCAAATTGCTCATGAGCATGTAGCATGGCAAGCTGCATGATTTGGGGCATAAAAATCCTCATACCTCAGTTTCATAGTTGGTAGGGTCAGAAGGGACCTGATCAGATCATCAAGTCCGACCCCTTGCCACGCCAGGAAAAAGTACTGGGGTCAAACGACCCCAGCAAGGTGTTCATCGGGTTTCCTCTTAAAGACCCCCAGGGTAGGAGCCAGGACCACTTTGCTTGGAAGTTGGTTCCAGGTCCTAGCTGCCCTGACCGTGAAGTAGTGCCTCCTGATGTCTAGTCTGAATCTGCCCTCTGCCAGCTTGTGACCATTATTCCTGGTCACTCCTGGCAGTACTCGGGGGAACAGGGACTTCCCCAGTGCCTGCTGGTCCCCCCGACTAGTTTGTAACAGGCCACTAGATGCCCACTCAGCCTTCTCTTATGGAGGCTGAACAGGTTCAGGTCCTGTAGCCTCTCCTCGTAGAGCCTGCCCTGCTGAACCTGATCATGCAAGTGGCCCTCCTCTGGACCCTCTCCATGTTGTCTACATCCCTCTTGAAGTGCAGCACCCAGAACTGGACGCAGTACTCCAACTGTGGCCTGATCAGTGTCGCATAGACGGGGAGGATTATCTCCTTGGACCTGCTTGAGATGCATCTGTGGGTGCATGACAAGGTATGGTTGGCCTTCCTGACTGCATCCCCACATTGCTGGCCATGTTCATATTGGCATCGATAGTGATTCCAAGATCCTTTTCTGCCTCTGCACTGATGAGAAGGGCGTTCCCCAGCCCAAGACTAGGTATGGTGCTGGTTCTTCCTCCCCAGGTGCATCATCTTGCACTTGTTGGTGTTGAATCCCATCCTATTCTCATCTGCCCACCCCTGTAACCTGTCTAGGTCCGATTGCAGCCTATTCCTCCCTTCTAGTGTGCCCACGTCCCCCCACATCTTAGTGTCGTCAGCAAATTTGAACAGGGTGCTTTTTACCCCCCGTCCAAGTCACTGATGAAGATGTTGAACAGTATGGGCCCGAGGACGGAGCCCTGGGGGACGCCACTGCCCACATCCCTCCAGGTCGAAAATGACCCATCCACCACCACTCTGGGTGTGGCCCTCCAGCCAGTTGGTGACCCATTTAGCTGTGTAGGTGTTGACACCACAGTTCCTTAGTTTTTTAATGAGAATGGGGTGAGAGACAGTGTCAAAGGCCTTCTGAAAGTCCAGAAAGACTACATCCACTGCTGCCCCTGCAACTAAGGATTTTGTGACTTGGTCATAGAAGGCCACCAGGTTGATCTGACAGGACCTGCCTCTAATGAACCCGTGTTGGTTGCCCCTAAGCATAACCTTTCCCACTGGCCCCTCGTGGACATGCACCAGGATAATTCTCTCAAAAAGCTTACCCAGGATCGAGGTAAGACTAACTGGCCTATAGTTTCCTGGGTGTTCCTTCCGCCCCTTTTTGAAAATGGGAACCATGTTGGTCCTCTTCCAGTCCTCTGGCACCACACTAGAGCACCACAAGCGCTCGCAAAGCTGTGCCAGGAGTCCCTCAATGACCTCAGCTAATTCCCTCAATACTCTGGGGTGGAGATTGTCAGGACCAGCTGATTTAAATACCTCCAGTCCCTCCAGAAGTTCCCTGACTAGATCCTTGCTGACCCTTGGCCTGGGTGCGCCTCCCCTGGGGTCTGAGGGGGGGTCCCGGTGCGGGGGCTGATCCGGTCCCTGCTCAGGAAAATGGAGGCAAATAAATTGTTAAATAGGTTAGCTTTGTAGTCTGGTGTGACAACCAGATTTCATAGCGTGTTTTGCAGGGGCCCCACATTACCCGGTACTTTCTTTTTGCCCCCTATGTATTTAAAAAAGGACTTCTTGTTGTCCTTGATCTGGGAAGCTAGTCCCAGTTCCATCTCTGCCTTGGCCTTCCTGACTGCAGTTGTGACTTCTTTAATTTCTCAGCAGCCATGGAGATGGTTATCATTCCACATCTTCATTATTATAAACTTCTGGCTTGAGTTTAAATAGGACATGAGATCCATAGGGGGGTGGGGGGTGAAACTTACTAATTTTGGTGCATTCATGCTATTCTGACAACCAAGTGAGCAGAACATTACCTTTTATAAATAAGTTCTTGATTTATTTTTTTTTAAAAAGAAACAGTATACTTCCTGCAACTGATTCTGCAGAATTGATCTCTGCAAGGAACTACTTTCAAAAGAGGGATGTAAGAGCGTACTGGGATAGGGTAGGGTTTTAAGGGAAAAATGGAACTGCATGGTATGGCTATTTTTTTTTTTAGTTGTCTCTGTTTACCAGTACTATCTTGGGAGCTTTGTTTGCCTTTCATTTCTTGCAGGATGAAAAAAACTTTACAGCAAGGTTTATGATTGTATTTTATTTTCTTAATAGGTCTGGGACAAAAGTGAAAATGGGGATTGGCACTGTACTGCCAGCTGGAAGGTAAAGATTATTACTACATTTAAATATCAGTAATTATGTCCGAAACCCCTTGCGTTTTGTCAGTAGATCCCTTCACTTGTGCATTTCTTCATGAGTCAGGAAATACTTAAACCTAGAACTCTTAGTTCTAAAATTATACCTTTTATTAGACCAACTGAGAAATTGCCAAAAAAAAAAAAATAAATTGCTCAATTTTTCTTTTCTTTTCTTTTCTTTTCTTTTTGTAATTTCTCAGTTGGTCTAATAAAAGTTATCATATTGGAACCAAGAGTTGTAGATTTTTGCATTTCTTTTTGTCTCAGACCAACATGGTTACCACATACATCTCCTGGCTCATGAAGCTTTTACATGGTAGCAAAAGGAGAATCAGCAAGTGTCTAATCCCTAAATTCAGTGCTTCTCATTTAAAAAGAAAGTAGACATCTGACGCTAGGTTTCAGAGACTTAAAACTGTGGTGGTAATGTAGTCCTGTACTAGATATTGCATTAAATTTACAGAATATATAAACAATAGTGTTTTCAGGGGCTAGTACAGACTAAAAATTCAGTAGAGTATTTTGGTTACTTTTACATTTACTTAGCAATGCATTTCTGGAATGAGATAATCTCGTTTTGGAAATTGCAAAAATAAATCAGATATTATAAGATATGACTTTTCCCTGTAACTCCTCCTATCTTTTTCTGAGAACTGTCTTATATCAAGGTTAGTCAGCATAGTTCCAGAGCAGAACCAGGACATCAAATTTTGAATTGCCCTTGAGTTTATAAAGTGGACATTAAATCTTATAGTCCTACATTTAGAAAATCAGGTAAAGCTTTGAGGCCATTTTCCTCTAGGAAAAAAAATATGTGCAGCTAGAGAGGTATAAGAGACATTACTCCTTTGGAGAAAGGAGCTGCAGAGAGGCAGGAAGATGATGTAAATTCTCTTCAACACAGACTTGAAAGAAGCGCAGAGGAGCCATAGGTGATAATGGCAATGGGTGGTAGTGGAAAAATCTCACTTTCATTTGGAAACAATTCAAAATAATTAGCACTTGAACTACTATTTGAAATTTAGGAGTTTCATAGCAATCTGTAATATTGGTGAATAAAGTTTATCAATTAACCTTTGGTGGTTGATGTTTGCGGTAACTAGTTTTTTTTTTCATAGTTTCATAGTTTCATAATTTCTAGGGTCGGAAGGGACCTGAGCAGATCATCTAGTCCGACCCCCTGCCATGGCAGGAAAGAATACTGGGGTCAAATGACCCCAGCAAGATGTTCATCTAACCTCCTCTTGAACACCCCCAGGGTAGGAGCCTGCACCACTTCTCTTGGAAGCTGGTTCCAGACCCTAGCCACCCTGACTGTGAAGTAGTGCCTCCTGATATCTAACCTAAACCTACCCTCTGCCAGCTTGGGACCGTTATTCTTGGTCACTCCTGGCGGTGCTCGGGGGAACAGTGACTCCCCCAATGCCTGCTGATCCTCCCTGACTAGTTTATAACAGGCCACAAGATCCCCCCTCAGCCTTCTCTTCTGAAGGCTGAACAGGTTCAGGTTGCGTAGCCTCTCCTCATAGGGCCTGCCCTGTTGTCCCCTGATCATACGAATGGCCCTCCTCTGGACCCTCTCCGTGCTGTTGACATCCCTCTTGAAGTGTGGCGCCCAGAACTGGACGCAATACTCCAGCTGCGGCCTGACCAGTGCTGCATAGAGGGGGAGGATCACCTCTTTGGACCTGCTCGAGATGCATCTGTGGATGCATGCCAAGGTGCGGTTGGCCTTCCTACCTGCCTCCCTACACTGCTGGCCCATGTTCATCTTGGAGTCAATGATGACCCCCAGATCCCTTTCCGCCTCCGTGCTGACAAGAGGGGAGTTCCCTAACCTGTTGGTATGGTGCCGGTTGTTCCTCCCCAGGTGCATCACCTTGCACTTGTCTGTGTTGAATCCCATCCTATTTTTGTCTGCCCACCCTTGTAACCTGTCTAGGTCTGATTGTAGCCTGTTGCATCCTTCCAATGTGCCCACGTCCCCCCACATCTTAGTGTCATCAGCAAATTTGAACAGGGTGCTTTTTACCCCCTCATCCAAATCGCTGATGAAGATGTTGAACAGTGCGGGCCCGAGGACCGAGCCCTGCGGAACCCCACTGCCCACGTCCTTCCAGGTTGAGAAGGATCCATCCACTACCACCCTCTGGGTGCGGCCCACCAGCCAGTTGGCGACCCATCTGACTGTGTGGGTGTCTACACCACAGCCCCCCAGTCTATTAACGTGTTCTTTAATATTTAATATAGTTGATAGAGAATTTGCAGCTTTTTAGTGAGCATTCTCTGGAGAGAGAGTCTGAAGTCTATATTTGATACCTTTGTACAGCTGTAACTTCTTTCCCCCTCAGAGAACTACTAATGCAAGAGGTGAACTTTAGGTGATTTGGAATTGTAGAAATGTTTTCATTCTACAGATGACAGTGTTTTCTGTATTTTGCAGACGCACAGTGGGTCTGTCTGGCGTGTGACCTGGGCTCATCCTGAATTTGGACAGGTCCTGGCTTCTTGCTCTTTTGACAGAACTGCTGCTGTGTGGGAAGAAATAGTGGGAGAATCAAACGATAAACTCCGAGGGCAGAGTCACTGGGTGAGACTTGAAATGCTAACATTGGTTTTGAGCAGGCGTGTTTGTTTTCATGTTTTTTGTGCCTTGTCTATTGTTTATTTATAATTAAGGACCACAGTTTCAGTGGTTAAAACTTCAGAATGACAGGGCTAAATTTTTTAATGTTAAAAATTGTTTAGAACTCCAAGTGATTGTCCCTTGATGTCCTTATTTTTTTTCTCTTCACATCTTAATTCCACTTTCTATCCTGAAATACATCCGAAGAGTGCATCTCATTTTCTGAAGTGTCTCTATTAATAAAGAATAACTAAACCAGAGTTGGAGGGTGTTGTGTGATATTGACACTACTAGGTGTATAAACACTTAGATATGATTCACAAAATAAACTTAGAGATTCCAAATAGGAAACCAGTGTCAAAAAATGTTCTGAGATGTTATGATCTTTCTGAGTTCTTTGCATTAGAATAATTGTGTTCTTTCCCCATAGTCAAACAACAAGTGAAAGGTGAGAGGGGAGCCTTGAGTCTAATATATTGGGGACCCTGAACCTAAAAAATATGAAAAACCACTTGAACAAAAAGATAGTGAAAAAAGCCATGTTTTGCTCATTACCTCTTTTAATTAAAGATTGTCTTCCAATATACACTACAGACTTTGTCAAGCTAGTTTTAAATAACTAGATAGTATCGCTTCCTGATACAGCACCAAAAATATTAGCGTTCCAGCACTGACCTGTAAAAATGTGGTCAGTAGGCTTTACGATAAGCATGTGTTAATATGACAACAGTAGCTCATGTCTTCCAGACCTATGGCTTTAAGCAATCTACAGTTAGAATAGAAACTATTTTTAGGAATACACATTTGAAGATTATCTTTCCATACATAAGAGACTAAACATTGGTTGGTCTACATTCACAGCTGCTACAGTGGAGAAATATATTTGTTTAGTAAATTTAAATAAATCATATCAATATTAATGCACTTAAATTCATGCAAATAGAACCATAGGTACAGTTAACTAGATTAGTTATTTAACAGATTTACTTAATTTGGTGCAAAAAGTATGTGTAAGCCAGTAACTTCTTTTTTCTGGGTGTCTGTGGACACTAGACTTCAGAGCATGAGTATATGACAATTTATGTGGCCACATGACTGCATTATAAAGTGTACAGCAGGCTTCCCTGGTGTATAATAGTGAAAATATGATTAATGGAACCTCATAAGCATTTCTTTCTTTAATGGTTTCTGTATTTGTCTTCAGGTAAAGAGGACCACACTGGTAGACAGTAGAACATCTGTTACAGATGTAAAGTTTGCTCCCAAGCATATGGGTCTTATGTTAGCAACCTGTTCAGCAGATGGTGTAGTGAGGATATATGAAGCCCCAGATGTTATGAATCTCAGTCAGTGGTCACTGCAGCATGAAATATCATGTAAACTAAGCTGCAGTTGTATTTCTTGGAATCCTTCAAGGTATGTTAAATAACATCACTTAAGAGTTTATGATTAATTTAAAAGCAAATCAAAGGCTTAGTCTGAAATTGAATGGAATAAAAATCTAAATTTTCACATGTTAGAGTAGATACATGTTAGAGCTAGAAGAAAAATACTCAAGATTTTGACCCACTCTCTCTCTAATTCTGACACTTAGGAGTAAGTAATAATTTTAGGTTGGGTCTATGCCACTGCCAAAGTAACAATGCATCTCTTGCATTAAGAAACAAGGGAGATGCTGAAGTAGTACTAAGAGAAAGATGGCAAGAGAGAGCCTGAGTGGGTTTCCTTAGTAAGCTCCCAGGTTACTATATTTTCAGTCAGCTACTGCTGACCCAGTACAAAGCATTAATTCCTTTGCTTCAGAGGAGTGTATGGGACAAAAAACTCTCTCAATAGCAGGAATGGTAGAGAGAGCCAGCCTGAACTGTGCTTTTTTAGACACCTCTGTCCTAGACCCAGCAACTTATCCGTTCTTATAGAAAGAAGGTAGTCTTCCTGAACTCAGCAAGTGAAGCAAATCCTGTGGTAGTAATTTGCTTTTCAGTGCGGCTCAGACCCTCCTGATTCATATGCTGTGGGACTGTCAGCATCACAAGCAAGAGAACTTCAGCCATTTGAAAGTTAGGAAATGCTAGACTGACAGTTGCTTATGCAACCCAGTTTCTACCCCATATATATTATGACAATCTTTGTATACATATTATACAAGATGCCTCCTTATAACAGTGCACAGGATGGAATTGCAAATTGGCAGAAGTAAAGCTTCAACTGACAGCTATAGATAGCACTTAACTTTTGCCCTGATTTTTTGCAAACTGTTCTTTTAATATTCTTTCTGTAATACTTATGGTGTTGCTTATTTAGGGATCATTTGTAAACCTAACATCATTTACTTTTCCCTGTTTAGCTCTCGAGCACATTCTCCAATGATAGCTGTTGGAAGTGATGACAACAGTCCAAATATTTTGGCTAAGGTTCAGATTTATGAATATAATGAGAACACCAGGTATGTTAAAAAATTAAGGTAATCTTTGAAATTGACTTAAAATGGTTATTTGCTGGTGCATAACATATGGCTAGTTAAATAATTCTTGATATTGTGCTTAAAGAGAAGTAGAAAAATAATGCACTTCCTAGAGACAGAGGAAAAAAATTCAATAAAAATATGGACACTGAGAGAAGTCTCTGGAAATGGTTGCTCTGTATGTTGCTGTACGGTAGAGTCGGTAGAGGAGAGGATCAAGGAATATCAAAATGTTGGCTGATGCTTCTTGTAATGGGCTTACAAACTTCTGTTAATCTGACAATTCAAATGCATTACTATC
This sequence comes from Crocodylus siamensis, assembly GCF_052110815.1. Lineage (NCBI taxonomy): Eukaryota > Metazoa > Chordata > Crocodylia > Crocodylidae > Crocodylus > Crocodylus siamensis. The sequence goes on along the minus strand of NC_143397.1, from coordinate 164,449,841 downwards.
GCTGGAATTTTCAGAGGATAAAAGCCTCTGATCCTACTAACCCTTATGTTTAAAGTAAGTATGTGCATATCTTAGCAAAGCCAAGGTTAATATGGTTCTGTGATTGCTGTTGTTTTTTTAAGTCAAAATGGTAATCCGTGCACTATTATTTTTAAAAACTTGTAAAATATTTTACATTTTAATAAGTCATTGGTAAAAATTCTTGCAAATAAATTGCATGCTATAAAAAACTTTTAATGAAACATTAGGTTTGTAAAGTTAAGCACTCTTCATTAAATAATGTAAAGATGTACTTGTGGTATTTTAATTACATTAAATCATTCCATTGTCAAATACAGACATTCTATAGTATGCCAGTAGCATAGTCAGTGAGGCACAGGAGTTGTATGGGTGCCTGGGTGTTTCTGGGTTTGTAGTTAGTCAAGAAAATAAATACTATTTATCCCGGTGCAGATGATAGCATAATTTGAACCTTGTGTACATGAAACAATATAGTAAATGAAGCATAGGTCTACTCACTGAACACAAATGAATACAATTAAATGGAAGTAATTAGTTTGTGACTGTATTTTAAGAAATTAATTAAAAATATTTATTGTTGAATGTCTATGAAGAAAATGTTATTCTATATTTGATAGTCTTGGCTCTGGTCACTTACAGCATTTCCTTCCACATCATTTGAATCATTAAACCTTTTATTGGGTCTCAGTTAATACATAACTTGTCTGTTGTTCTTTAGGAAGTATGCAAAAGCAGAAGCTCTCATGACAGTCACTGATCCTGTGCATGATATTGCATTTGCTCCAAACCTAGGAAGATCCTTCCATATCTTAGCTGTGGCAACCAAAGATGTACGAATTTTCACGCTAAAACCTCTAAGGTGAGCTTTTGAAGCAGATTCTTAATACAAAATTACATAATTATGTCGTCTTACCCTCTGGAAGCAAAACAAATTATTTGTAGTTGTAACAGGGTGTACCAGGGTGTCCAAAATTTTTTGGATAATACCCTGTTTTAGGGACAGTCCACCTCTTGCCTGCCATGTCTTGAATGTTATTAGATATACACGTTGAGGAAGGTTGCTCTGATCTTACTATAATAACCCCTGACTTGTGGTCCTGGCCTCATGGGTCAGTTACACAGCTTCGTACCTGCCCTACACTGTCCCATGCCTTGCAGATGGCATTCTTACTAGGGCTATGCGAAGCTTCAGGTGCTGATTCGATTTGGAGGAGATTCCTCCTAATTTGACAGCTGAATTTGTGAATCTGAATTGAACTGGGAGATGAATAAAGAGGTCCAAATTGATTCAAAGCTCTCAGAATTGATTTGGGCAGTTCCTGCTTGCTGCTGCAGGGTGCTGGACTCAGACCCTGTGCTGGTAAGTAGTTGGGGGGGGGAGGGGAGGGGGCACACAGGATGACCCATTGGGTTGGGGGAACCCCGCCATTCTCTGCCTGCTCCCCCAGCCCCCGTGAGCCTCACTGTGACCCTGCCCGCTCTCCCAAACACATTAACGGATGCTCTGCCTGGCCCTAGTATCCCAATGCTTAAAAAGTAAGCACTTAAATCTCAGTTCGGAGATTTGGAAATGGATTTGGGACAGTGATTCAAATCACCAAATTGAATCACTGTCCTCTGAATTGGCTGAATCTGAAGCAAATACTGGCCACTCTGTACAGGCGTAATTCTTACAGGTGTTCTGCTTGTTACTGGTACAGCTCTTCTCCGGGCCCTCAGACCCTTACGCCTCTCACTCAATTTAGGCCTCAGGTCTTTCTCCCCGGGCCTGCTGGACCCTCCATGCTTCACACATTTTCTCTTGCCCAGTGCTTTTCTGTTGGGTTGTGCTCTTATCCTTCCCCCTCCACAGGGTCACCCCCAAGGCAGTGGGGGCTGAGGCTTTTCAGCACCCCATCCTCACCTTCCCCTGACGTGGCCCATGTGTGGTATTTCATGGAGGCTGCCCCGCCACAGCAGCCCCACCATGCCAACCAACTCCAGCAAGGTGCAGTTTTAGGTCTTATTCAGGACCAGTCTTCAAGTCTACCTGATCCTCCATCCATCTTTCTGGGTTACCCCTAGATGTCCTGCGTCTCTCCTAGGCCGCTGCCTTTGATCTGGACTCCATCTCTATTCTTGTTCTGTATTTCTGGCCCCCAGTTTGCACTTGAACCCCATCTTCAGATGGCTTAGTGCCAGCCATTGTAATCCACGTTGTATACCCTCTGACCCCTTTTTCTCAGCAGTGGTCCCCATCCAGGGACCTTTGTGCCTCTCCAGGCCCTGGCCCCGCTGACAGGCCAGTCAAGACTCCAGGCAGTCCGCCTCTGGCTGTCTCCAGTGGGTTTTCACCCTTCGGCCTGTCTGAGACCCTGGCCCCATCATTGGCCAGTCAAGGTCCTTGATCAGTTATTCAAGCCATCAGTCCCACCATCTCCGTTGGTCCACCTTCTTGGGCCCCTCCATGGATCAGTCACTTTCTCTCGGTGGGCCTGAAGCTGTGCCTAAATCATGCAATACAGCTGCTGTTTTCTCTGGGCACCCCTGGACCCATCAATGGGCCCATGTACTGTGCCTCACTTGCAGGTCATGCCCAGGCCTCTTTTACTAGGTCTCCCTGCTGCTCAGGCTCTTACTGAGGGCTCATGTGGCCCCTCAATAGGCCCCAGCCTCCCAGCCCTGCTCTGGGCTGGCCTTACCTTTCTCTAAATCCTTGTACACACAGGTCCTCTTCCACTGGGCTGGGCTGGCCTTTCTCTAGGCCCCATGCACACAGCCCCTCGCTCTTTGGGTTGTCTGGGCCTCTCACTAGGCCACTCTCAACAGGCCCAGGTACTTGGCCCCCTTTCCAGGGCTCTGGATCTCCTCTGGGTCCCCAGGAACCTTCTCCATCCCCATGGTGCCTACCCGAATCTTCAGAGGTCTCAGACATTCTCCATACTGGCAGTCAGGAGCTTCAGCCTTTCTGTTGGGTTATGTTTCTTCCATGTCCCCAGGATGTTACTGCCAGCTCTGTTCCCAGGGTCTGGGCTTATACCCTGTCTAAACCCAGCCCTCTTCCAATCAAGCATCCCCACTGCAATCAGGTGGCTCCCCTGATCAGGCCTGGCCTCACTTGCCATCTCCTGAGTCTGTTGACTCCCTAATTAGGTGTGACGTCACCTGCCAGTGGTTCTGCAGACTGTCTGGCCTGTTAAAGTGGTGGGCACAGTATTAAATATTTTAGCAAGTCTATTCAGAAAGAGGTGCTTTTTATCAATCATCTGGTATGTCTGTACTGTTGTTATGGAATATGTTTATGCTAGCCTGTACTGTGCTGAAATATACTGTACTGCTGTGTACATGCTAGCTCATGATTGGATGTAGTGAACTGCCGTAAGTGGTGTTAGTCCATTATTAGTGCAGAATCTGGGTTAAAAAGTTATGTTTCTCAGCAGAGCTAATTAGCTTACTTGCTAAAGTGGCACAGCTGTTTCCAGGTGAGTGTGTGGAATAGCACAACATGTTTTATCACCATGCTACCAGCTTTGGTAGGTTACCAGTTTTGACATGTCTTGTTTAAGGCAACCAGTGAACTAGCAAAACTATTTTGCTTGATGAGTCCAACAAATTATTGTCATGCACACTTCTTGGAAAACTACACATTCAAGAAAACTTGGGTTTTTGGAACTTAAAGGCTAAGTACAGATGATCAAAAAGTCCAAGACTGAATTGATTCAGTATTCGCAGGTTAGTGTAAGCTGCATAGTTTGAACCAATAAATAAGTGAACAGACATTCACTTTTAATTCTGGAAATGCAGTCACATGCCTGCAGTGGCCCAGGCCAGAGGCTGTGGGGTGCTAGAGCACACCTCCCTCCTTGGCTAAAGGGGAAGGCTTGGGCCAAGGATAGCCCGCCTACTCTGTGAGGGGGAGAGTTGTAAGGGAGGTGCAAAGCATCTTGGGATGCTGGGGGACTGTGAGTTAACTTGAATCTGGAGGGGATCTAGGATAGAAGTTCAATAAACCGATGTAACGTAAATCAGTTAAGTCTGATACTGAATCCATCCAGGTTTATCTTAAACTGGTTTCTGCCATTTTGAAAGTGGCTGTACACTGAATTTCAGATTCTGATCACTTACACTGGTTTATGTGTTATTTCTATCCGTAGTCTAAATGTTTCTCCTGCCTTAATGTTCTTCTTTTTGCAGACTTTTACCCTCATATATGTTTTCTTTCAACAGGAAAGAACTGACTTCTTCTGGAGGATTAACAAAATTTGAAATTCACATAGTGGCTCAGTTTGATAATCACAACTCCCAGGTCTGGCGAGTGAGCTGGAATATTACTGGCACAGTGCTTGCATCATCTGGTGATGATGGCTGTGTTAGGCTATGGAAAGGTAAGAGCAGTGCAGGTCAGATATTTTATCTACTTCAACTGAATACTGACTTTTGGGAGAATCTATACAGAAATTTAATTTCTTCCTGCACAAGGCTTTTGAGTTTGTGAACAAGTCTTAGTACTCCTGTGTGTGTTTGGAAAAAGAAAGTCAAACCTTCTGTATATGGACGTAATGCGGCACTTTGTTCAGTGTTTTATTCAGACCATGATAGTAGCATGTATCTTAATTAGGCACCTACCTAAATCATGATGGAAGTTTGTGGGGCAGCAGTGCCTTTAATCTTGTTCTTCTCGCCATTGTACCCCTTTCCCTCTGCCGACTGAGTGGTCTAGGGACAAAACCAAGGCATTACTTGCTTCTTGTCCACTCAGAGTGAGGGGGTCTGTACAGCAAATAGATTAAAGGTACTGCTGTACCCCAAACTTCTACTGCGATTTAGGTAGGTTCCTAATCATAATTTGTGATCCAAAATGCTTACTACTTCCGATTCAAATGATAAGCGTTCATAAGTGACTTTGGTTAATGAGCCTACATGGTCCAGCTAAATGTCAGACATATACAGAATTCTAAGTTATGAAATGCTGATTCTTTTGTAGGCATTTCTTCTGCTCTAACCACATGTCAAGAGAATTTTCACTCCCTTCTATTGATTATTTTGAGAAGATCTTGTGCCAGACCAGTCTTTTTGTAGTGCATAGACTTATTTTTTTGCTGTCCATGGACTTCATAATATGTTTTCAATAAGCCTACATTTTAAATGCTTCTAGTCTCTGAATTTCTCTCTTTTAAGGTTCAGGTTTTGGAGCTGCATATGCCTGTTCTCCCCACAGTTTCTAACTTTTATTTTCAAGCTGACCCAAATTAATTTTTGAACATTAAATGTACTGTATTCATGCTTACTACAATTAATATCATGAAAATACAGTTTAACCTGCCTTTTTGTATATGGGTGGTTTGTGACCTGCTTAATTACAATGGGCTTCTAAATTAAGAACAAGTCCACTCAACTGATTGTTGCAACCTTTACTCCAAAGGGTGCTGCTTTTCCATTCTGCTGGAGCACAACCACAATCCTGTATAGCCAATAGAAGGAAGCTGCGCACAAAAAAAAAAAAAAAAAGGCTGCAGAAAACAGGTGAAATACCTGGGTGGTCCTGTGCAGCTCTTTGCTGCAGCTAGTTCACAAATCTTTATCTTTTTAGGGAGACCAGGAACTATGAATTATGTAGTCTGTCAGTCTTATTTGGTCTGTCACTCAGACCAATAATGGGGAAGCAAATGTTTAATTTCTGTGGCTTCTGGAATAAGCTTCTATTTAAATTTAAGGAGGACTGTGAGAGAATCTCAAGTTGTTATGAAGTCAGATGGACACTTGTTTTTTACATTGATGTAGTGCCATTGAATTGTCAAACTTCTCCGATTTCCACGGGCTGAATATCTGTCAAAGTTGTGATATTATCAAATGTTCTTGAATATGGGGATGGAAAGTAAATTTATTTTATGTATTTTAGCTAATTACATGGACAACTGGAAGTGCACTGGCATTCTGAAAGGTAACGGGAGTCCAGTCAATGGTAGTTCTCAGCAGGGCATTTTTAATGCTTCTTTAGGTTCAGCCAATACAAGCTTCCAGAATTCACTAAATGGATCATTTGCTGGCAGGTAGGCTAACTTGAGACTGGAATTTTGGAATGTATTTGGAATGTATTGACTCTTCTGTAAAACTGTTTACTGAATTGTACTGAATTTTGTTTTTTGTTTATGGTTCTTAAGTATGTTTAATGATACTTTAAAGTTATTTATTACTGTATTAATGTTTCTACAGATTATTCAGTTGTAGCTCTGAGATTAGTATACTATGCCAGTGTCAGTAGATGGGGAACCAGCAAAACCATAAAACAAATGGAACCCTTCTTTTAAACACTCGAGACTATTTTCACAAATTGTTTCCACTCACCTCTTTTTTGTACTTTTTAAAACATCTTCAGTAGTTTCAAACAGGAAGAGATGACACTGTGTTTTAGAGCAGTGTAATTGTCTTATTGTTTGAGGTACATAGCTAAGTGCTTAGGAAGGCTACCAACTACAGATTGTATTTGTGGTATGAGATAATGTAGGAAGGGAATGCGGAAGGAAACAATTATCTGTGCTTGTCTTCTAATAGGAACCAACTAGCTCTTATTTCCAACTGTTTTTCTTACATACCTAGGCTGACTAACTTAAGAGTTCTTTTGTGAATTAGTTTTTTGGAATTATTAATTGCTTTCTCTGTTATGTTTCTGTTAGAATGACACTTGTTTTCTAGACATATTAAAAACTTTCAGTTAAATGAGTGAAAGAGTTTGTACTAAATTCCTGAACCTTGCATTTTTAATATATAGATATGATCATACAAGGCATGATCATACAGGGCATGTTGAAGGCCCTGTTCTTTACAGCTCACTGAGGTTAAATTCCACATAATACATTTATTTTATCACCAAGCTATATTTCCCTTTGCATTCCTATACAGACATAACTGTTACTTGTAAACAAATACATTCCAGAGCATCTCCCCACCCTCTTCCTTGGACTTTAAACTGAACTACAGCACTGCCTTGCTCCACTGATTGCGGGAAACATATTAAGGCAATTAACTTTCCCTTGGGGGTGAAAAGTGGGAGTGCACAAGGTGGCCATAGACTAAATCATAGAGTAAGAAAACAAGAAATCGGTCCTTTAGTTCCAGCAGAGATAACTTACGCAGGAAAAATGTTGAATATAATGTCAGCTTGGAAAAAAATTAAGGTAAATTGTAGACTCTAGAGCCCTTCATTGAGATGAATGAGTCAGTTTGCACTTAGCTTGTTTCCAGCTCTCTGCAGTCTCAGAATGGATTGGTGCATATGTTCAAGATTATATTTGCAAGTATAGTGCTGGAAATATAGTTTTTTTCCTAAATTAAAGCAATTGTTAAGTATAATTCTTCTGTAAGTGGTGAATTCCTGAGATTTCATGACCATATACTGCAACAAGACTACATGGGATTTTGCCTTTTAAAAATGATACAGCCATTTTGTGATCACATATACTTGAGAGTGTGTGCAAATTCCATAGTTCTAATATATTTCTGAAAACTAAAATGCTTAATAAAAACCAAATATATTGATCAAATGACCAGATTGGTATACTGTATTTTATCACATAACACCCCCCCCCCCCCGATGAGATCACACATGCCCATTGTTTTTTGGGAAGGCAGAATGTAGGAAAAATGACTTTCTCCCACCCCAGACTTACGGCCATAGGCAGCAGGAACACAGCCTCATCTTCAGCTAGCCTACCCACCCTCCCTTTCCTGTTTAGGCAAAAGCTGCAGTGTTAATCCTTTCACAACTGAATTTTCAGTAGCTCTTGGATGCTCAGGCACAAGCTTGAAACTGTAGCTGCTGCTGAAGACTGGACTCCATGGGCAGACTAAGGATTTTGAAATGAGCTAAAAACAGTCTGCAGGGTAAAATAGGAACTGAGAGTCCAGGAGTAGTTAAATTCGGCACCAAAATTGCTGAAGAAAGGATTGCTTGATCAAGCCTCTTAAAAAAAAGAGTGAATCATTAATACCTGTTTAGTGAGGAGCAATTAATAGGAATAAAGCAAGCCATGAAATCAGTTGACTCCCTAAAGCCTGCCTGAATAGAAATGCAACTGCTGCTATTCTAAGCAAAAAATCAGCTTCCCTGCTTAAGACATGCACCTAATTTTGGAAGGCTAATATTTTGGGAAAAGATGCATGTGGTATGTGAGCAAATACAGTCAAATGCAGAATTAAATAGCTTCTAATCTGTATCTTTAGGTAGTGACTTTCAGTGATAGTATGTTTTAAACACTAAAGAGGGATTTAACCTATAACAAGATTTTAACCTTCTAAGGATTAAATGTGTCAAAATCCTTATGTTCAACCAACTTAGTGACCAAAATTATTTTGGAATGACTGAAAAATTAAAATTACTGGAAAAAACTACACTCAGTAGTGCTGTGTTCTTATTTGTACTGATAATGTGTGTCTAGATTTGTGATGCATTTTCCCTTCTCCATTTGTATTATGTCCTTTTTAACAGAAAACAGAGCTGATACCAAGCTAACTGGAGTAACTTTGCTGTTTTGCTGCTTGTTGCATGCACACAGGAATGGAAAATGAACTCCTTTTTCCCTTCCCCAACGCCGTTTGACCTCTCCCAAGACACCAGCAGCCTGCTAACTACTAAACGCAAAAAGGCCTTTAAAAAAATCTTGTATACCTTTTTGTATTAGCCAGCAAAGTTTGATAATGTTGGAACTTCAGAAAGAAAGATAATTGGAGAGGCTTCTTGATGAGACAAATTTCCACCAAGACAGGTGTTTTTTTTTCCTGGAAAATTCATGAAATTAAAGAACTAGTCTATTGATATAAAGAAAATTGTTGTTCTTAAGTGGGATGGGAAGAGGGGGAAGATGGCCTAATGACCATTAAAGTCAGTAAATTTTCATTAAAATTGTTCTGAGTGTTTATTTGCTTTACGTTTCATAGTGCTTAATTATATAAGTAAGGTTCCTAAACATCACAACTTTGTAAAAGATTTTTAATATACGGAAATTGCTGTCTTATTCCTTTAAGGCTAACAGTGTGATTTGACAATTGTACAGATGATAATTTAAATTAGTTTGATAATGTTACATTTATAACTTAACCACTTCCAAGAAATGTTTTGTAAGCACTGTCATAGTTTATTCATCCTCACTAAAAAGTACTTTTTCTGATGTACGCCACATGCCCCTATGTTGTGATTTCATGGATTAGCAGATTCCTTCTAAGCACAACATTCTAATTTATTAAACATCAGAAGTCATCTTCCAGTGTAGATTGTCCCAGAATTTCATAAATTATTTGGCCTCTGCATTCTGTAAATGTTCTCCACAGAGCTATAAACACAACAGATAATGTTTAGAGATATTTTAATAGCTATAATAAATTAATGCATATTACGGGTAAGTCATAATAGAAATGGCAGAAGAATGGCATAATTCCTAGAGCTTGTGAGTTTACCAGAAATCTTAATCTTATCCCAAGGCTTTTGCAGAAATCTGTAAATACATACAGTGATTGTATTTCATGGAAACAATAGTCATTCTTTGTAGATGTATACTATGAAAGATAACTGTTGTAAAAACAATGCAGTGGTTTTACATCCATCTTAAAATGTGCAGTGAGATTAATTTGAATTAGATGTAAATGCAGCATATGTATTTGCATATTATTTAATGTGTGCCTGGTGTTGCAAATGAAGTGTTACTAAAAGCTCTGTTAATAAGCATGAATAATTGGAGAGAGTGAGCATCAGAGAAAGATGTTGATAGTTGTGCTAGAAAATCTTTTTAATTTACAAAGTAACTTATTCCTTTGTAAAATGCCTGTTAGAAATATTTTCACATTATACTTTTTCTATACTTTGAGTGGAAACATGTACTTTTCTTTAAAGAACTGTTTGAGCAAATCTGGAATCTTGTTTTGAATTGGGGCCTGATTTTTGCTATTACTCTATTGGTTTTGGCATGGATATACTAAAGCTTTTTTTTTTTCCAGCATGTCTTTTCTCCCCTTTGGTTCTCCTTGTATTTACTACTTTTCTCTTTTTCTTCTGTTTTTGTTTTGTTTTGTTTTCTTTTTTGTTTTGGTGTTTTGTTCCTGTCTTAATTGTTTCAGGTATTTCTTTCCCCCTCTGGATTCCCCACGGGCTGGATCAAGATGGTCCAGTCATGCCCAGCTCCTACCTCCTCCTCCTCTGATAGAGCACTCTTGCGATGCTGACACTGCCAACCTCCAGTATCCTCACCCTCGCAGACGATATATCTCTCGGCCTCTTAACCTTTTACCTGAAAATGAAGGGGTTTAACACGTTGTTTAAAATAAACTCTAAAGGGCCTACTTGATGTTTGTAAACGCTTCCATTTTCTAGCTGCTTTCATTTTTCATTTTTCCTTCTGAAGATTTTCAAAATTTGGGGGCTTTTTGCATGTTTTGCAAAACAAACCACAGTATTTGGAGTCTGAACGTTTATGCTTGTGCATCAAAGGAACACTAGCTTCATTGTTCCAATACCCTTTGAATTATGACAACACAATACCAGCAGCATTAAGTATGAGACCTATATGCAGAGTAGTTGACTTCAAAATGCCTGTCCCATATTTTTTGTACTCAGTTTGTTGTGGTCTTGAGTTTCTTCTTTTTCTTTATTTCTTTTTTTTAATTATTTTTATTTTTTGTATATCACATTGATATATGTGAAATGTATTGTCAGAGTTCAACATGCTCTCAAGAAACAGTTCTGTAACTCAAGGATCACATCAGAAGTAACTCCTAAAATAAACTGTTCCTGTGCATACTGCAGCAAAATGGTAGTTTGGAGTGTCTGGTCATTTGAAGTTTCCACTTCACTGCATAAGATTTAAATATTTAATTTTTTTAAATTGTCACTAAATAGATTAATAAAACTTATTTTAAAAGATGTGGATTATTGTGCTTTCTTTTTATTTAATTAAAAGGCACCTAGTATGATATAGGGGCATGTTAGAGTCAAGTGTCCCATCTGTCATCTTATTCAGATTAAGGTGTATGTAGTGGATTAATCTGGAGCTTCAAACAGAATTTTCCTTAAAAAAGGATTAGTATACAGTTTCTGCTATATACTTTTCAACAATAAGAATTAGGTGTTGATATGGAACACAAAACATCTTGTTTGTAACTGCTAGAAGACTGCTAAAAAGAAAATTAAATTGTATACAGTTTAGTAGCCTTGTGATAGAAAAGGAGCATATATATATAATATGTATCTCTTTATAATTCAGGTCTGGTGTGAATTACATTAAAAAGGGCCTACAACTATGAAAGGTCAACAAAAAAGAAAGTGTTTTTGGTCACTGTCAAGAGCTTTTAACTACCTAACATTTGAAGCTCTTGCCCTTTCTATTAAAGTAGGAGATTAATAATAATAATATAAGTCTCTGGAGCCAAAGCAGAGAAATATAGAATTGATATTCTTAATCTTGGCTGAAATGATTTAGATGGAGATCTCTCTCCTTGAGCAGGAAGCTTGAATAGTTGATCTCTTGAAGTCTCGGAAGTCTCTTTCAGCCCTATTTTTCTAAGGTCTTAAGGTAAAAAACGGTGCATTTGTATAACAAAGCAGCGTAGCCCTGATTGCTCAAATATAATTTACAGGTCACTTTAAAATTTGTAACATGGCTGCTATTCCAACTCCTACTTTGTCATGGTATAGCTTCACAATTACCTTTGCATCTGAATTTAAATATTTCAAGATTCTACTTTGACTCTGCAGGTTTCAGCATGTCTTTTAACAGTATACACAACCACATTTGTTTTGCATACCTGAGACATCTTTGTCATTTATAATGAAAAAAATATATATTACAAGAATTCTGCGTGTAAAATATATACTTTGGCTCACTCAGAGCTGAGTAATACTACAGAGAAATGCTTAATGTACAATTTCTTAGTAAAAATTCAGCGTGCTCATTATATAAGCATTGCATGATTATGATGGAATAAAATAAAGGTTTTTTGCTTGCTTTCTTATATCCACTCATCACCAAAACTGGTAAGTCTACAAAATGGAATGGCTGAGTATCCAATGCTTTGAGAACATCAGCTGACTTGTGGGTTGCTAGAGAAGATGCCTTTCAAACCAAGTAATTTTCAGGAGCAAATTTCCACTGTGACTTCAGTACAGTATGCCTCTACACTTTTTAAATGAGTATACTAAGAGATGATGAATTCGCTGAAGTTGTTTTGCCTATGAATTGATAGAACTTTTGCGAAGATTCAGTATATCAATTAATGAAACAGTGATGAGTTATCCCAGTGACTTATTAACCAGATTCCACTGTAATTACATATTCACCCCTGGAAGTTGCTTCACCTTTGGAAGCTGAACTATGATACCGTAAGGCAGCTGTTCTCAAACTGTGGGTCATGAGCAACTTAAAAGGGGGTTGCAAACCCACGCAGGGGACCCCATAGCTTGTTGATCAGCTGCTGGGGGGTCACGGTATCACAAAGTTTGAGAACCCCTGCTCTAAGGGTTGTTTCCAAGAAACAGAAAGTTTAGAAAAATGCAATCTCTACATGGGGAAGATGTAGGACTACTAGCATGGTGCTTTCCTTAGTGGTGTAGGAATGGAAGCAAGGCAGCTCAGCTCCAATGGCCCTGGCAAGGCTGTATTGCTCTGCTCTGGCTAGATAAAACTAGAACTCTTGGTTCAGAGATGATACCTTTGATTAGACCAACTAAGAAATTGCAAAAAAAAGGGAACCTGTTGCTTCCATCGGTTTTTGTTCAACTCAGTGTGTTCATGGTATTCTTTTAAGTTAATGGCAATTTTAATGATTTATTTCCTTATAGCTGGCTGCTCCTGCTTTCAGTTAGTAATTAGTCTAGAACAGTCACTTGATTTTCCTTCAGGCTTGACAACACGCTGCTATTGGGATCCTAGTATATTTTTCAGTTAGTCACCCTTTTTTTTCCATATAGGAAGCTGTGCTGTTTACATCTCCGGTTCATGTGAGCTGTAACAAACACAGAATCATCACATTAAAAAGGCTGCATGATGTTCACGCAAACAAGGACAAAACCTTTATCTGCATAAAATGCCTGAAACACACAATTCTATCATTTCTTTGACAGTTGTCAATTCAATTTTAGCCTCTGAGAGAGAAATTTACTTCTTCTGCTTTCAAACAGGTGTGCTGGTAGAAGTGCATTCATTCTGGCCTGCCCATAGGATCCTGGATCCAGAGACTCTTGACACAGAAGTTAAGAAGTCTGTGTAACAGAGAGAAAAACCTGTGGTTTGTCCTAGGAACAGAAGAAAAGGGTCAGTCCAAAAGATCCCTCTAACCCAGTGTACTGTCCCCCACACCCATCTCAAGTGTACCAAGTTGTAGGAATTTTTCTACCTTCTCTGGAACCTCCTGCTATGGTTTTGCCTGCTCTTTTCCCTGCACCTTTTCTTTAGGCACTCCCTGTCCAAGGCCCCAGTAATTCCTGGGCTTTCCTGGTCAACTTTCTCTTGGCTCTGGCCAAGCTTTCCATCTATCAGACCAGAAAGGAGACTGGCAGGGGGAGATCTGGGCAAGTGTGGGGCTGCTTTCCTATCACTCCTCCATTTGTCTCCAGGCCCCATTTCACTGCTTGGTGCGCTTCTTCAGCTCATTTGGGGACAGTGATTGCTGGCTCTGCTTGGCATCCCTTTCCAGATCCTTTGTTATTAACCCATGAACTTCACTTCCTTCCGTTTTCTTTCTATTTGTCCTAAGCAATGAGTTGTGCCCCCAGTGACCTCCTTTATTAAGGGAGGCTTATAGTTTCTTCGGTGAGCTTGTGATCCCTTCAGCACAACAAATAGGCTCATCTCCTACTGGCAGGAATCATTGGCAATCCCTCGACTGGAGGATGACTTCTACCACGGCTCATTGATGGGTCTTGAGGTGCCTTAAGAGTCCAATCCTTGAGTCACAGACTCATCCACAGAAGTTGCTGGTCTTTCTGCAGGCGGGACTAGGCCATAGGTTAGGATTTTACTCCTTTTCCTTCCTCTTTTCTCTTCTCTGTTTTGAGGGCAAGACAATTTACCTCTAAACCAGGGGACTTCAATCCATTGGTAGATTTCTGAGCCTCTTGTGGTAGATCTCGGACCCTCTTGGAGTCGATTCAAGGCTGGGGTTGGGGGCTGAGTGCCTGTGTGCATTTAAGAGTGCAGCCAGTCCAACAGGTCAGACCGTTGGAGGCGGGGGAGGGAAGAGGCCACAGGGGTAAGTTGTGCAGGGCCCTGGCTGGGTGGGACTTACCTGCTGCCCCCAAATAATTTTTTCTCCCTCTGCCTTGACCTGCCCCCCTTTCCATCCCCACTGACTCACCTGCTGGACAGGGGGAGGGGGAAGGGTGGAAGTGCACGATAGCTCTTGGGTTGCTTTTAAATGCCAATAGTGATCTACTTAAAAAGGTTGGAGACCACTGGTCTAAACAGGCTGCTGCTTGGGAGGTTGGGGTGCCATTAGAGTTGGTCAGCAGATGGCTCCTGCTCTTGATGTGGGCATCCATTCTCTTGAGGTAGCCTTCAGCAAGCCCTTGTAGCATTTCCTCTGGCCTCCACGAGATCCCTTGCTAAGCTGGGAGCAGAAGGCTAGTTTTGGGAGTCGAGAGGTGGGTATGTGCACACCATGTTCAGGCCAGCAAAGTGGGATTGCTGACTCCGTGCTGGCAAAATTAGCTGAGCAGGCACTAGGAGTATCACCTCTCTCAGAACCGGGGTGAGGTGTGCTGTGCTCATTCCTTGCCCCCTGGTACCCATCATTCATGACACCTACCGCCAGGCGGGAATCGCGCAGGCGCACTTGTGAAGCCCGGCCCCATGAAGGCCGCCTGTCCTAGCTAAGGGGACAGGCTACTGCTCAGCAGGGGGAAGTGACGGGATCTCTGCAACCAGCCCCTCAAGAGGGGTCCAGGCCCGCCGTGCCTAGGCGGGTGACGTCATGCGTCTCTTCCTCCAATGACAAGCTTCTATAGATTCGCGAACTCCCCCGCAGCCAATCGCCGGCTGCTGCAGCGGCTCCCGCCGCTTTTCGTTTGGGAGTTTTGTCCCGCCCACCCTCGTCCTGTCTTGTTTCCTTCCTTGGCCCCGCCCCCACGCTTGTAGGGTCGAGGCGATTGGTTGAGAGCCGGGGAAGGGGGCGGGGTGAGTAGAGCTGCGAGTTGGGCTGGTTGAGCGGCTGCTGCTGCAGGCGGTAGCACTGGGCTGGGAGTTGCGAGCACAAGTTCGGCGGGGGGCGTGTGAGTGTGGACTTACGCAGCAGTTGGAAGTGGCGGTTGAGTGGGGCCGGTCGGTTGGAGCCTTCCTGCGCCCAGGGCGAGGCGGGCGCTGCCCCCCCTCCTCGGCTCCGCACAGCGGGGGCAGGGCCAGGCCGCGGGGGCTCCCCGTAAGCTGTCTGGCACTGCCCTGCCCTGCCCGCGGCCGCTCCTCGTGCTGGGGGCGTCGTGGGCCTGAGGCTTGTTCCTCACGTTGGGTTTCCAGCCGCGGCGCCATGGACGGCTCTGGCGACGAGACATTCCCCGGCACCTCGCCCCCCTCGCCCGGGGCCTCGAACAACGTGACGCTGTGCTCCAACCCGGGCCTGCCCGTCGCCGCTTCCACCGTGGCCAGGGCCCGCCCGGGCTGCTGCACCAGGTAACGGGGTCGCCGCCGCGGCTGGCTCGTCACGGGGGTCTGCGAGCACTTCTCTGACAACATTGTCTAAACAAAGCCCCTGGATTGGAGGCGAGAACTTTTTATTAGACCAGCGAAGTAGTGCCACAAAAAAAAAGGTCTTTCTTTACAAGCTTTGGAGTACCTGTGTCCTTCATCAGGCCAAGAACAATTCAGAGATTGGGAAAGTTCTGGGTAGAAAAGAGACTTCACTTTGTGCAGGGGAGGTAGAGGGTGCAAGTTTATTCCCCTGAGTACCTCCAAGTCCTATTTCAAAGGAAAATCTCACATCATCTTTTATGTCCCAGTGTCCTACGCTCATCTGAGAACAGACTTTTGCCCTGCATGATGCATGGCTTTGTTGTAGTCCTGTCAAGGAGATGTATTTGCCCTGGTGTTGTTTCCCCTCCTCCCCCACTGCTCCCTGTCACCATGGGAGGCATCTGAGTAGTTGCCTGGAAATGGGGTGGTTGGGCAGGGTGCTTCACCCCCACCTGCTCCAGTGCCAGCCTGCACAGCCCTACTATTTGGGGCTCCTCTGGGTCCAGAAACTAGATGGCATGGCAGCAGCAGTTGCTGCTCCCTAGCTGCCAAATTTCCATCCCCTTCAGCAGCTCCAGGTAGTGCGTTAAATGGAAAAGTGCAGGTGGTCCCAGCTTCATCCCCAGTGCACTGGGGCTCATCTAGGGCGGGAGGTGTACAGTCTCAGTAGAGCCCTGATCCAGCAGTGCATGCCTGAAGGAGGGTCCTTGGGGCTCTATCCTGGCCTGTGGTTCACCCCCTGTGCCATTCCCCTGGGCTGCACCATGCAGATGCTGAGCAGTGCTCTACCCAGAGATCATCATGTCTGCGGATCGACAACAGGTGACTGTTACCTGTTGCTTTATTTCATAAAGTGCAGCTTAAGGTAGCATAAATCACGTTATACCTTAACTTTAGCACGGCTTTTGACAGAGGCTCCCGTGACCTTCTTACTAACAAGCTAAGGCAATACAGACTTAACGAAAGTACTGTAAGGTTGGATCTATAACTAATTGGAACGTTGTGTTCAACAAGTAGTCACCAGTGGCTAGTTTGGAAAAGGTATTCAGTGGGGTCCCCTAGGAGTCTGTCGTGTTCGACATTTTCATTAGTGATTTGGATTAAGGGGTTCAGTGCATCCAGGAAATTTGCAGATGATGACACTGTGGAGAGCAGGGCTAGGACCCAAAATGACCCAGATTCATCACAAACTATTTCTCCAGTCTGTGATGAGATTCAACAAAGGCAAGTGCAAAGTCCTGCAGCTGGGACAGAATAACCACATGTACAAATTCAGACTGCAGTACTAGGTACTCTTCAGTACTGCAGAGAAGTACCTTGTTGTTATGGTAGATCATAAGCTGAATAAAAGCCAACAACATCCTGGGTTATATTAACAGTAGTATCACTCGCAAAGCAAGGGAACTGAGTCTTTCACTCCCTTCAGCACTAGTGAGGCCTTCCCTGTAGTATTGTGTCCAGTTTTGGGCCTCACACTTCAAGGAACATATGAACATGCATTTTACTTGCTAAACAAGAAGTCCAAAGTTGGAGTAGCTTTTTATCCTAGTCACCTGACCAGCCTGGGAATTAAACTTTTTTTTCTATGGAATAGGCTTTGCCGCTTAAAATTGTTTATATTACTGAAGTGGTACTCAGGTGTGCTACATTGGAATACATGATGCTTTAAATTACTTTCTTAAAAAAAACAAATCCAAAACCAAAAAAACCCAAAAAAAACAAAAAAACAAAAAATATACACTAGCAGCTGCTAAGCTACTAATGCTAGCAGTTGTCTTACCTGGTTTTCTTTTCTCCTTGTCAAACCTGTACTGCAGAACCTATTTGTTTATCAAGTAACAGCGCATTGTCCATCTTGCCCTCCTATTCTGTGTTAAGGAGCTAAAGCATTTTAAAGCAGTGTTAGGACAGGGCTTCTAAGTTGAAGTGGGCATCTTTTTGCTGTGTGAAAAGTTAGGAAACTTAAAATATGTAGCTATAGCATAGACTATTTGGGAGCATGATATAACAAGGAAGAGGAAAGCCTTTTAAGGGCTGAAAGACCTTAGTTATGTTTTCTGGGGGGTTCAGTTGAATGTCAAAGGAGAAGAATATTTCGAGAATGCTAGCTGATTTCTTTGGCTTTTACTTCCAAGGCACTGCTCCTCACTCACCTCTGGTAGAGGTAGGACTGCTGAGATGTTCCAGCTGAATGAGGAAGTGATACTTTTGACATAAAAGCTGCAGTAAATATTTGTGTGGCTAATTGCTTACAAGGCAGCGCACTGCACATTAAGCCAATTGCAAACCATTTGAATAGGAATGATCTAAGTTCCACTGTACTGCGTAGACCAGGGGCAGGCACAGAACATCCCGTGAGCTGGATCCAGCCTTCCAGGCCATTCTGTCTGGCCTGTGAGGCCCTTAAATTTAGAAAATTAATGTTTATCTGCTCCTGGCTGCCTGTCAGAGATGACAGGAGCTGGGGCAGTAGGACCCAGGGGAAACAGGATCAAGTGGCTGCAGAAGCAAGGGGCGCCTGGCCCCTCCCCTCAGCCGGAAGGTCCATGCAGAGCAGAGCAGAGGCTTCTGGCCTGAGACTGGGGCTGTTCCTGCCTCCCTGTGTCGGAGGGAAATTCAGATAAGAAGGGGGAGGCAGGGGAGGACTGCCAGTGATTGCCCCTGATTGCTCAGGGTCAGGCTGAGGCAGCTGCTGCAGTCCCGACCTGCAGCTGGGAACCACGTGGTGCTGGAACAGCCAGTGTGGGGTGGAGAAGAGCAGTGGCAGCCACAAGCAGGGAAGTTATGCGGGGGAGTGGCAGAATGGGGCCGCACCGGTGCCCTGGGGCAGGAGAAGCAGAAGCACTCAGCATGGGCTTGGGGAGAGCTGCATGGAAGCTCTGCCTGGTGCGGGCAGGCTGTGGACAAATCCTTCCCCATCCCACATGCCACAACCCTCCCCAGCCACTTTCTTCCCACACACTCGCAGCCCTTCACAAACCCCATATCCACACAGCCACATGCTTGCCCACCCTACACATACTCCTTCCCCTATGCCCCCCACTTGCCCACAATATACAAGAGTAAATCTTCATTTTAAGCTATTGTGCAATCCCCTCTATGTACACTACACAAACACATGTAAATCAGGACAAGAATATTTTTTGGAATCAAATTAATGAGTGATGTAGTTGTTTGATTTTTAGAATATAATTTGGCATTTTTTTGGTTCTGAGATGGCAAACCCTTGCTGAACAGAGTACTTCTGGGGTGGGGGTGGGAGAATAGGAGGGACTTCAGGTGGTAAAGGTCAGAGATTAGGGGGTGGGACTTCTGGTCCCAAAGATGGCGACCAGGGGTCAGGGCTACCTATGTGGCCTCTGACAGCTTGCCAAAACTTGGTAAGTAGTCCTCCGCCCAAAATAGTTGCCCACTCCTGACTCGGACCTCTTTCCTGAAAGAATTCCTTGGAACTGAGTAGGTAAGATGTCAGAATAGTTGAATTGAGGATGCCAAGCCTTCAGCATGTCTTTAGTCTTTCTGGGAACTCCCTGCAGTGCACCATCTTTCTCTGAATATGACTTTGAATTAAAAGGTTGGGATTTTATGATCTACAGATTAGAGGTGCACTGTTACATAGGTCCGATATCGAATCAGTACCAATATAAAGAAAACTGTCTGTATTGAATATCGGCCCTACTGGGGTTGATAATTTGGCCAATAAATGGTAATGCTGCACGCAGCCACAGTGCAGCTCTTAGGCAGCGAGGAGCACAGTTGGCAACATGGAGAGCTGCCTCCAGCTGGTAAGTGCAGTGTGGTGAAAGGGGAGGGGGGAAGATCAACTCCCCTCCGTGGTCAGGGGGGGACAGAGTTGGTGCTGCCTTGGGGCGGGGGGGGGGCAGAGCTGTGGCTCATGGCCCCTGGTGACCTCCTGGGGTGCAAGCGGTGGCCGACCCGACCCTCCTCCACAAGTTGCAGCTCTGGTTTCCCCCCTAACCTTGCTTAGGCAGCGCCTGCTCCCTCCCTCTCTGCGGGGGGGGGGGAGTGTTGATCTGCCATCCCCCGCATGCCCTCTCCCACTTCACTGCATGGAACTTAACAGCTGGAGGCAGCCGTATCAGAAATCAGATCAGTATCTGCTGATACACTTCCTTAAATATCGACTATTGGTATTGGCCCCAAAAATCCCTATCAGTGCACTGCTACTAGAACCTGTTTACTAATGCTTAACCTACAAGAAGTTCTTTGCAGATGTGTATTTTGTTGCATTTGTCTTGATGCAAACATCTTGCATAAGTAGCAATATTTCTACACACATACTCATGTAGATGTGTTAAAATTAAGCTATGGTTCTTTTTAGGGCCTTTATCTTGTAATATATGTTAGTCTCAAGCTTGTCAGGTTTTTATGTCAAATCTTTCAAGAGCAGACTAGATATAAGCGGACCAATTTGTGTGGCACTTTCTTTCAACAGGATTTCTGATGTTCAAGCATCTTATCTGGAAGAAGGGAGACTTTCACTTCCATCAATGACTCCCCCAAGTACCCAGTCTGACTCTGAGCCAGTGGGGAAGCTTGCTCTCAACCTTCAAGATGATTTGTAAGTAAGAGTACTATTTTACTCTCTTAGAGAAGAGTCAAATATTAATTTTAACTAATTATGTGGTGTAATTGTATGTCAAGGACTGAATTGTTTTTTGTAAGAAAATAACTTGGCTCCAGTTGCTTCATTATGTTTTTATCTGTTTTCCAGTACAACTTTTCTGAGGTTTTTCTTTCTATACAAAATTTGTATTGCTGAAATCTAAAAATCTAGGAAATAAGCTTGCATTTAAAACTACCATATTGGAAGGGATAGTGATGCTTTGAGAGTTTATTTGTAGTTTAGTGGCCCTGAGCTCTTTTGCCGTGGAATTAAAAAAAAAAAAAAAATCTGATGATTACTCTCATTTTGGTATTTGTGGTAACTTCAGATGTTGTTCTTGCTTAGGGAGCATTTCCTTTGTTAATTGAAATATTCGTACCAGCTAACTAGTTGTAGTATTGCCAAAAAATCCTATGACAATTTTTTCCCCTGCTTTTCTGGACTGCTCATGTGAAGTGCTTGTGAAGGTCTTAAAGTGATTCTTAACCAGGGTGATGAAACATTCTGATCTGTTGTAGTCTTAGTGTTTTTGCAACAGAAGAATTGTTCTATTTTTCTGTAGTCAAAACAAGTGAAAATTAAGAACTGGCATTTTCCACAGGGTGCCTTGAGTCTGAGTTTGAGGTCCACTGTCTTAAAAAGTCTGCAGTGGAATAAACAGTTGTCTTCAGAGAACATAAAATTAAGTCATAACATGTAAACTTTTCTAGTTTAGAAAAAAATTGTGGGAGAACTAATTTTGATGTAATGCTTCTGCCGGTTTTGAAATTAAGGCGGTATTAGAAAACATAATTCACAGATTCCTGTTTAACAGTAGTAAATTTTGCTGATAATTTTGGGTTTGGAGTTGTTAAAATGCAGAACCACTGGAAACCAACATTGTTTGGTTACTATTTGCTGACAGACTGTGAAGCCCTCAGTAACGGTTAAGACTCACAAAGCAGATGCATATGAAAAATAAAATATTCTCTTTAAAATTATTGCACCTGAATGGAATTTCTAAGAATTTACAGGTAAATGCCGGTGACGAAATAAAACCTAAAATGGACCTTTTAGGAAATGTAGTGCCCTCCTTCAGCTCATTCGCAAATTATTTTAGTAAGAATAACTTGTGAAAAAGTTTCTCCTTCAGTGGAAAGCTTAACATTCTAATATTATAAAAGCCTTAATCTGTCCATCCATAATGCTTTATTCACGCTCTTATTGGCTTAAGAACAGCCAATCAGGGCACAAGGAAGCGTTCCAATACATGGCAGGGCTTCATCCTGATGGTGGGGACACAGGACTGAGTGCAAAAAGCAGCGGCAACAGAGTGGATGGAATGTGGGGGTGAGGCCACCAGTGCTGGCTTTGCCACCCCCTGCCCTGCTCCTTGTTGGGGGGTGGGGAGGAAGGCCACTAGAGCTGGCTTCCCCGCCCCGCTCCTTGGAGGTAATGGCAGAGGTGCGGGGGGGGGAGCAGGGTCAGGATGCCATGAGGGGGCAAGGCCCCCGGCGCTGGCCTTGGCCCATCTCTTCCCCCCTCCCATCACCTCCACCTGAAGGCCCACGTAGGCTCACCTGGCAGCAGTGGGGGGAGGAGTGGGCCTGACGTAGGGTGGCGGGGGGAGTGGGTGCACCATGACAGGGGCAAGGGTAGGAGTGGACCCAGGTCTGACGCGGGGAGGAAGAGCGAGCCTGAGCAGTGGCAAAAGGTGGCCTGCTGCGGCAGTCGGAAGGGAGCAAGGGTTCCAACCTGGCCCAACACAATGGCGGCAGGGGGGAGGGAAGGAGCAAGCCATCGCCTCCTCTCCTTGAGCCTGGACCCACTCCCCAACTTCTCTTGTCTCCCTACCCTCTGGCCTAGTCCTCCCCTGCATTGGGCCTGGGTCTGCTTCTCCCCTCTCCCCACTGCTGTGGCACAGAGGTGGGGAGCGGGTCTGGACCCCAAGCAGCAGGAGGGAAGAGGGGAGCAGGCCTGGATGGAGGGGGTGGGGGCACAAGGCTCCATCCCTGCCTGCTCCCCCCGTCATTCTTGACAGACAATTGGCTAGTTGTATTATAATGACACTGTGAAAAATCATAGGTTTATGATTAAAATATTTTACTCTGTGAGGATTTAGATAATACTGAATTAATTTTTTCGGGTAACTAGGTGACTCTAATTTTTTCACTTGTGGTGTCATGATACGGAAATAATCCTTACATTGAAGGAATCAGCCTCTAAAACAGAGAAAGTACACCTATGTATTAGGGATGTAAGTGTTGTTCAAATAGTTACCCATTTAAATCCCTTTAATCATATCAGTTAAATGGTTGACCAGTAACACATACCTAGCGCTCATGTGTTGCAGCTAGTCTTTGTTCCCTCTCCCTTGTCCAGGGGAGCGCTGCAGAGAGGGAGGTAGAGGCAGAGCTGCATGCTGCAACTAGTTGCCCTCCTGGGGCACTGCTGCTTCCCATTCCTGCTGGCATTAAATGTTAACTGTAATGCATTAACAATATAAATACACTTACTGTTTAACTGTTTAACCTACTATGTATGTGACTGGAGTGAGTTTTAAGAATATGGGAAGTTTGAAGAATCTAGTGGGATAGAGTCAGCATGGCTTAGATGATCCAGCATGCTGCTGTTTCCCTTAAGTTTTTCCCCATTCACTATTCATTTCCTCTGTGTGTGTGTGTGTACGTGTGGCTTTCATAAATGACACATTAGATACACAAGTAGTATAACTTGAACTGTACTACTTGAACTGAAGATTCATCTTTAAAATGATATGGGGGCTGTTGTGAAAGATTGAACTTGGTATATATTGGTTTGTGTCCTTTATTTCTGAATTCAACTGATATATCAGATTAAAACCAAATGTCAGCACATATAAGCGTAGGTTTAAATAGTTTTAAAACATCTTTTTCCGTTAAATTTGGTACAGCTTCTTTGCCAGCAGAGTCATGCATCCTTACTAGTTTTCAGATTTCTTGTAAACATAGTACCCATTCATTGTCTATGAAGTACTTTTAAGATAGGGGTTTCTGTATGCTTGCAAACAGTGTCTAATTCTTCATCAGCATGGTCAGTGAATGCTAGTAATGACTTGGTGTACATGGGTGTTAGGTATACTTATCTCGCCTTTTGATCTTGCTTAGAATCAAGTTAGCTGACGCAGTAGTAAAAATAGTTTCATAGTTTGTAGGTTCGGAAGGGACCTGAGCAGATCATCAAGTCCGACCCCCTGCCATGGCAGGAAGAAGTACTGGGGTCAAACAACCCCAGCAAGGTGTTTGTCTAGCCTCGTCTTAAAGACGCCCAGGGTAGGAGCCAGCACCACTTTGCTTGGAAGTTGGTTCCAGATCCTAGCCGCGCTGACAGTGAAGTAGCGCCTCCTGATGTCTAATCTGAATCTGCCCTCTGCGAGCTTGTGACCATTATTTCTAGTCAATCCTGGTAGTGCTTGGGGGAACAGGGACTCCCCCAATGCCTGCTGGTCCCCTCTGACTAGTTTATAACAGGCCACTAGATCCCCCCTCAGCCTTCTCTTGTAGAGGCTGAACAGGGTCAGGTCCCTGAGCCTCTCCTCATAGGGCCTGCCATGCTGCACCCTGACCATGCGAGTGGCCCTCCTCTGGACCCTCTCAATGTTGTCCACATCCCGCTTGAAGTGCCGTGCCCAGAACTGGACACAGTACTCCAGCTGTGGCCTGATCAGTGTCGCATACTGGGGGAGGATCAGCTCCTTGGACCTGCTTGAGATGCACCTGTGGATGCATGACAAGGTATTGTTGGCCTTCCTGACGGCATCCCCACACTGCTGGCCCATGTTCATCTTGGCCTAAGTGATGACTCCAAGGTCCTTTTCTGCCTCTGCACTGACAAGAAGGGAGTTCCCCAGCCTTTAGGTATGGTGCTGGTTCTTCTTCCCCAGGTGCATCACTTTGCACTTGTCTGTGTTGAATCCCATCCTATTCTCATCCACCCACCCCATAACCTGTCTAGGTCCGATTGCAGCCTATTCCTCCCTTCTAGCGTGCCCATGTCCCCCCTCATCTTTGTCATCAGCAAATTTGAACAGGGTGCTTTTTACCCCCTCATCCAGGTCACTGATGAAGATGTTGAACAGTGTGGGCCCAAGGACTGAGCCCTGTGGAACCCCACTGCCCACATCTCTCCAGGTGGAAAATGATCCGTCCACCGCCACTCTCTGGGTGCGGCCCTCCAGCCAGTTGGCCTGCCCCCAGCCAAATGGGTCACCTATGTTTCATTTTCTCCAAGTAAAAATGGGGAGATATAATGGCAGTGTTTTGTGTCTGTCTTTAGCTATTATGGGTAATAAGTGGATAGGGTTTCACTTGTTTATACACCAGATGTTTGAAATAACCTTTGTATTCTGACTATGATTGAGCTTTGTCTTAAACAGTCTGTTAACAAAATGACTTTTCCCCCTCTCTTCTCCCTATCCTAGGGAAAGTACTGTCCAAATTAAAGAAGCTCGTCCTATTTTTGATAATTTGGAAGAGTCCAGCTTAATACAGAGAGGAATCAATCAAAATGATGCTGCTGAGTGCTCAAGTCGCAGTCAAGATTCTTTGCTTGAAATATTACCACTTGAACTTTTGGAAGGTATTTAACTTCTAGAAATGTATACACTTAATTGTTCACTACAACTTTTTTGCATTCTCTGTTGACACCATTAACATTTTCAATGTTCATTCTAAATTTTTTTAATACCAGTTGCTAAAATCACAATGCCTTAAAATAAGAGTGTAGTAATGGAAATGAGTTAGTAATTGGTGACCTGATTTTTGAAGGCTTGAAGGGTATCAGTATTAAACCATCCTTTATTTTTTGAATGCTAATCTGAATAGATTAGGGAATCATTAAGTACTGTAGGTGTACTTGTATTTTTTGACTCCCTGCTTCAAAGAAAAATCTGGGAAGAAAACAGTTCCTTCTGGCTACTGTAGTGCCTTTTTTTTTCCATTCAAAGAGAAATGTCATTGAAATTCGGTAGAAAAAATACCAGATTTAGAAAATAGGTACATCAACTTTTTAAATATAATTGGTTTTACATATTTCCTCATGAATACAGAAAATGTGCAGTTCTTGATTTTAACAGAACAGCCATTTCATAGTTTCTAGGGTTGGAAGGGACCCGAGCAGATCATCTAGTCTGACCCCCTGCCATGGCAGGAAAGAGTACTGGGGTCAAATGACCCCAGCAAGGTGTTCATCTAGCCTCCTCTTAAAAACCCCCAGGGTAGCAGCCTGCACCACTTCTCTTGGAAGTTGGTTCCAGATCCTAGCCACCCTCACCGTGAAGTAGCACCTCCTGATATCCAGCCTAAATCTACCCTCTGCCAGCTTGTGACCGTTATTCCTGGTCACTCCTAGTTTGCGGAGTGGGGATACCACAGCAAAGATAACAACGCAATTTTTTGAACCGATGGCTACGGAATTATTTTTTCAAATTTTTGTTGAATTTTAGGCAATATCTGTGTCTTTAACATCTTTTTGAGCCACTGTGGCATGAAACACACCAGTCAACTGATGCTGGATTAATGAACTTTTTTTGAAACTAGCCCAGGATAAGCTTTTTATTTGTTTGTTTGGTTTTTTCCCCCCCTATTGAAGCAGTATCTAAAATCATGAAGGACTGGTGTTTCCCGCGGCTGGGGGAGGCACCATTTGTAGGCAGCAGTGCCGGTGGCAAGTGGGGACCGCCTGCAGATGTTGGCAGTGGTGTCACCTGGGGGGCGGGGGGTGGCGAGCAACAGGCAATCTCGGGGGGTGGGCATGTCACCTTCCCCCCGCCCCAGTGCCTCCCCCTACGAGTCACCTGTATCTAAAATCTTACTTGAGGATTGGGACCCATTATGCTGACTGGCATACCCACAGCTAAAGGACTTCCTGCTGCAGAGCTTATAGTCTAACCCAAGGGTGCTCAGCCTTTTTGCCCCATGGGCTGCATTGGCAGTGCCCAATCTGTTGGCGGGCCAGTTACAGCTAGTGTTCCTGATCTATCATCTAGGTGGGCAAGGCAAGTGCCATCTGGCTGAAAGGCTGGGGGGCAGCTTGACTCCAATGCATCCCTGCAGCGGAAAAGAGCTTGACCCCAGCCTTGCAAGAAAGAACAGAACATGGTCTGGCCCCGCTGGTGGGGAGGAGGGGATGTGGCCATGTCCCCACTGGCCCCACGGGGAAGGGGGCATGGCCCACCCCCAACAGGAGGGAAAGGGGTGTAGCTCACCTTTGGGGGTGGAGGCAAAGGGGACTGGCCCAGCCCAACCTAGCCCTGAAGATGGGGAAGGGGGATGTGGCTTGGTACCTATCCAGAAGTGGGGGGGAAAGCATAGCCTGGTCCTGTGGGCTCCAACTTGACACACAGGAATTGAGGTTTGGGTATTTGGCAGGGGGGAGGTTGGCCATATTGGTTGGGCCAAACTTCCAGACCTGTGGGGGAGCCCCACAGGCTGGATGTGATGGTGTCATGGGCTGCATTTGGCCTGTGGGCCAGAGATTGAGCACCCCTGGTCTAACCAACAGTTGAGATAGTGGTAGAGTAGAAAAAGGGAGCACAAAGTAACTGGAAGGGAGCAAAGAAAGTTGTGGCTTAGTGGATAGGGCATGATACTAGTTTTTAATCACCTCTGTTGTTGACCTGTGGTGTGAGCTTCAAGTTATTGCACTGTATTTGGAATTCCTTTTATTCTTTGTTGCCAAATAAGATTGAAAGCCCTGGGAGTAGTGATTGTATCACTCCATTTATGCAGGTGTCAGCCGTAGTGAGACCTTGATTTATATTATTATTTTTATAGTAGCAAAAATCAGGGACTAAGTTATAAGTAGGGACTTTTCAAAGTTATGTTTGTGTACCATGTGGTATAGATGGCTAATAAAACTAAACTTCAAGCCCTTACCTCAAGAGGCTTAGTTTGTAGACCTTTTTAACATAGAGATTGAATGTATAATATTTAGTAATGTACTAAAAAGTCATATTCAAGTTGCTATTAAATTGCTCTCTCATTCTAGATTTGTCCATTGGAATATGTTCATTGCCACAAACTAATAAAGAGATCAAGGTAAATGTACTTTATATTATAGGAATTTAAAGGATGTGTTTTATGTAGAGAAAAGCACTTGAGAGAGAACTGGTTATCTTCTATATTATTAAATTTATAAATTAGAACAGTAACACAATTTGCAGAATTTAAGGCAGAAATTACTTGCAGGGCAGCAAATTACCGGTGGCAAAACAATTGCCAGTTCATGACCTCCATTAACATCAAATCTTGATTTGTGGAGGAGATATTGATCTATAATAATCCAACAGGATAATTTGAGTTTCATTTTAAGTGGTTAAACGTCTCTAAAGGGGATTAATAATTATTTCTGTAGTCTTAAAAAAATATTCCTCACTGTTCATCTAGAAAAGATTCAAGTTGGTCAGCTGGCTATACTGTTTTTAAGGAAACTTAAGTTTTGCTGAAACTCTCAAAAGCTTTTGGAAGCTGACATTTACTGTATTTTTATTTAATGAAGCATTTGCTACTAGTGCCTTGGTGGTTTTTCTTTTTTAATCTTTTTGCTTTAGCATCTCCTCCTTTACGCATAAAGCCAAAACATCTGGAAACACTGAGACACTACCATATATTGATATTTTTAATATTTTTCTAAAGAATTTGTAAATTTAGATTTTTTTGATTGAATGGATTCCATAGGATTTTATTTGAAAATGTATCTTACAGGCTTTTTTTGGCAAGTTCCTTCAAACCAATTTTATGCTTTGGTGTTTGGAGCCTGCAGGAGCCTCTTCAAGCAGTAGCAGTCTGTTATGCATGCTTCAAGGTGGAATCTGAGGATCATTGAATGGAGGGCCAGACTAGTGAACAAGAAAACTAAAAGCTTCTATTTAGAAGTCTTAAATATTGCAAGTTTGTAAGAGTACTTTTTCCCTTCTCACATCTCCTGTTCCCTGCCTTTCTTTTACCTACCTTTTAATTGCCTGGTGAATGGTGGTTAGAGACTGGAATTTATGGTGGGGGATGGAGAAGAGAAAAAGTCTGTGCCAAAATTACTGCTCTTTTATGAAAAACCTGAGTTTTACAGCTGGGAACTCTTGGACCATGCGTGTGTGTATGTTTCATAGGTTAAGCAGTCTGAACCTGGAGGAAAATTGGATGGTGAAATGTTAAGTGAGCAGTGCAGCACAAGTCATTTGAATTGTTTGGAGAATGAGAAGCTACTGAATCTCGCAAGTTTAGATGAATACTCAACTGGTCAGTATACTGTGATTCAGCTTGTAGCATATCTTCAGATACGTGAGAGGGGCAGATAGATAAAATAACTCTAAAACATTAGATTTCATTGTCTATATAGCTAAGGAAACTTCTCGGTCGAGCTAATCAGTTTACTTTAAGCAGAAGAACATCATGGTTGCTTGAATTACTGGTATATTAAAATTGGTATCTATGGAATTCACTGCTGAACTTGGTATTGAGTTGTATATCTTCTAGCTAGAAAATCAAAGCTGAACAATGCTTATGTTCATATTGTGAATGAAAAGGTTTAAGAAGAGATGCAGACCTTTTGTAGTAACGAAGTTGGCAGCTCTTGGCAGTGGGTACAATTTGAACTAAGTATTTGTCTTACTGTGACAGAACTGGATTGCTAAAACAGCTTGCTAAATCTGTGCCACCCAGTTAACTTGGCTTTTTATCTGAATTTTAAATCCAGTTCCTAACCAGTTGTGTATAACCTTCTAGCTAGCATATTAGACTTTTTTTAAGCATGGTATTTTAGAGGTGCACTGATTCATTGGTCCATATACTATTGGCACCAATTAAAGGAAAATTGACATTATTAGCAATTGGCTGATGTGGCTGATCTTTTCCAAATCTTTATATAATTAAAGTATTTTTAGATTTTTAGTTCTTTAAAGATTTAACATAATGTTTTGGCTGATGTGGCTGAAATCATGCCATGTACATGCACACAGCTGCAGCATGCACATGGCCAGCCTGGCAGTTTGGAGAGCAGTGTCTGGCTAGTAACCGTGTTGGGCCTGAGCACAGCCTCGTCCCAGCCCATCCTGGGGAAGAATCTGGCCCCAGCCCACAGCAGGCAGCCTGCCCTTGCTCCACGTATACCCCGGGCAATGGAAATGGCCCCCCCACACCCACAGATGAGCCACTTGCTGCTCTGTCCTTTGCCTCGCTTTGGCTGGGTAGCCCCAGCCCCCTTCCTCTGTCCCCGTGAGGGACCCGATCTGCCATACCCCTCTCCCCCCAAGACTTACCAGTTGGGTGCTGCTATCCAAGCTTCCATGCTGCATACCGGCAATTGGATCAGCTGATATGGCTCATTAATAATTGTCCATCAGTATTGGTCAAAAAAATCTTTATTGGTGCATCCCTGGTATATTTCAGGGCTGTCCAGCTTCTAAGCTTCTGGGGCTGAATGCTCTGTGGGTTGCACCTGGGCTATAGTAACCAATTCCTTAAGTAAATAATAAAAGTATTTATTGTATCAGATTTTTAAAATCTTTTTCTTCTTTTTCAATAGATGATGATATTGATGATGGAGAATTCTATGACGACCAGCTAGAAGCTTATTTTGAGCAGCTGGTACCACCAGAAATGCTGAGAGGAGATACTGAAATACAGGAACTTTCAGAACGTTGTGCAGCATTGGAACTTCTGGAAAATGGCTTGAATCGGGTAGGATTAAGATAAAATTCAGGGCTTAATATTCTTTTTGTATATAATTTCCAGCAAGTTAGGTTCCATTTGGGGTAGAAACGGTGTCTTCAGTGTAGTAACTATAGGGGCCAAATTTTAAAAAGCTTTTTTAAAGATTTAACATAATTTTCTGTCGTCTTTCCTTTTTCACGTGACTTTCTGCTGTGGAACAAATGGGGCAAGCAGTTTCTGCTAATCAGTCACTTATGCTTTATCTCCTTCTCTTGTTGCACAAAGCTGAATTCCTCTTGTTTGCATTGTTTTCTGTTTTTTGTGAAGCGAAGTTCACTAAGTGGTGAACTGCCCCACAGGTTGATAAACTGATATAGTATAAAAGGTTTTCAGAAGGTGTTGATAGTCTGAATATAATTTCTTTTCTTCCTTGCTACTTCTGTGATCTTATAGGATCTCTTACTACGGTATAACCTCATAAATCAAATTTTCAAAATTCTGGAATTCGCAAAAACCCAGCACTTTTAAAAAAGTACTCTGCATCAGACGTTTTCAACCTTTGCTGACCAATGTACCCCCAGTGGCCGGTTGCAGAGTTGGGGGGAGGGGAAGTAGTGGCAGCGTGGGGTGGTGGATGGTGGCAGCAGCCACTGTGTGCAAGCTTCCCCCCCTTTTCCCCCAGTATCCATTCATCTGGGCAGCGCCAGGCTATGCACTTTCCTTGTGTTTCAAAAATCTGGAATTTTCAAATTTCTGGTAGGTGCTAGGTCCCAAGAATGCTGGATTTATGAGGTTATACTGTACTTAACAGTTGAAGTTGCAGAGAAGTGTATAAAAAGTTATGTTACTGTTGCTGTTTTTCCTGAAGAAGAAGGTAAAGTGATTGTGACTAGATCTGTGTTCCTGCTGTGTGATATATGAGGACTTTTACTTGGATTCTGTAAAATTATGGTAGTGATAGCCCATAATTCTTATACAATGACAATGTCCCATTTCAAGAACCACTTAAAGGCTATTTCGCGTAGTGACCACATTTGGAAAGGCAGTGTTCACTAACTTTTAAAGTAACTGCGTTGCAGTGAAGTGCCTCTATCTGGTTTTCTTAAATGGATATTCCAGTATTTGCTCATTCAGTACTTAGCAGGAATGAGGTGTTTTAATATTCCTAGTTCAGCTTCTTCTTGAAGTCCTTTATCTGGATGGAACAATGGTGAAGAAACTCAACATAGCTAACCATAAACCTCTAATGGCTTGAAGACCATGCCTGTTTTACAACTGGTAGACAGTTTGTAAGAAAATTGGGCTCACTTTTGCATAGATTTTTGATAATGCTTAATATGCATATAACCTTAGTTAAGTACTTTGTAGTACGTCTGTGAAAACTAGTATTGTAACTACAGTCCTGTAAAACAATTTGCTATGTTAGGATACTTGAGGACTAGTCTTCTGGCAAAGAAAGTCCTTTGCATCATAGAATTAAAAAAAAAAAGTACTGGAGACCTTTTTGGATTACTGTGAAAGCAAATGATTAAGAGTTGGATGCATCTGCTGTAGCTGAATTTTAAATCCTAATGGTTTGGGACAATTTTCAGGTGCCTACTGTTCATGGAGCTGCACCCAGAGTGGATGCTACAACTGCTAGTAACGAAGAGACACATGAACTGGGGGAAGCTGGACACCACAAACAAACAGGACAGTTCTTGTTGCCAGAAACAGTAAGTCCAGTCATGTGATACTTGTCCTCTAGATCTTCAGCAAATGAATAGAATAACTAGTAAAGTTGGGAACCAAGTTTGAAAGTCATTTAATTGTCAGCTTAACTACTTACACCCTTCCTCATAGGTAACTCTTCTAATGTCAGTATTTAAGATCAGGTATTTTAAAGACCTTGCTGTTATTTTGAACTACTGTAAACATGCAGTTGCTGAACGTCTGAACTTTTTTCCTCTCGACAGGTAGGTGAAAGTAACAGGGCAACTTTCAGACCTGGACTAGAAGGTATTTCTGAGGAACCTTTCTTTGGAACAGTGGCAAATTCTGAGACAGAGTACAGTCAGTCCGCAGAGAACCAGGTTCTTAGTGTGCCCATAACAGGTATGTGTACTTCACAGCTCTGTACTTACTGCAGCTTAGAGAAACAGCAACACTTCATAAACTGCTACTGCACTTAATTAATACTTTTTTTTTATCTTGGCGGGGGCTGGAACCTTTGACACCTTAATGTCACAAAGAAGGTAAGTCCTAGTTGAGATTTAACACTGCCTCTTCAAGCCCCCCTTAAAAAATAATGTTATGCAAACTCTCAATAAAATGGATAAGAATAGATGGTCCCAGGTAAATGACTGTATTGTGACTTAGAATCTTCCCCGAACAATATTTTACTATCTAGTGATAACTATAATGATAATTTTGGCAAAATAATCATTTATCAATCCCATGGCTTCAGGGATTTTTCATTAATGTATAATACTGTTTTGGACGGTGCGTGTGGTGGAGATTGTAAGGTACAGGAAGGGAGGGGGAATTGCATGGGGAGCATTGGGGCAGATGAATTTAAGACGGCCCCCCAAGAATTGGGCTTTCTACATGCAAAATTTATAACAAATATATAATTTTCAATGCAAAGAATCTAATTATTGAGGATTTGTTTTTAAATTTGAATTAGTCAGGTAAATACAATAATTCACAAGTTTCTTAGGAAGATGTGACAGTTGAACAGGGTCCAGATGTTGATACTCTGACAGCTCCGTCTTCATTCTTTTTTTTCAGCTGATGCATTTGTCACTAATCACCTTTTTCCACCTTGCTAAAACCTGTGTTATACAAACTTTCAAATGAAAAATGTATATGGAGATAATTTTGCAGTTTCTGTACTCTTTAGTAGTCTCTACTCACTTGAACATAGTAAAACCCAAGCTCTTTTGGAAAGTGTGGGGGATATAGTGCTCCTGACATGTTTTTAGGAACCACCAAGAAAACACTACAGCACATAAAATACACAAAAATCTACAGATATTCTTTAGAGTATTTTGATCTTTGTTTAAACAGTGTTCTTTGTAACAACTGATAATTTATTTGCTGCTATTTCTTGTAATACTTAAAATATTTTCAAGGAGTGAACCATTGCCCATCCATCACAGGTTAAGTGAAAACTCAAAACTTCTTTGAAAAACTTCTATCTTATTACCTATATTTAAAAAAAACAAAAACAACCCCTCCCCAAAATTAGATTGGACTGTTAAAAAAAAGTGAAGATCATTAGATCCATTTAGTTTATCACTGATTTAATACAGCCAAATGACATGTTAAATGTCATTTCACACTAAATCAGTTTGCTCTTACAGCAAAAAATAAACTAATAGTAATAGTTTCTTACTATTATTACTTCTGTATCTTTCTTCTCATTTTGCAGGTAATGGCTGCAGTATTAAAGAGAGTAGAAATGAAGATGGTGTAACTTGGGTACCATCTTTTCGTCCTGAAGTGGAGAGAGTTGGGATTAAAAATGAGTTGGCACAGGCTCCTTTCACAAGTGTTATTCCTGAAGCTATTCCTGTTTATGCTGAGGTAAGAGAACTTTGAGGTCTTGGTGTGTGTAAATACAAAATATTTATACTAATATTTATTTATCTAAAATATTACCTCTGTATTGCAATAGTTTTCTTATTTTTAGGTGACGTAGGCCAGTGGTTCTTAATGTTTTTGGATTTGAGACATCCGTTCCAAAACTTCTGTGGATGGAGTGGCACCCAATTTCAAAAACTAATTTTACATGTTACATTGCCTCCTTTCAGGTGGTCTGGGAAGTGGGTGTGTGTGAGGGATTGGCCAGGCAGGTACAAGCCTGTGGCTTTGCATATCTGCTTATCTCCCTGTACCTTGCAACATCCTGCAAAAGATCTGGTGGCACTTTGGGTGAGAGTCCCTGACCTAAGCAGTATCATTCTAGGAAAATGAAATGTGTAGCTCCTCAGAAAGCAAGGGATATAGAGTAGAGGGGGATATGACTTCAAAAAAAATGAGCAGAGGGATGGGTAACCTGGTCTTTATTATATTGCCATATTTTTACTCTGTTTTTTACAACCCCCAACTATAGTCAGTGCTGAATTGACTGCCTTGTACAGCTTTTCTAGAACTGGATTTGCCAGTCAGCCCTTAGAAACCAGGAGGAATATTATCAATCAAGGGAACTCAAACTGGTTAAGATTAGTTCTTTTGAGTCAATTGGGAGTGGATTTTTGGTTTAGTTTTGTGTTTTAAATAAGGTATAGGAGGGCATGCTGAAATTAAACAGCAAACTTAAAACACTTCTGTCTGTTCTCTGGCATGCAGTTATTACTGCATTTGATCCACAAAAATAGTTATAATTTTCTGTTTTTCCTGCATCTTCAAGTATCTACAGTGGGTACAGGAACAGGGGTTGGCAACATTCTGGCTCATGGACCGGGTCCAGCCTGTGGAAAAACTTGGATCTGGTCCATGAAGATCTGAACTAGCCTTTGATAGTGGGGGAGTGGGAATCTGACATGAGTGGACACACCAGTCCTGGGTGTTAAGTTAGAGGGGTTGTGCTCCACATTCCCAAACCAACTATGATCTGTGCTAAAGACTTCTCACTCACCCTTGCTGTTGAATCAGCTGTTTCTGCTTAGTATTGGCTGTGTTTTAGTGACAGAGAAAAATGTGGATTTCTCTACTTTAAAGGAGAAAAATGAGGGAAATGGCCAGTTCAGAAATTACTGTTACTTGCACTAAGCTGTAACTCATCTTGAGGGTGGAATTCTTTTTTTTTTTTTTTCTTCCCTTCCCCTGGTTGGAAATATTGAGTTTCAATTGGTATATTTTGGGGCATTCCACTTCAGTTTTGTTGTTTTGTAAATAGTCAGAAAAGATGGTGAGGCAACTTGAGCAATGGAAACTTGGTGGACATAAATAAGCTTTATTAGTACTGAATGCTAATATAAGATCATTTTTGCTGAATTAAAATAAAAACATAGTTCAATATAACTTAATCTAGTTTAAATGTATATACCAAACTGACTTGCTGTTAAAAATGTCTTGTGAAAAGTCTCCACGATCTTTTTCTAAATTTTTTATCTTTTTAAGGATTCCATGAATTGTGGTGGTACGCCAGAATCCATCAATATTGCTGAAGTTAAAGTATCTTTGTTATATCTTCAGAATGTAGACAGCAATAAGAATAACCTCTCGGAAGCCCTCTTGAAGCAGGGAACACAATCCTCTATGCACCAGGCCTCTTCATCTGATGCAGAAGTATTGCATTTAACCAAGGGGATATTTGTGGATGATACTACTCCTAAAATTCCAGTCAGTAAAAATACATCTGTGATGGATACAAATTTGACTAATGAGTGTGAACTTGGTCTGGCTGATACTTATTTGTCTCCAACTGCTGATAGCAGAGAAAATGAACGTCAAGGTACAGCATGACAAAGTCAGTTGCTCTAGGAAATCTATTACAATAATTCAAACAATATTGTTTCTTGTCCCTCCTCACTCTCTTCTTTCCTCCCTCACAGAAATATGGAGTTACCACGAATTGAGGAGAAATCTTTTTATATCAGTTACAGAGAGTCCTTTATTATGACTTAAGTAGAATTTAAAAATTTAGTTCAACTTTGTGGGGTGTATTGTGTATTTGTTTTTAATGTATGAAATTGTTCTACAAGTAATCTGATGAATTAAAACTTCGCAATTTAAGTTCTTAACAGTTTCAGTAAATTTTAGTCACACTTTCTTACTTTGTCTTGCTATAAATAATGTCCTTTATTCCTAGAAGTAAGAAAAAAGGTTTGTACTGTGTGTCAATCAACAGTACAGTATTTGCTACACGGTCTCTTACAGGTGATCAACCCCATAGTGTTGTCTATCAAAATGAAGAGGGAAAATGGGTGACTGACCTTGCATATTATACATCATTTGATAAAGAGCAAGACATAAATCTGTCTGAAGACAGTAAAATATGTGAGGATTTCATAACAGGATGTGAGTAACTTCTCTCCTTTTTTTTTTCTTCCCTGTGGGGGGGGCCCCCATCGGGCTATTCTCATGCATATTTAAGACTGTGCTTTTGTGCTGCTACCTACAGTATCTTCTAATATTATAAAAACCTAAGTCTGGCTGGCTGTTACACCTTATTCACGCTCTAATTGGCTGGTGGAAACAGCCAATCAAGGTTCCAAGCATGGACGAGTGCCCCCATGATTCCAAAGTAGTGCTGGCCCTGGCTTCCCCGCCTTGGTTCCTGTAAGAGGCAGAACAGTGGCAGCATGGGGCAGTAGGTGGTGGCACTCCATCACAGCACCCTTGCCCCCATCATTCTTGACGGGGAATTGTCTAGACTAACATAAACCTCTAGTCTGGGATTCTGAAGACTTCTCATACTGTGACTATATTTCATAAATTTCATAGATTTCATAGACCTTAGGGCTGGAAGGGACCTTGGAAGATCATTGAATCCAGCCCCCTGCCCAAAAGGCAGGAAGTCAGCTGGAGTCATAGGATCCCAGCAAGATAAGCATCCAATTTGCTCTTGAAAGTGTTTAATGTAGGTGCTTGAGCCACTTCCAATGGCAGGCTGTTCCAGACCTTGGGGGCTCAGACAGTAAAGAAATTCTTCCTTATGTCCAGCCTGAAATGGGTCTTGTAGTAGTTTATGACCATTCGACCTTGTCATCCCTTGGGGCGCTCTGGTGAACAGATATTCCCCCAGATCCTGGTGGTCACCCCTGATAAACTTATAGGTGGCCATCAGATCACCCCCGAGCCTGTGCTTTTCCAGGCTAAAGAGCCCCATGGCTCTCAGCCTGTCATCATAAGGTCTGTTTTCCTGACCTCTGATCATGCGTGTGGCTCTTTTCTGGACTCTCTCAAGCTTCTCCACATCCTTTTTGAATTGTGGAGCCCAAAACTATTCCAGTGGGGATTATAGTTTTAATGCGGGGGCAGCAACACCTTCTGCCTGTGGACCAGAATGACCCACCCTAGGTCAGAGGTGAGTGGGTGCTAGAACCTGGCTGTTGGTGGTGCTTGGCCCCACAGCAGTACAGGAAGAGTGCTCATAGTTGAAATGCCACATCCGCTGGCCAGTTTTGGTGATTCCACAGTCCTGTGGGCCATAGGTTGCCAGCCTCCGGTTTAAAGGGTATGTTGGCCCAGTAGCAGGTATCAGTGTAGAGGTTTATTGTGTAAGCAAATGTAATTCACTTTCTGTGTAAGAAAGAAAAAATCTTTTGTTTGGAAACTGGTCAAAGTTATCTTTTGGTCCTACAGGAAGAGAATGTTATAGTCATGCTGTGGAATGAAAAATGGAATCAACTGGATGACATTTCAGTTGCTTTTCACTGCTCACTTACTAATTTTAAAGTGTTAATATTATCTTTGGTATAGTGTTAGTTTTTACCTTCTAATCAAACTTTATGACTTGGTCCCTCCCTGCCCTATTTCTAATGCTTATTTGGTACAGACTCGTAATATTGAATCTCAAGTTTTCAGACACTCTGTCATGTAAAGTTATCATATTACTGAATGATCGTCACTAAAGCAGACATACAAACAGATTTTGAAAACACCAGAGTGTACTGATCACTAATTTGTAGGGTCTCTTAAAAATGACTCTACTCTAGTGATTCTCAGATGGTGTCACAAGATCCTTCTAAGAGTACTATAGTACCTGGCCTCTGTGCTAGGAGATGTGCAATCACTACTCTTTCTGTTGTGTGCCCCAGTATCTTGCAGACCAGTGGCTCTTTGTGTGACTGCTCCCTACCCTTCTGGCAGCATCCATGCTGCCAGCAGTGAGCTCTGCTGTGTGTGTAAATGCATATGGAGATGTGAAGCTGTCCTTTACCTACAGCCTGGATTGTCTCCCTTCCTTGGAAGTATTGTGCATCTGTGCAAGCTTTGAAGGGACAATCTGGAATTTAGTAGATTAAGTCTTTGTGCTGTTCACCTGTGTTTAGGAATTGCCAAGAATGTAACACATATTTAGCCATTGCTTGAGGAGAGATTACTTGCATATACAGTAGCTGACATTTTTCAAGAAGTTTAGTCCACATACATATTCCTCAACTCCTCTCTATTCCCAAATACTTAGGGGTCCTTTTCATCATTAGCCCTTTAGAAAAACAAAACAAAATAACAACAACAAAAAAGCCACCCTCCCCAAAACTTGGAGTGGTGTGGGCACATCTCTTCCCCCCACTTGATACCTCTGTTCCCACTATGAGTGTGAAGGATGAGCGTAGCACCTCAGCAGACACTGTAAAGTTCTTTCAGTTTGTGCACTTTTGGCCATACCTATAAATGGTGGAATGTAAATGGATTAAGGCCGGAACATCAGTCACTATGTTAGTTACCACTTTATTTTTCAGCCCTACTTCCATCTGTGTGTGGTATAATAGGGTAATAGAACGAAGATTTGAAACCATTTTTCAGAGTGTAGGCCAGTGTCATTTACTGTATACTATCCTTAAATTGCACAGAAATGGCAATATTTATTTCTGCCTGGGCTTCCTGTGGCTCACCAGAATAATCTGCCTCTCAAATACTTAATGAAACCTCCCCGAATTGTTGGTGTATATAAAACAGACCGAGTCTGAATAATAGGCATCCTGGTTTTCTCTGTTTAAAAATCTGAAATTCTCTGATTTAAAAAACAAACAAACCCCAATCCACATTTTTCTGTAATTAAAGTGAAATACATAGTTATCAGTTGAGCACAATGTTTTTAATATATTTACAGTTTTAAAGCAATTTGGAGGCTAAAAGTGCATCAGTCATTATAATAAAATAAATTATAAATTCCTATATATTTTGATATTTGATTTCGGTTTTTTATCAGAGAAAATCAGAGTTTCCTTTGCCCACTTTGCTCACCAGGATGGAGGTCTAGCTGTAGCTGTCCCTCCTGCTGCTTTGTGGCACTGAGCAGCCCTGATTATGCCAGTGCCCTGCCCCTGCCCACGCCTGTGCCTATTGCCTTTCACTCCCAACCTGCGCAGAAATCTGGGGTGGGGCATGTGCACCCATTCCCCAGATGGATTGACTATGCCCTTCCTGTCCCCGTAGACTTTCGTGGAAAACGCTGTGGGAGCTGCTTTCCACAATACTGCCTTGCTGCTGTGTGCATGCACACATTCATGAAGCACTTTCTGCATTCTGCTCCCCCCAGCCCCTTACAGGCTGGAAATATGCCAGCCTGCAAGGGGAAACGCTGAGTTTCCCAGGTTTTTCTCCACTGAAGGAGAAAATCCACATATTGTCATTTTTTTCCCCAAGGAAAACAAAGCCCAGATCTCTGCCGAGGAACAAACACATGCTCTGAAAGCATCTGCTGGGCTTTCTGGATGCATAGTGGTAAACTTCAGAATCCATAGCTCCTTCTAACTTTAGAGCTAAGTGCTAAAAATCAGGATTTCTATGGATTAAGTGATGCATCTGGAAGATAAGGAACATAAACTCAAACATCTCACCTAATATTGCAAATCTCCAATCAAACAACCATCATTTCTCTCTGTATACCAACTCAGTCCCAGGTTTGTCTCTCACCTCACAATTTCTGGTTTACATGAGGTGGTGGTCCTGTAAACCAGGGGCTCTTTTAATAAGTGTACCCCTGGCAGCTGGGCCTGGAGGGGAGGGGGCATGTGGGAGCCCCATGGGGTGGTAGGTGGCAGCCATGGCTGCTGCATGAGAGCTCCCCCCCGTGCTTCCACTGCATCCAGCCAGCCAGGTAGCGCCTATGCGGCTCACAGAGGCGCACAGCTGCCCTTCCCTATCTTTCTGGCCCTGCTCCTATACCCCCAGTTGACAATCCCTGCTATAAACAACCATATTTGTTTCAGATTTTAGTCATCTATTCCTCGTGCATAGAATGTGTTCAGTATATTATACTATATCCTAGAGAATTATTAGGTTTTCATAAGGATATATACAAAGGGCCAGAAGTAAGATTGCAAGGTAACTTCTCTATGAGACTGATGTTCCAGATCTACAGATTCTCCTTGTTGGAACCAAAGCTTTATTTAGAAAATACAGGCAACTCCAATGAGCGCTCTTATTTGGCAGCTGAAAAACCTAGTGTTAAGCAGAATAGCGTTAAGCGAAACCTGCTGCCAGCTGTATGATGCCTGCTAGCGTTGTACGAAAACTTTCTTGAGTGCTAAGTGGTATCCAGTATCAATGTAAAATGAGCATTATAGTGAAATAGCGCTAAGCGAAACAGCATTAAGCGGGGCTTGACTGTGCTAATAATACACATACAATTCAAGAGGTTACATTCCTAACAAATATATATTATCAGGTTGTTTTTTTTAAATTTTAGGTGTTCTAACAAACTGGTGAACGCACCTGCTCTAACTAAAGCAGTTTATGGGGAAAAATGTTTTTTCTTAAACACATCTTAGAAGTTTTTCAGAAGTCAGTTTACTTTCTGTAGCTATGGACCATACAACTCTGAAGACTGTCTCAAATAGCAGGAATCTGGGTTGAATTGTTCTTAAAATAGGAACTTTTCTTCACCCTCAGGCTAGATTGACAGAGGTATTTGGACACTTCTTAAATATGCATATAAGCAGTCGTTATCACTTTTTAACTGCAATTTTGCCCAAACTGCTTGGCATGCAACTTACATGTCAGCTGTGTCAGTGTGCACTGACTAGTTTTGGTAAAACACTGTAAATTTTAACTTGATATGACAGTTTAAAAGCCTAAGCTGTATTTTCATAGTGTTCTATAATTATTTCAATGTATATAAGTTTTTGGTTATTTTTTTTTTTAAGCTGAAGCGGTTGCTATGATTGCACAAGATGAACAAGAATTTGAGAGAGAACGCAGATTTTTGCAGGTTAGTAACAACAATGTTTCTCTCCATTTTACAGGAAGCTGCCCCCCTCCCCCCGCAATTTCTAACAAATTTTAAAATGTCTTTTCACAGGTAGGGAAAATAGATACACTAAATACAACTGGGCTAGCAGATATATCATGGAAATCTGCCAACAGCTATAACCTGCTGAGAGCATCGCAGACATTTGATCTTAATAAAGATGCTAGCTACTTATGTTTGTCTCTGGGAGAGTTCTTCAGTCAGAGATCTGAAGCTCTTGGTTGTCTTGGTGGAGGCAGTGATGTAAAAAGGGTACGTGGCTAACTAACATTTTTTCTTATCCCTTTCTTCAACTCTGCATAAAATAAATCTTAGACTCTGGTTAGATTTGTTAATTATTTCTTCCAGAAGTCCATTCTTCTCATTTACTCCAGTTGTAATATTCTGACCTGATAAATGAAAGGTCTGGACAGATTTTGTTCTTAGACTGGGAGGGTTAGGCCAAGTCTAGGGAAATGGTAAGGAGCCATTCTAACTACTAGTGATAACTACCAGTGACAAGTTGGTTTTCCGATTTTAGAGAGGTGATGTTGCATGGTAAATTGTAGAAAGAAAAGCACCCTGTTCAAATTTGCTGGTGACACTAAGATGTGGGGGGACGTGGGCACACTGGAAGGATGCAACAGGCTACAATCAGACCTTGACAGGTTACAAGGGTGGGCGGACGAGAATAGGATGGGCTTCAACACAGACAAGTGCAAGGTGATGCACCTCGGGAGGAACAACCAGCACCATGCCTACAGGTTAGGGAACTCCCCTCTTGTCAGCACGGAGGCGGAAAAGGATCTTGGGGTCATCGTTGACTCCAAGATGAACATTGGCCGGCAGTGTGGGGAGGCAGTTAGGAAGGCCAACCGCACCTTGTCATGCATCCACAGATGCATCTCGAGCAGGTCCAAAGAGGTGATCCTCCCCCTCTATGCGGCATTGGTCAGGCTGCAGTTGGAGTAGAGCGTCCAGTTCTGGGCGCCGCACTTCAAGAGGGATGTGGACAGCATGGAGAGGGTCCAGAGGAGGGCCACTCGTATGATCAAGGGACAACAGGGCAGGCCCTATGAGGAGAGGCTACGCGACCTGAACCTGTTCAACCTCCAAAAGAGAAGGCTGAGGGGGGGATCTTGTGGCCTGTTATAAACTAGTCGGGGGGGATCAGCAGGCATTGGGGGAGTCACTGTTCCCCCGAGCACCGCCAGGAGTGACCAGGAATAATGGTTACAAGCTGGCAGAGGGTAGGTTTAGGTTAGCTATCAGGAGGCACTACTTCACGGTCAGGGTGGCTAGGGTCTGGAACCAACTTCCAAGAAAAGTGGTCCTGGCTCCTACCCTAGGCGTGTTCAAGAGGAGGTTGGATGAACATCTTGCTGGGGTCGTTTGACCCCAGTATTCTTTCCTGCCATGGCAGGGGGTCGGACTAGATGATCTGCTCAGGTCCCTTCCGACCCTAGAAACTATGAAACTATGAAATAAAAGTACGTTAAGTAGAGCTACTGTCATCTTCCTGTAAAAATGATCTTTGGGGTGGAGTGAAAAACTGTCTCAGTGCTTTCATTGTTCAGATATTTTTA
This sequence comes from Crocodylus siamensis, assembly GCF_052110815.1. Taxonomy (NCBI): domain Eukaryota; kingdom Metazoa; phylum Chordata; order Crocodylia; family Crocodylidae; genus Crocodylus; species Crocodylus siamensis. The sequence goes on along the minus strand of NC_143397.1, from coordinate 164,407,374 downwards.
TACGAGCGGGTTGGAAAGTTGTTTGACTAGAATGGTTGAGTCAGGAGTAATCCTGCAGTAAGGGGGGGCGGGGGTTGGGAAGGGCTGGAACAAGATGACCTTGTAAAGTCCCTCCCTGCTCTACTTTATGATCCTATGTATGACCTTACCATAATTTGTGTAGACATTCCACAGCCCTTTTTTAGGGGAGGAAAAAACCCTAACATTTTTTTTTTCTTCTTTTTTTCTCTTTTTTTTAAATAGCCATCTTTTGGTTATCAAATTACATCTCCGGAGAAAAAGCAGCCTGTTGCTTTGTTAAGGGAATCTGATGCATCGAGAGGTAACTTACATGAAGAAAGATCACAACTTTCCGATGTATTTCCAGGTATTCTAAAACAAGTGTACTATAAGTTCTGTCTGATGGATTGATAGCTATGTATTAGTATTCTTAGTTATTACTAAACTGGTAAAGATTTTACTATGAATAGAATCCCGAAGGTGAAAAGCACTTGGTCGCCGTTCACCATTAGTCCTTTTCTCCAGAAAGGTTTGAAAAAAACCCTTTTTCTTTAAAAGGACAGAATAGGGTCCTGATGTCTGAAATAACTATCAAGTGTTCTTGTTTCAGATTATCCTTTTTTGAGGACACTGGAAAAACTAGTTGGTTTTTTTTTGTGTGTCGTCCCCCCCCCCCCCCCCCGGTATTGCAGAACATCCTGGGGCACTTATTACCTAGACTTTTTTAAACCTCATATTTATATAGCTACCTATAGTTACATTTTTCTAATCTTGTATAGGAAAACTAGATTAAATCCCTACTTTGAGGAACAGAGGGAAAGTTTTGTTTTATTTATTTGAGGTATGGGTTGAAAAAGTGTAAACCTTTTGTATGAGACGAGAAGAAACTGATACTGGAAAAGCCTTTGTGTCTGTCTGTTTCTCTTCATCACAGTTTGGACATCTTCCCTTTCTTTTCCCCAAGGGAAAAAAAATCTCTGGTTCCACTATATGTAATTAAACTGTTGTGTTGTTTGTGGAGGAAGGTCAGTAGTGTCTGAATCATTCCTTGTTGAGGAATTGCTTTTGCTCAAGGGAGGGAAGGGCCTGTAGAATCCTAGGGAATTTTAATATCGTCTTATTCTTAGTATATAGTGCTCAACTTCTTCCTAATTCCCTAGTGTGGGAAGGGAAATATCTTGAGAGAGAATGAGACAAAGATTAGGCAAAAATGCCTGATCATTCAAGAATGTACATTTTTGGGGACAGATTATAAGCACTGCAAGAAGCAGTGCATTCTTACCAGGCTATCTTCTGAGAAAACTGTCAGTCATGTTGATTCATTGAAATCCATTCTGGAAGTGGAACAAAGCTAAGGGTGTATGTTTCATAGTAAAATTATGGCAGACCTTCTTTGCTTTATTAACAGAGTTCATTTCTGAAAAAAGCTTCACCAACAACCTGTGAAGTACTAACACATCTAGAGATAAACAGACTTTTGTGGTATGACAAGGCATAATTTACCACCAAAAAAACCCTCCTGACCCGAAAGATCAAGAACGTATTTTAAAGCATCTTTTGTAATGAGATTAAGCTTTCTGAAAACTATGTTGGCTTCATGAGCTCTGGTTGTGAAGGGCCTTTTTGTTCTTTTTAGTTTCTTTAACAACATCGACTCTAGCATCAGTGAAAAATTCCACTCATCAAACTTTCTTGAGCATGCATTCCTTACATGGCTTGAAAGAATATCTTGCCTGTGGTAACGCATCTTTGGTCAGTAATAGAATCAGCAGGTTAACGCTTTAGTTGTTATCTTGGATAGAATATAATTACTCTAAAACAAATTCTCTCCACTCCCTCAGTTCTCCCCAAACAGCATTCCTCCTACATACCTATCAAAATCGCAAGTTGAGCTGATGTAGACAAAATAAAGGCAACTTTGACATCTTGTCTTCATTAGCACCATTAATAGTTGAGCTGTTCTTGCAGCAGCATTATGGTATTTAGTCGGCATGAGAAGTGAGGGGTCACGTAGTAAAAGGTTATGACTTAGAAGGGTTGTTGATAACAAACCATGAATTTGTCAAAAGCTCTTTCATAGTATTGAATTCACATATTCCTGTTGGTCAAAACTAGAATCTAAAGGTTCTGAAAGCTTTGACTGATTTGTGTATTTCAGTAGAGAACCAAATGTGCATTGTAATGAGATGAGCTTTGCAGCAAAGAGGTCTGATTTCTGACCTTGCATTCTATTATGTATCATTCATGTCAGGTTGTCTGTAGAATACTTATAAGCAAAGCCTCCATTGATCCCAAGTAAGTCTGATTCCATTAGGTCTTTTCAAGGCTGAATATTAAGAGCAGTCTGATAATGAATGAAAGACAGAGTGAAAGTGTATTAAAATATCAACCACTTCTCATTAAAATAAACTAAAAAAAAGTGTAAAAGTGTGGTACTACTAACATGATTTTGCTCTAGTCAGCAATGTTTTGTTCTGCAGCTCAATTAAGATCTTTGTGATATAGCCTGAGATTTTTTGTAGCGGGGAAACTTCAGATTTATACTTAATTTTGATGTGTATATGGTGCACAAAATACAGAATAAAGGAATCTGGATATTGGTTGTTTAGGCTGCACTTTTGTTAAAACTCCATTTTTTTTATGCCTGATTTAAAACTACCAAGTCAGTCGTCCTTAATCACAACACACTGCCTTACATGATTTGTGATATTTTGGAATTGGAAGCCTTTGTGCTTTTAAAATTCCCTTCTTTGTCCATACCTACATTTCTTTTAGTATTACCTATGTTTGAGAAATTTGCCCTGGTAGATCTCCAGAACATATTGAAAACAGTCATTTTGAGCATATTTGCCCGTCTCTTGTAAATCCTAATATTTAGGCAAGAACTTAATGAAAAGTTATGTTACTTTCAACAGTTAATTTAACTTGCCAAGAGAGGTTGCAAAAAAGTAATTTTTAGTGGCTGATATTGGGAAAGAAATAGTTCCATTTTATGAAACTTTCCAGTTCTGTGCAAGTTCATCCACAAATATCTTGAAGCTTCAATAGTTGGAATATTCAGGGGTATAAGATACCCCTGATTCATCCCATAAGGGAAATCATATATTGTACAAAAACTCTAGATATGGTGCATGTGAGATTATTTTTGGGGCAGAGTGGGTAAAAATCCACAATTCTTAAAAAAAAATCAGATTTTTAAAATTTAAATGAGATACTTTTAATTGTATTTTAATCTTTTTTTATTTTTAAGATGCTTTTTAAGAAAAATAAGCTTATATAAAAGATAGTTTTAATTTAAGATAAGTTCAAGGTTGAAGATATCATCATGGAATAGGGATCATAACTTCTAGTTGTATGTTATTTGAGACGGTCTATTCATGTAACCTTTTTAGAAGTTTTATAAATGGGTCACAATAGGCCATGGACTATCTTACGGGTTTCCAGAGGCTCCTCTATAGATTAGTAAAGATTAAATAAAACCAGTCTACCCAATGGGACTTAGTGCTCAGTCTAGGATCCCATTAAGCATCTCTGTGATGCTTAGTTTCAGTTCTCAGACTGTGGATTTGTCTCCAGAGATAACATCCTTGTTAATAGCAGCGCATGAAGATGAGAGATAACAGACCTGATTGGCAACCCCTCTTGTTTGTTTGAAAGTGTGTGTACATTTCCCTCTCTAAAAGTGCAAGGTTTCAGTAAAATAAATGAATAGAGGATATCAAACAGCAAGAATGCACTCTTTGTAGAAAACGGTGATTAAGTTGAGGCTTTCTGGCCAGTGATTTGAATCATGATTTAAATCAAATCCACCCTTATTTTGGGCCTTGCAGTTTTTCATCCCTTGCTGTTGAAAAGAGTAGGACTTCTGAATTCTTACCCTGGTAACGAGGAGAAAAACTTAAAGTAGTGTCCGTTTGATTGTGTTCATCACATGTACTGGTGTTGAAAGGAGGCTTTGAAGTCTCTGTCTTGGAGCGTTTTGGCAGGTAATGGGTATGTTTAAACTTCGACCAGACTATTCTTCTATTGTTGCAAAAAAAAAAAAAAGTTGGAAGAGACTTTAATATATTCACTCATTTTTTAATAGGTGAACAAAGTGCTGCCACTTCTGTTCCATTGAAATCAGTATCTAATTTCTTGAAAACTCCTCGTGCTTGCGTTTTAATTTTGACCCAAGGCAAAAGAAAGACCCTGCATAATCTCCTGCAAACTGTTTCTAGGTTAGGGGGAATCTCAGGGAGATTTAACAGGACAACAGTCATGATTAAACTAACAAATTGTAATTTTGTTCTAGCTCTTTTTCCTGGTATCAGAACCTTTTAGTTCTAATGTGACTTTGATCTCACCACACTATAAATTCTTTATCCATATATCCAAGCACTGTAATTCATTACTGGGGGATTTGAGTTAAGACAGAGTCTTTGTAAGATGTTCAAGAGGGTGGGAGGTTTAAGAGTTAAAACTTGCTCAAATAATTAAAAATATTAATATCAAGACTGAAGGAGAATTGGATGCCTTCAATATTAAAACTGTTTTAACGTAAGATTTTATTGTAGTTGCTCCCTTGAATCACCTAGTTATTTTAGTTTGGAATTTACTGTTGTATTGATTTTGATGTAATACGTGGTCCCAAAGAAGCTTTTTTTCAGCTGAACTATCATGAGTGCAGCATAATTCAGCTAAAGGCAAAAAAAAAAAAAAAAAAAGCTTTGTGATGGCTGCTACTTGAAACATCACTTGGGATACCAGAATGCAACACAACAGCACTGGGTTTTCTCCATGGCCGTTAATGATGTCCTACAGGATCTGGACCAGAAAGGAAGACCCAGATAGCCTCACTGCCTGATTGGACTCGATCACAAGCATGGTCTGAAACATGCCAGCTTGTTAATCCCTCATGTCCCTTCACCTTATTTATTCTCTTATCTCTTGCATTTTGCTTAGTGTAGCTTAGTCTGCCAAGGTTACCAGAAGCAGTCAAACAAACAGTGTCAACAGCCAGCCTGTTACTGGTAAAATTTAGCCAGGTCTTGGGTGCATCTATTACAGTGATGCGCCTGATGTTCTCCAAAAGCAAGATTACACAGAAGATTCAAAACCAAGGCAGAAACTACATTTTCTGTTTTTGTTCTATTTCTTCACTCTGAAGTCTCTTTCAAGAACTGCATCTGCTTTTCTTAGTACACAGTTTCTCAGTTTTTTCATATCCTCTTGTGTAAGAATTTTTTTTGGAAAGATAAATTCATATGAGAGAGAAATCCACCTGCTTGGATTTAAACACTGAAACTGTTGTGACTGCTTTTGAGTTGTTACACGTACACCTACTTTTAATAAATAGACCTGTTAATGAATAAACTCTTCAACATGAAGAGTTGTTGCCAAAAGAGAAACCCTGATCTTTTTTGTAATTATAAGAAGAATAATTATTAGAACGACATCATCCAATCTGTCAGTTCCCAGTACTGTATTTCTCTGGCTTTGCACCATGGCCAGGGAAAGCAGTCTTGTACAATCTGTTCATTTCCATATGCATTTAGTGATATCTTAAGTTGGTACGCTACAGATCAGTTTACACAGGAGACTTCTAATCAAGGTTGCTGATCAGAATTTACTAATTAATACTTGTCTGACTGGTCTCCTTAAGATGTTGTTACTATTCATCTCTGAATAGAAATCTACGTAGATAATACTTGCAGGGAGAGAGGTACTTGGAATAACTAGTTCTTGGACTAGAAAGGTCCCTGGCTTCATCACTTTAGAATCCTTTTGACTAGACATGAAAGACAGCAAAGCAGTGGTCAGGATCTCCCTCTTGGACTCTTAACACTGGTTAGACCTTGTTATTGGACTAAGGTACTGCTTGAGCTTTGGCTTACTCTGCTTAGGTTACATTATCTCTGCCAAGTATGTTAGATAAACTGTAGACTTTTGTTACTTCATGGAAGTTGAACCTAATAGTTCAGTGCCACTGATTCCCTGACTGCTCCCAAGGTACCTTAGTAGCTGAAAAACACCCTTTCCCAGAGAACCAACTGCGTGATCATTCTTGTTTTATACTTTCAGGCAGATGTGTATCTCTTATTAAAAACACTCTACTTTAGACTGACTAACAGTTGCAAATCTAGACAAAACACCAAAACCTCAGCGTGGCATTCCCTTCATTAACTTCCTTACCACTCTTCAGCATTCTTTGGGGTGTATTCTGAGTTTCAAGGACACCTTCTCTCCAAACGCATAGCTTTTCATCCATAACTATGAGACTTTATTTTACTCATACAATGTCTGTATGCCAGTTTGTTTGGTTTGGAAGCTATGAAGGCTGCTTTGCTCTGAAAACTTGTCACTTCAAGTTCACTTGCTTGTCCCTCCTAAACTCATCTTGCGTATCGGTATTTGCCTCTGTGGGCACTTTTTACATGTGCTCTGGAGGTAAGGGGGCGCTGCCATGTTTTGTGTATCAGCATCCCCACGCTTAAAAATGGTAATGGGGGTGCTTGAACTACAGCTCATTGATTTGAGCTTTAGTTCAAGCACCCCTGCTGCCATTTTTAAGTGCAGAGATGCTGATACTTGAGACGCAGGAATCTGCTGGAGTGGGGTAATTGCCACTCTCCAGCAAACTAAATTAATTAATCAAGTCTGCTCCAACACTCTGTAACTACAGTGCATCAGAATAGCCTACACACTTGTGTATAGGTGTCCTCTGACCTGTATATAACCTTTTAATGAGTTTTGACTCAAGGTGTTATATCCTTAATCTTCCTGCTAAAGACCAAAGTGTATTGTATAGTATAGTATGAGTACAGTAAAGATGCCCCAACAAGGCCCAGACATATTTTTTATAATACAACACATCATAAATGAAATATAAGGAATATAAATGGAATATTCCAAAAATTATTATAGAAAGACATATTTTTAAGGGCTAGTGCTCTTGTGTTTAGGATATACGAAGTAAAACTGAGTCTTAACTGATGTGTAGAAAGCACTAAATGGTGCATACATCCCAGGAATGTAGACCATTTATCCAGAACTGTTTCTGAACCTTTTCTCTTGCAGAAGATGGAGACATGCATGTAAAGGAATATACAAACTCTGTGTCAACTGCGTTCACTATTGGTGATATGGAAGCTGTATCCAGAATAAATGAAAACATTAATATGCATACTGTCACAGAAAGCAAAGCAGAGGTATTTATAGCAAAATCAAGGCAGAGTTATCTGAATTATTTTCTCTGAATATTTAAAATGGATTTCCATGGTAATGTCAAAACTGACCTTTCATGATGGATGGGGGGAACCTAATAACCTAAACGGATTGCATCAGATGTGGTTCTGCTGTTGATTTAGCAGAAGCGTCTGATTGTCTAGGGTCTCTGCATTCTAAAGAGGCTGTCTTTTGACACTTGTTTCCTTCAGCTGTCATCTTGGGCTCCTACTTTTTCTGTGTTTCTTTCATTTTAAAATTGAGTAATGTTTTGAACAGAACAGCGTCTTAACAGCATCCAGGCTGATAAATTCATAGATGAGAGAAAAGTCTCTTCCAGCTATGGATGCTATGTAGTAAGTGTGTGAAATGTACATCCTGTGGGCTAGACCTAATCTGTAGAACCATTCCCTCTGGCCTGGTGATCTACCAGAAGTTGTAAGTGGCCTGTCATGGAATCTGGGGCCCAGTGGGCATGGCTTTGTGACAGGTGAACAAAAAGCCGCACAATACAGCCTTTGCTTGCCCTGCAGTTCCTTGGCTTACCACCCTTTGTGTACCTTGACCATGACTTGTCTACCATTGCTGCGGTGACAGACATCACTCTGTGCCCTGGACTTGATCCAGTGCATGAGGGGCCTCCTAGTCCAAGATCTGTCTTGAGGCTGTAGGTAAGTTTGGTACTCATGCTCTATAGGAAGCCAGAAGGGAGCTAGACTTCCAGTAACTAACAAGAATATTTTTAAAAAGAAGAAGAAAGTATACTTTCCTAAGCAGCAGGGATAACTTGCAACTGGCCAGATAGTTCAAGGTTTAAATACACTAAGCCTGACTGGATCTTCCATCTGATTGCATACCGCCATAGTTATTAGTCAGTCTTGCCTATGCCTCTGTAATATTCTCTTATCTCTGCTGCTCAGGAAAGTGTACCTTTTTTAATATAGTCTTGTTTTTTGGGCCGTGTTTTTTGCTTATGTCACCACTAATGCAGATTTCTTAGCGAGTCACCTTGCCCAGTGTCTGTCTGTTTAGCTTTGCTTAATTTTTTCCTTTGCTCTTCCATCTAGTTTAGGTACCTAAGAGTTCTGATGGTGGAAGTTAATTGGCTTTCTATTTGCCAATAGAAAATTGTAGAAGAAACAGTCCTTTTCTTCTCCACCCCTGACAGGGGCTGGAGATATAAAGATATCATATAGTGAGTCGTCTTGTTTTGCATCTTTTAACTTTTTCTTCATCCAGTTTGTGCTAGTAGCCTCTCCTTGTAAACTACCATAATTCTGGGTCTTCTTGGATGTTTCCATTAACTTTTTGGGACTTTGGTCCCAGTTTCTCCAGGTGAATCCCATGTTTTCTGAACTATTTCTTTTAAACTTACTCAGGCCATTCTGTTAACTACTCTAGGCACTTTTTGAAACTTCTGCATTGCCTGGACCTAACTTATCCAAGTGTTGATTATGGTTACCTGATACACATTCAAAAGCACTTGGACAAAAGTAAATTGAGAAGAATTGAAGCTAAGGCTGAAATGCAGAGTTGTTTTTAAAAAAGCAAATGCTGTATTTGATTAATTTTCTTTTGTTGTAGGAACAACTTGATAGAAGTAAACTTGAATCCAAGCTGCCTGATTCCACAGACTCTGTCCTGAGCATTAGTACAATAGCTTCTGCAATTGCTAATGCTTCTATTAGTGCTGACCCCTCCCAGCTAGCTGCTATGATAATGGCACTCTCAAACAAAAATTTAAAGAAATCTTTCCATCCTGAAGCTGATAAGGATACAAATCTCTCCACTCATCAGCTTTTATCCAGCAATGTAGAAAACAGTGCATTTGATATGGAGAAATACCTTAAAAAAACAGAAGAGCCTGAGTATGGAAGCGAGCCTGACAACTTTGCAAAATACGAAGCATCCATCCAGGACCATATTTGGGATAGCTCTTTACCAAATGAACATAAACATCAAGATACTCTTGCAGTGGATTTGAAGATGCATAATAAGAATCGAAGAAGAGAGAACCAACTTCTGAACTGTAAGGAAATGACACATGAAGGAAATAGCACTCAAGATTTTTTGTGTGCATCTAACTTTCCTTTGGATGTAAAGAAAACTATAATTGGGGCTAAATTTTCAGAAGCATCAGACTTTACAAGTGAATATCCACAACCAAAGAGAGCTAGCCTTACCTCGGATATACTAGACACAGGAAATATATCTAATGAAAAGGAAGCACGAGCGCTCTTGAATGGTTCCGCCACAAAAAAGGAGGTGGTACGTAGAGTCAAGTCTGTTTCAGTAGAACAATCTAGTAAGCAAACCAGTCATGTTGCAGGCTGTTCTCATACTGGTATAACTGATAAGGTGATGAACTTAACTGTTCCTGTACCAAGTGAGTCAGTGGATAGAACTGCTGTCAGAAGCACAGTGTCAATAAGCAACTTAAAACTTTTCCAGGAATCTAGTATTCATTATCCTACCAAAGCAGAGTCTACACAGCAACTGACCAGGGATGAAAGACGAGGGGGAAAAATACAAAAGAGAATTAAAGAAGCTAGTACTGCTTGTGATAATGATAAAAAATATCTGACTTTTGGAAAACTTTCTGAGATGTCTCAGAAGAGTGTTGGTAAGTAACCATACAGCCTTAACTGTCATTGTCTTGTGTTCTCTCTTGCTCTTTTTAAGTGGCATTTTGCCAACAGAATTATTATTTTAACAGAGCAGAAGCCAACAGCTCCTGAATGTGATTTGCAGTCTTCAGAAGATGAGCTATGCAGCTTCAGACCTTCCACTTCACCACTAATTCATTCTTCTCCCAGTGAAGCTTCTGGAACATCTGTTTCAGGGTAAACATTTTTTTGTGGGGAGGAGAGGAATTATTCATTCTGAATAGTCTATGCTGAATTTTTACCTGTTGAACTATTTGAAAAGTCTGTTTTTGAACTTGGTATATCATAGGTTCCTGTTTTAGCTAGGTATAACTTTTTATTCAGTGTCTTTAATTGTATATAGCCTTTCCAAACTTGCAAATGGCAGTACATCTGAGCAGTAGCTGACTTTCTGTATTTACCTACTGGTTTGAGAAGGAGAGCAAGATGGTGGATAGTAATCTTGCTGTCTCTTGTTATTTATCTAATTTAACACCCTAATCCCCTTCCTGCTGGCAACATGCACATTTAAAGGATCACTTCAAATAAAACTTCCAATATCTGGTTTAACTTTTGTGGCTCTCATAATTATTGTTTCACACTCAAGCTGACAGTTTGTATCAGTTACTCTATTGTAGCTACCATAAAGGACCACCAAACCATTTTAATGAACTCCAGATTCTGACTATTGTCAAGCCTAAACTGGATTTGTAGGTCTGTGTCTAAAGTACATTTTACATAATACAACTGTGGTTTGGGGCAAATATGCTATCTTAAATCAGAGCTGTCCAACATCTAAGTGGCCAAGGGCCACACACCATACAAACTGCACCAGCAGCAACTGCAGTAGCATGAGCATGGGCCCCTCAGGCTGCATTCCTTCTGCCTTGCACCATGCACATGGGCAGGTCCTGACTGCTTTGCCATGTTGTATGCTCACCTGGAGCAGCCAGAGAGATAAATGGGGCAATGGCTGGGTAGGTGCTATACAACCCCTTGCAGGCCATATGTTTTCTCTAGGCCCCACCAGCTCTGTTGTAAATGTATATCTGGTTCCATAGCTATTTGATCTATACTTGTACTTTGCAAGAGGCTAGTTTCAATTTACTCTTACTTTAACAGTGGAAAAAAATGCGCTTAAAGTTGCGTAACTGTGATCTGTACTTAACTGTATTATATACATGCAGCTGAAGGTCTTAGGACTGTGAGGTACAGTTTTTTCTTAGAAATTAAGATGCATTATATTTAAAATGTACTGTAATGCTTTTATTGTAATGTAAGAAATGTAACTTTAAAGTATCTAGTACAATGACAAAAATGTAGATGAGTCTCGAGTGTTTGTAGTTCACCTCGTGCACGGAGAAGTGTTTTTTCAGCGAAAGTCAATATCTTTTAGGTAGGTGTGAGCCGAAAAATACTGGGCACCCATTGTGGAAAAACCTGCTTTAGATTTGCTGAATGTCAAACAGCTCCTAAGGGAGTTAACGGTAACTAAATATCCAAATGTGACTGCAGTCAATGTTTCCTTGGCTTGGTGGCAATTTACTTACTCTTTTTGGTCAGGTTCTACTGCTATTCCTGTCACTTTAAGTTTAGAGTACCAGAAGTTTAGTTTAATCTTCGCAGACATGTATCCTACTTAAACTGGGGAGTTGTACATATATAGTCAAGGGTAGAATTTCAGCTTTTACATAAAGCATAAAATAAGTGCTTAAGACTTGATGTTCAGACTCCTAGTGCTGGCACAAGGTTTTGGAGCAGTGTTTTGGTTAAGTAATTCAGCCATTCTTTGACATCACTAAATAGTCTACTGGTTGAATTTGGGGAAAAAAAGCTAGAATGATAGTATAGTACTTAAATTATGGTTTTAGGTGATGATACAGTCAGTGTTGACATATTTTTCATTTCCTTTTCTTCAGATCTGAAGTTGATTCTTCTGACACAGCACCCTGTTTTCAGAAAACTTCCTGCAAGGACAGTGTACTGCTTCAGTCAGTATGCTCTAGTCCCAATATAAGTCAATTAACATACATTTCTTCAACTGATAGTGCCCTTAAGAACTCGGCCCTTGTGTCCAGTGTAGAAAGACGCTGGGTAAGTTAGCTTTTATCTGATCATATACGTACCAGTCTTTTGTGTGGGGGAAGAGGGGGAAATCTCATACAATTAACTTTATAGTCTAGACTAAATGTTTTAAAGAATTTGCATATAGTTTAACTTTAAAAATTGCCACACTTGTGGATACTTCAAAGATTACTCTCCAAGGAAAGTTTCCTTCTTTGCTTTTGTTCACTGAAGTGGGTTCAAGGGTATTTTTTAACCTGAGAAGGTAATGCTGAAATCTTACTTGTCAGATGCTTCTTTGAGAAAGTGGATGATTAAATGATTATAGTACCATATTGGGACCAAAATCTGAGTAGTAAAATAAGAAAGATATTTTTCAGTGAATATTCAAACATGTTTTTACAATCTTTTGTCTACTTCAAACTCTTACAAATGCTTGGAAATGAAGAGCTGAGATTTGAGTTGCTCCCAGATCTTTCAGTGGCAGAGTGAAAGAATTCCATCTTTAGTATTTCAGTCTTTTGGAAATTCTCAAAACTAGAGACAAATTGTCTCAGCCACCAACGGAGGGTTCAGGGTTGAGAGTGTGGTCGGGGGTAGAAAGGTAAGAAAGGTATATTGACTTAACAAACACACGACTGTGTAATATGATAAGACAACAAAGACAGACAACAATAATTCACGTCGGCAACTTATTGGCAGTCCCCTCTGATGCCTGATGTACAACAAGTTTCTCTTTTGCAAAGCTTAGCCAAGTTAGGTGTCCCCAATCAGTGCTGTCTGAGGGGTACCGGGAAGGGCCCTGGTATTCAGTCCTTGGGCTCCTCGAGATCTACAGGCCCACCGAATCCAGGTTAGCAGGTAATCTTAAATCAGTAGCTTTTTTTTCACAGAGCTGCATTTTCCTTTTAAATGACTTCTGGATGTGCTAGCCAATTTATAACTTCTGAGCTATGCTGATAACTTTTATAGCTATTTAGATTCTTCCATTATAATTATTCTTAGGACTGACCAATAGCAGTACATTCTTCTGATGAGGCTGATTTTAACTGCGCCACAAAGCCTACTACCACTTCTACAAGGCTTTGCTAAATTTACTAGGCTTCGCTACATACAAGGCCTTTCTACATTCAAGGCCTCACTACTCTTTAACTTTTTAATTAGGCTCTTAGCAGCAACAAACAGCTTACAATAGATAAACAAATGACAAGAAATACCCAGTCTAATCTTCACAGTATTCAGCAAGTACCTTGGACATAATTTTCAGCTGTCACAGCAAATTCATGGTATTTTCTATCTTTAAACCTCCGCCCAAAACACATAATATTTTGCTGTATGAGTTTACAGGTATGAAATATGTTGTGTTCCATTTTCAGACCAGTTCATGGGGCATGTTGATAGGGCTATAACAGGGAGCCAGAGCTGCTATGTGGGGCCAGCAGCTAGGCAAAGGCCAAATGCTAGAAAGTAAGCAGGCCGAAGACAGCAAGGACGGATGCTACCACCAGAGGAGTGAGTATACCATGGAGCTAGCTGCCCTGTACTAAGCAGCCAAGGGACAGACCTATCAGCAGTGCAGAAGTAAAAGCTGCAAGCAACAGGGTTAAGTTGCAGCAGGGGAGGGTAGGTTGGCCCTTAAGCCAAAGCAGAAACCGCTGTGTGGGGCTGGGAAGTCGCACGACAGGAAGTGGGGTGGGGCTTTGGAGTATATAGCCCAGTACCTGAGACCAAGTGGGCAGTCTGGCCCTGCATGCTGCAGGGAGAGGAGCACCTGAGGAGATGGCTGCAGGAGACAGACTGGCAGACACCCAAGCTGCCCCATAGGACAGGAAGAACAGAGCTAAGGGGGATTTATGCTGGTGAGGAGGCAGTGACCCAGTGGGGTGAATGTTATTTGGGCAGCAGTTTGCTGGTATTTATGTTGGGATTACGTTTATAACCAGAAGACTAGGTGGTGGCTAAAGGAGGGGATGGAGGTCATGGATGATGGGGCACTGTGATAAGCAGTTTAGCCTGAGTCAGGGACCTAGAGGGCTGTTGTAGATGAGTTGGGCCAAGGCTGGGAGAGCTAAAGCCAGTGGGAGCAGCCTGGCCTGAGATCAGGGGCCTAGAGAGCTGAGGACTGGGACAGAACTAAAGCAACTGTGCTGGGGCCAGGAGCCTGGAGGGTTAGAGGAGTCAAGCTGGGATGGCTGAGGCTAAAGCTAGAGAAGCTGAAGCCAGAACAGGTTTAGGTTGTGGGTTAAGGCCTGGGGAAGAGGGCTGAAGCCCAAGAGGGGCAGAAGCTAAACTAGGGTCAGGGGACTGGGGAGAAGTTGAGAGCCTGGCCAAGGCCTGGGGCCCAGCATACTGAATTGGATTGCTTTACGGAAGGAGCCAGAGGTCCTGGTGGAAGAACTCAAAGGACTGCAAGGCATGGACATGGCAGTAGTGAAAGAGTCATAAGGCAGTTGCTGCCTTGGGGCACTGGTAGGGCTGGGGGCCATAGTGGAGTGCCCAAAGGGCAAAAATTGGCTGGCTGGCACAGGAAAGATGAGCTAGCTGAGGTGAGCTGGGCTCAGTCTCAGACTCTGGGCCTCCCTAAGCCCTATAAGTTGCATCAAGATATGGCAGGCAAAGTAAAAAGGGAGGAGGGTACCCTAAGGAGCCAGAGTGAGACAGGAGACATGACAACCAGAGGGTGTCACAGTCACCCTTGGGGCTGGATGTTGCATTGTCTATAACATTTTATTTATTCATTTATTTATTCATTCATTTATTTTTCAAAATATTTTTTTCATGACATGTTTTTTGAGTAGTGTATATATAGAGGTGATTGCATAATAGCTCAAAACAATGTTTTACTCTTGTATATTGTGTGGGGAGGGTAGAGTGGGGGGGGGTGTGGGCAGTTGTGTGCCCATGTTGGGGGCTGCATGTGTGTCAGATCCTGGGAGCTGGCTTGGGAGTGGGAAGAAGAGAGGTGCAAGGGGTACATGCAGCAGAGCTTGCCCAGGTGGTGCAGGTAGGGCTCCCCTCGCAGTGTTCCACATGGGGCTGAGTGCTGTCTGCTCCCACGTGGGACAACTTGCACCTACTCTGGCCTGTGCTCCTGCCTGCACCCATCATGGTCTGATCCCAGCCAGTGCACACAGCTTCCTGGTAGGGCTGCCTTCCACCCACTCAGCCTGCCGGCTGCTTATTGCACCCAGCAGGCAAAGTGGGTGGAAGGCGGCCAGGAATGAAAGCCGGAGCCCCATGCACTGGGGCATGAGTTGCCTGGCTGCAGCTTTCCCCTGCCCACCGCTGCTTCCTTATGCTTTCTGCTGTCCAGAGTGCTGCAGCAGGGGCAGTAGGCCATAGTACCCAGGTGGCTGTGGCAGCTGTGGAAGCAGCCCCCTGGGAAGCGTGTGCTGGCTGGGTCATCAGGCAGGTGCAGGTTGGGAGCATGATATGCACTGGTCTAGGTAGGAGCAGGTGGGGCTTAGCCCCATGGGGAGTTTTGTGGGGGCAACTGCAGGTCAGATGCAATCAGCTGGTGGGCCAGATGTGGCCTGTGGGCTGTATTTTGCCCACCCCTGGTGCAGAAGAATAAAGCAGCAGTTTTTTGCTTTACTTTCTGCAGTTTTATTAACAAAAGATAGGGACATGAAAATGTAGGAGTTCTTAGTATGTGCAGATAGAAATTCAGTCTGATATTTTTGGTTTGTTCCCTGGTCAGGGACTTGGTGTTCCTTGCTAGAGGAGAATTGTGCTTGATCAAATGGCCTGCTTACTGCATAGCCCTTTCATACACCAAGACTGAGCTAGCTTTGCCCTAGTTTCATTTCATTGGGTCTGAAATATTTGTGCAGCCTTGGATTGACAGAAATGGAGCTGGGAAATGTCACAAACTAATTGCATCTGCTTTCAACAAGCAGTGTGTGTGCCTGTGTGTGTGGATATATCTTTATATTGAGAGAGATCTATCGATATAGAAGCAGATAGTACTGTAAATATGGCATTTCGTGCAACACCTCTTTTATCTTGCTATCTCAACATTTAAGGTCTGGTCTGAACAGACTCCCAGTAAGGCCAGTTTCTAGCTCTTGCAGTATGCCTCTATTACAATCCAGAGGTACTATGAGTGTTTAAATGAGCTAGCTCATATACCTATCATAGTTTGTGGCAGCATATCGCTCAGGTGAGGCTAGTCATAGGAATATTTATTCAAGGTCCAAGTTAGGCTTTATGGTCTCTGCAAGCTGCAGATGCATATGGATCATTCAAGCTACCTCAGGTAAGTCTGTAATGAACGGTGTACTGTTAGTTACTCAGGCTAGCATAGGTTAGTTTATGCAAGTGCCGTTGCACCTTTTAGATTGCAGTACATACGTACCTGAACTGTATGCAAAACTGAGGCTATTCTGAGTAACTGAAAAAGTCTATATTACATTTCTGTTTCTGGCTAGACACCAAAAGAAGCAAAGGTGGTATGGGAAAATCCAGTTAGTTTTCTGCTATTTCACTTCAGAGCTACAACTCTGGAAGTGGTAGAAGTCAGTAAGAGAGCAGTATTGACTTTACCCAGTGTCTTTCTGGCTGAAGAGGTAATAATTCTCAGGCCTAGTATGGAGCTCTCTGACTACCTCACAGAGATTTGCTGTTAAGCTAATCTTTCACTCATGCCAGGACAAGTTTAAATGGATACATGGATGAGGCAACTACAAACACTAGTGGACTTGAGAAACAAGCTAACAAAAAAATGTGTTTTACAGACTGCATTAACCTGTGGATTAATTTGTAATGTTTAAGTGTTTTAAAGCACTTTTACAGGGGTGTAGGCTGTAGCCGTGTTAGTCTAAGGACATAGGCAGACAAGGTTATTTCAGTGAATCTGGTATCTTTTATTATTTAGTCTAATAAAAGATATCAGATTCACCCAAAGAACCTTTGTATGCTTAAAGCACTCTTCACTCTTTCTGTATGTACCGCGTTTATTTTCTGACAACTTGTAATATTAATTTTATACTTCTGTCTACTAAGAGTGAAGATGCTATTGAGCTGAGCACAACTATCGTTCGAGCAAGTCCAACTCCATTATCGGAAGAGCCAGCTGAAAAACTTCATGACTTATCGTGGCAAAGAAATAGAAAAGTGACATCAGATGTAAATTGGGGAAGCCTGAATCAAAAATTGGAAGAAAAGGAATCTGTAGATTCCTCCTGCAGCCAACTTAAAGGAGCACAAAACAGCGAGTTGTCCGAGTGTTTGCCAAAAAATGAAAATCAGTTTGCGTCTCCAAATGCAATATCTAGTCATAATGAATTGGACCATGTTAACACAGCTTTATCAAACAAGGTGTGTGTCCTTCAGCCACTGTCTGTTAAGGCTGATACACCAGCAGCGTGGCAGGATCATGCAAACAAAACACAAAGGTCTGGATTATCACCTGTAAATATATTACCTACATACACTGGAATAGGTACCTATATGCCATTAAATCAGAACAGTTCTGGGGAGCAGTATATTCCCATTTCAAGCTTTAAGTCTCTTGGGTCTGCCCCTGAGACTCAAGCAGTGTCTTCTGTCATTCCCACGCTACTTACTGGACGTTCACTTGCCACAACTCCATTTGCACAACAGTATTTGGGAAATATGCAATCAAGCGGAAACACTGCATTGCTGCCTTGTCGTGGTGGCAGCTCCACAGGTTTTGGTCTTCCAGTGGGACTCCATTGTTCTGGTATCTCAGCAGGACACATTCAGAGTTCAGTTGCCATGGGAGTTCCTTTAGGACCAAGCATTGGTCCTGGATTTTTTAATACAGCTTCTCTTTGTAATCCATGTACCACTTCCTGGAACCAGAATATTTTGAATACAAATTCATACAGTGGCCAGCCTCCTGGATCTTGTGGGGTTGAACATTGGGAGTCACTGTCATCCTCTGGCTTTGGTAAGTTATTCCTCTAATCTTTATTGAAGTAGAAGAAGCTTTTGACACCGCTTTATTCCTTCTTTTTCTTATTAAAGAGAATTTAAAAAATGCTATTTTCTGTCTTCCATTATTTTTTGGTCTTCATTTTGGTTGTTAATCTTAAATAACCTAAATGTTACAATAACCTTTGTTATGAAACATTCATTTGCCTTTAATAACATCTGTTGCTTTTCTTTGCACTTCCCCGATGAGCTCTTTTTGAGATGGGATGTCCAAAACTAAACATAGTATTCAAGGTGAGGGTTTGTCATTGATTTACTTTCTGCCTGTATAACACTTTCTCTGTTTTTGAACTTGAATACAGAATAATATTTTAATTCTGTCCTGATGATTTCATTTAAGCAGGTATCTTTGTTGTACTTAATCATAACACCTGGGTCATCCTCCTGGAGGTGGGGGAGAACAGTATAGAAGTCCTGACTAATTCATGTAGTATTTCCTAAAATACAGTACCTTGCTTTTTGTGGCTATATTGATTTGGTTGACCAGATGCCCATTGTTACTGTATTGCTGTGTGTTTAAAAAAAAATTTAAAAAACTCTCTCCATGCAGTTGCCTAGCTGAAGCTTCATTGTTGACAAACTGACATGCCTCTCTCTATTCACTCCCTTTTAATTAATTAATTTAGGCAATACTTATTTGAGTACTGATTTCTACCATAACATAATGTTAATGATACTTGTTAAATTGGGTATATTGTTTCTAAATAAAAGCTTGTCTATCACAAAGTAGCCCTGAAATAAATTTAGGCTCCCACAGCTTTTAGTTCATTGGTTTTTTAAATGGAGTTGAGGAAATTGATTCTGTAAGTATTAAGACTATCGGTCTGAAGTGTTTTGGTGCGAAGGTGGGTTGAGATGGGGAAAAATAATACATTTTTCATCCTTTTTTCTGTAGCTCATGTGCTTGGGGTAGGATTGTAGTAGTTGAACCGAAGGCAAGTAAAGGTTAGAGGCCAAAAGGAATTTGTTCAACTTAAGTAATGTAATGTATGGAAAAGGTTCATAAAATGGAAAGTGAAATGTAGCTTTAAAAGCTGGAACAACTTCCCCATGTATCTTTAATAACCTAAAGGATGTAGGTTTTTAAAAGAGAAGCTATACTTGCCATCAAAAATCACAATAGCTTAAAAACACTACAGCATCCCTAGTAAAAACAATATTTATGGAATGAAGAACTCATTATCTTGTGCAGCAAATCTGCTTGTAAATTGCTTTAAGTGGTAGCCTTTTCTGATAAATAAAAGCAGACATCACTATAATGACATAGCAGTGTCTAATTTTTTACCCAATTCTGTAATTGTACAAAAAACATGCCAAAAATGGGAATTTTGTTTTGTTTCTTAAAGAATTAAAATCTAATCAGTGTTTTGAACCTGATGCTTTAACAATGTTTTGAGGTGTGTACAGTTTACTCTGTCTGACTTCAAACCTTGAGCCATGTATGGCTCATCCAGCACTTTTTGTGGGCGTTACTTACTGCCTTTAGACTATTATGTCCTTAAGTATTTTCAAGGACGTTAGACCTAGAGGAAAAAAGCTCATAATATTTAACACACGTCAGTCTTATAGGAGATTATCATAATATTTGAGACCTATGTCAATTAGTTATGCTTGGTATATGGACATACCCATGAAGCGAGCTTCACAAACTTACTTTTAACTTTGCCAGTTTGGTGCCTGGCTTTCTTACCATGCTGCATGTCATGTTAACCGGAGAATTCCAAATACTGACAGTCACTAAAACTTACTTTCTTAGGGCATGTGAGAGTACCAGAAGAGTTGAAGTTCCCTAATGTGTGTTGTGTGGGAATTGCGTCACAAACCATACTTAGTATTTTTAATCCAACTGAACGTTGGTTACAGGTCAGCATTGGAATACTCAGTGTTTCAGTTAATGGGGAAAAGGTAAGGCTTTTTCTTTTTCTTTTTCTTTTTTTTGGTTTTCATATTAATACAACATACTAAATGCTAAGTAATATGGGTATATAGACTCCAGTGAAAATTCTTATATTCTTCTTGCAGCTTTCGTGCACTGTGAGCTTACACAATCTTCTTCCATCTAGCATGGTAACAATTCTAGTCTGAAAAAGTTCCATATTCAGCTGTTTGATGCTTTCCCCCACTTTCTCAGAGTTCTGGCATGTGGTTTGTGCCATGCTCCTAGTTCTCTGGATTATGATAACATGGACAAATTTTAAATTCCTTCATTGACAGGTGTGGTAAATAACAACCAATCAATCATCAAAAAAAAAAAAATCCCCAGCATACACACACAGGCAGTACCGCTTTTATATTAAATAGATAAATTATTAGCAATTTAATTTGAAGTTTTGCATTAGCTCCTTACTCCTGTATGGCATGTTCTTGACCACTCTTAATATTTTACTTTGTTATATTGCTTTAAAAAGAGGCTGTATATGAATTTGTAGGAGTAATGGAGAACAAATCTATAATGCTGCAGGAAGCTAATGGCTAAAAATATGGAGAGACATAATCAGTTCCTGTGCTGAGAATTTTCATGTTCTTGGCACTGGATTAACAGGGGCGTGCAGATAATCCTGTCCTCTAGCTGGAGAGCTAAACAAATGCCTCTAAGGTGAGCTCTCTAGTCAGGAGGCACTAGATGGCTGCTTCTTGGGTTCCCCCACCCCAGGGAAGGGAACAGGCTGCCAATGAGCAACTGGAAACTGCTGCTCTGTGAAGGATGGCCCCCTGCCCTATCCCTACATGTAGAACTAGAACATGTAGTACATAGAACTGCATCATGGCCTTCACAAGAGGTGGGAGGCACAAGCAGTGTGGCCCACCTAGTCTTGAGACTGCTTAGGTGGGTCACGTGGCAGGGAAATGTCTCCTGCCCCTTGCATAGCCCAGGGTAACCCAGTCTGTGCAAGGGAGCAGAGATTGGAAGGGAGAATTCCATGTCCCTCCCTTTGCCCTTCCCCCCCCCCCAAGTTTGACCTATTTCAGGTGTCCATGGAGCTTTGGGGAATGGTTCAAAACAATCAAGTGATCAGTCTAGGAGGAGGATTTCTCCATGGCTCAGCCTATCCTAGGGTCACCCAGGCTTGGTTGTGCTGTGCTGCCTATGTTCCTTGTACAGACCAGGGTCACCCAGTCTCTGCAGTGGTGTAGATAGTGGGAATTGCTGCCACCACTTGAATGGTCTGCCATTCAAACAGCAGCAGCACCAGGGTATCCCCAGGGCTCTCTGATACTTTGTTGCTGGGCAGACTTCTGGGAACCAGTGCTCACCTTTTCCATCTCCCCCTTAGGGTGGAGGAGGGAGAAGAGAGGACTGTGAGATACTGAGGGTCTTTATTACTTTTGACAAGAACATTGCTAACCTGAGTGGCTGTGTGCAAAACTTCTTGGGAGAGTTCTCCTTGACTGGAAGTGCTCTTATTTTGTGGGAGAACCACTTTTTCTTTTGCAAAAAAATCCTTGAATGACTGCATTTATTTTTTGTGCCAGAAGAAAGGCATTTCTCCTAGCAAAGATGTATAGATTAAGGCCTATGTGCAAATGTATAGATTAAGCCTGTGCATAAATGTTATAGTCTTTTACCATGGTAGTCTGGTGATTTATAAAGCCCCAGATAAATGGGTCCCAAACCAAAAAATGGGTGTCACATATAGCCTATTAAGGAAAAATATTCCCGAGAAGTCTCAGTTCACTACCTATTGAATCATTCAGATAGTCATGCTTTGTAAGCATCATAATAGAAATAGTGTGGTTTTTTTCCTTGCAGCAGCTAACAAGATGTTTTTTTTTTAAGATTGATCCCATGAAGTATCAATGTCTGGTGTTCAAGAACAAAACCATTGTAGGACCTCACTCTACAGAGGAACTGAAAATACTTTTCTTACCATGTTATCCTGGAGTCTTCCAGTGTGTCTTCAGCGTTTCCTCCTGGTCAGTTTCTGCAGATGCAGAGACAATAGTCCAAGCAGAAGCCTTGGCCACTAGAGTGATTTTGACTGCAGTTGCTGAAAATCCTAATCTAGAGGTAAGCAATGTATTGGACACATTTCTGTTTGTATCTTGTAAATACTGTAACAATAATATAGTATTTGCTTGAATCCCAGATGAAGGTTTTTTCCCTCACTTAACATGGTAGTGGGGGATGTCCCTCACTTTGGATTTGAGTACAAGGTGGTGAAAGGAAAGGCAGCTGCTTGCTACAGCTCTGACTCCAGCCCCAATCTTGGGTTGGAGTCAGAGCCTCAGCTCCTTATGATTAAAGAATAAAAAATATAGTGCCTATAATTAAAAATGGGTAGGGGATGTGATCCAGCTATATATAAACTGTTAATCTGACTAGAATATTATCCAAGTCTTTCAAAAAAAAAAAAAAGTGAAGACCAGTTAGACATGGAGGTAAAATAGAAAAGGGATAAAATGCAATGTGGATGTATCAAAGCTGAACTATGTCAAGACCTAACTCAATAGTTACATTTTGATGAGATTCTTTTTCTAGATGGAGGAATTGTAGAAATCATCCAACTGGGTTTCATTAAAGCATTTGATACAGTGCTATGTGGAAAACGTTATTAATGAAACAAGAATATGGGGAGTAGATGAAGAATTATGTAATAGTAGTAGTAGTAGTACAGTCAGTATGGGTAGCACTGAAGGAGGACCATTGAGCGAGGAGGAAAGTTCCTAATGAAGGTCATCGAAGAATAATACTGGTTTTGTTCTTGTTTAGTAGCAGTATCGTAGCCAACGAGGTTAATTCGAGGCACAATTATTGCTAATTGAAAACTTTTCTTAATGACTTTCCCACAGAAGTGTAAGAATGCTGGATGAAAAAAAAAATGCTTATGGCAGAGGCTAGAAAGAATTGTTAGTACAGGGTGATCAGGATCAGAAAGGTTTGCCAAATGCTTTTCAGGATTAAATAGTGCATTAAAATTTAAATGGTGTGAAATATAAGGGTGTTTACTTGCACTATAACAAACTTTAACTTGGGAGCTTACCAGTTAGAAACAACTGAGGATGACTACTAATCAATCACAGAATAACTGTGAGCAGATGATATGTATTGCTGGACTGTTTTTTCCATCAGTTGAACATTTCTGGTTAAGTAGAGTGCTGTGTTTTTGATTTAAACCCCTTTTGGAATACTTTGTCTTAGAATCCAAACAAGTTAAAGAGATCTTAGATCTTTACCTAACACATCTCTTCCTTTCTTGATACATAAGTATTTTGTTTTACCATTGTTGTTAGTCAATAAAAACAAATTTAAAAAAATCAAATGCACTTTAAGTTTCTGGGTTTTTTTAATAAACCCATTTAACATTTATTTTTAACAACTGAACTTGCTGTAATATATGTTAATTTAAAAAGGCTATATCAGTAAGCCTTCTATACATTTTTTATGTGTTGGAGTAGGGGTGCACTGATAAATATTTTCTTGGCCAATACTGATAGCCAATTTATTCGTTCAGCCAATACCGATCCAGTAAACAATTTTACAGGAATGCAGCCGGGCAATATGGAGAGCAGCTCCCAGCAGGTATGTCTGTGGTGGGAAGGGGCGTGGAGATGCAGATCAGGGCCCCTGTGGTGTGGGGACGAAGTGGGGCTGGGGCTGGATGAGGGTGCTGCCCAGCCAGGGCAGGGAGTGGGACAGAGCCATGAGCAGCTCATCCAGGGGATCAGCGTCCCAGTACCTAAAAATGGTGGCGGGGGCGCTTGAATTAAAGCTTGTCAAATGAGTTTTAGTTCAAGTGCTGCCACCACTATTTTTAAGCGCAGGGATGCTTTTGGGAGCAGAGTTGAGTGGGGCAAGGGCAGAGGCAGGATTTCTGCTGTAGGCACAGGGCTCTCTGCCCTGCTGCCTTTGCCCCAGGAGCTGCGCACTGGCTGTACATCCCCTGCCTGCCCGATCCCAGTGCTGCTGGGGAGGCAGGGGGCATGCAGCTGCCATGTGGCTCCCAGGGCAAAGGCTGCAGGGCGGAGAGCCCTGAGCATGCAGCCCACCTCTACCCCATGCACAAATTTGGGGGGTGGCACATGCCCCCATGCCTCCCCTCGGGGGGTGCATGCAGGAGCTGCCTACCCCCCCCCCCACACACACACACTCCCAGGATGAGCCACCCGCAACTGTCCCACTCCTCTCCCTGCCCCAGCCCTGGGACCCATTTACTGCCATGGCTGTTCAGTGCCCCATCCCAGTTCCTGCCCCACTCCCTCTCTCACTGGGGGCCACAATCTATCCCCTACCCCTTCCCCTCCACAGACTTACCTGTAGGGTGCTGCTATCTACCTTCCCCTCTCCAGACTTGCCTCCCCAGCTACATTCCTGGCCGCATGCATGCTGTTGAACGTATGCATGCAGTGTCCAGGGGCCTTACCGGAAGGCATATTATTTATTGGTACATTATCAGCTACACTAGCCAAAAAAAGCCAATAGGTGATGATGTTAATTTTCCTTTTATCACTGCTTATCAGTTGGAGTACTGTTTTGTTTTTTTTTGTTTTTTTGAGGGGGGGGTTAATTATAAAGAAAGTTTGCGTGGCATTGTTTTAACTTTTAAGGTCAACTTGAGCTTTATAGATGTCACGAAGCATATGTTGCATTAAGGGTCTGTTTTTAGTCCTTATGGGTGCAGACAGAAGTGCAGCTCCCAGCTGTAACTTGGGAACAATTTTTGCAAAGCTTTCTGAGTTGCGTTACCCCAGACCAAACAGAAATTCACTGTTGATTCCATGGGAGAGGGGAGTCTAGCAGCAGCTGGGAGCCTACAGCCAGGTTCCCATAGCAATGGCCAGGTTCTCTGCCAGTGTCTTCCGGTTTCAGAATGGGATGGGGAAAGGCTGTGGAGGGAATTCATTCTTGGGGCTCCCCAACTGGTGCTGAAGGGTGGGGTGGGTGAATTGGAGCTCCCCACCTTGGAGAGGGCGCGTTGAAAAATCCCCAGACTGAAACTCCCTCTTCTCCCTTTCTCCACTCCCATTCTGAAAACAGACAGGCTGGGATTTCCACAGGCACAAGTTACAAAAGACGTTACATTTTGTTATATCTTTATCTGATGCCTCATGCAATGAGGGGTCAGATTTTCACCAAATCGGCCATTTTTTAATCTGTTTGCAACTGTCTGCTTGTGTTTGGTCACAGCTATAACTGTTTTTTGTGGCCAGATCAGGTGAAAACTTGTCGGTTCTGTCTGCACCTTATAATAGACCAGACTAATAGCATTTGCATTTTTCCAAAGGCAAAACAAGTACAATATTGACTGTTTAATGTCAAAGTCATCTTATTTTTCCTGCTTAATGGTAAGGAGACTGCAGAATTGGTGGATGTCTAGAATCATCTGAAGACTCCTGATACTGTGTGGAAAGATGCAGGTTACAGAGAACTTACTTTATTCTGGGAAAGCAGCAACTCTCCTAGTAGAAACCATATAGTGCATATGGACATTCAGGATTTTTCTCCATAGCAAGAATGGCTGCTCCAAGAGAGAAATAATCCAGGGACAGCCAGGGTTAAATGACTCCCAGGAGAGTTTCTCTTGGGAAGCTGCAGCACAGTCCTCCAGCATAGATTTCATAGACATTTGGGGTGGAAGGGACCCTGGAGGATCATCGAGTCCAGCCCCCTGACCCAGGGGCAGGAAGTCAGCAGGGATCATAGGATCCCAACAAGATAAGCATCCAAATGTGTCTTGAAGACGTTCAAAGTGGGTGCTTGAACCACCTCTGGCGGCAGTCTATTCCAAACCCTGGGGGCTTGGACAGTGAAGAATTTTTTTCTTATATCTAGCCTAAATTGGTCACAGTAGAGTTTGTGACCATTTGATCTTGTCATCCCTTGGCGGGGCTCTTGTGAACAGACGTTCCTCCAGATCCTGATGAGCACCCTTGATAAACTTTTAGGTGGCCATCAGATCACCCGTGAGCCTGTGTTTTTCCAGGCTGAATAGCTCAATTGCTCTCAGCCTCTCATCATAAGGTCTATTTTCTTGACCTCTGATCATGTGCGTGGCTCTCCTCTGCACCCTCTCAAGCTTCTCCACATCCCCTTTGAATTGTGGAGCCCAAAACTGGACGCAGTACTTCAGCTGCGGCCTCACCAAGGCCAAGTACTGTGGGAGAATGATGTCCCAGGATCTGCTTGAGAAGGATCTATGGATGCAAGCTAGCATTTTGGTCACTTCACTAGCCGCAGCATCACACTGCAGGCTCATGTTCATCTTGTGGTCGACCATGACCCCCAAGTCCCTTTCATCCGTAGTGCTAACCAGCGTAGCACTACCAAGCCTATAAGCATGGTGCAGGTTTTTCCTCCCAAGGTGGAGAACCTTGCCTTTTCAGTGTTGAACACCATCAGGTTCTTGTCCGCCCATTTCATCAGTCTGTCCAGATCTGTCTGGATCACTCTCCTATCATCAGGTGTGGATGCTTTACCCCAGAGTTTGGTGTCATCGGTGAACTTGGCCAGTCCACTTCTGACACCAATGTCCACATCATTGATGAAGATGTTAAACAGTATAGGCCCTAGGACAGAGCCCTGTGGGACCCCACTGGTCACAGCACACCAAGACAATTGGCTCCTGTTGACCACCACCCTCTGGGTCCTGCCGCAGAGCCAGTTCCCCAGCCAGCGGATTGTGGTGATGTCAAGGCCACAGTTAGCCAGTTTAGCCAAGAGGTGATCATGGGATACCAGATCAAAGACTTTTTTAAAGTCGAGGTATACAACATCGATCTCTTTCCTCTTGTCCAGGTGGTATATCACCTGGTCAGAAAAGGAAATGAGATGGGTCAAGCAAGACCTACCCACAACAAACCCATGCTGGGTATCCCTCAGGATATTGCCTTCAGCTAGTCTGATTAAGGATGGCTTCCTTGATGATCTTTTCCAAGACCTTTCCCAGGATAGAGGTCAGGCTGATGGGCCTGTAGTTTGCCGGATCTACTTTCCTCCCTTTCTTGAAGATAGGTACGGTATTGGCACTCTTCCAATCATTGGGCACTTCACCAGAGCACCAAGAGCTCTCAAAGATCTGTGCCAGGGGCCTAGCTATGATGCTCGCCAGCTTCCTGAGTACCCTTGGGTGTAACCCATCAGGGCTGGCTGACTTGAAGGTATCCAGCCTGTCAAGGTTCATAGATAGGTTCGTAGAAGTAGGGTCGGAAGGGACCTTGTAGATCTTGAAGTCCGACCCCCCTGCCTGGGCAGGAGAAAAACTGGACTCAAATGACTCCAGCCAGGTAGGCATCAAGCCTCTTCTTAAAGACCCCCACGGTAGAAGCCAGCACCACTTCCCTTGGAAGTTGGTTCCAGATCCTAGCCGCCCTGATTGTGATCTTGCGCATGTCTAATCTAAAGCTACTCTCCAATAACGTGTGTCCATTATTCCTTGTTATGCCACGGGGCGCTAGGGGAAACAGTGTCTCCCGAACCCTTCTGGTCCCCCCTAGTGAGTTTACAGACAGTCACCAGGTCCCCCCCTCAGCCTTCTCTTGTGAAGGCTGAACAGGTTTAGGTCCCTCAGTTTCTCATTGTAGGGTCTGCCCTGTTGTCTCTGGATCATGTGGCCCTCCTCTGGACCCTCTCAATGTTGTCCACATCCCTCCTGAAGTGGGGCGCACAGAACTGGACACAGTACTCCAGCTGTGGCCTGACCAGCGTCGCATAGAGGGGGAGGATCACCTCCTTGGCTCTACTTGAGATGCACCTGCGGATGCACGACAAGGTCCGGTTAGCCCTGCCAACCGCAACCTCACGTTGTTGGCCCACGTTCATCTTGGAGTCAGTAATGACTCCAAGCTCCCTTTCTGCCCCCGTGCTCTCAAGAAGGGAGTTTCCCATTCTATAAGTGTGCTGCTGGTTTCTACTACCCAAGTGCAGCACCCTGCAGTTGTCAGTATTGAAATGCATCCTGTTTATGTCAGCCCACTCGTGTAACCTATCCAGATCTTGCTGCAATCTTTCCCTCCCTACTAGGGTGCTCACCTCACCCCAAGTTTTGGTATCATCAGCGAATTTAAACAGGCTGCATTTCATCCTGTCGTCTCAATTGCTGATGCAGATATTGAACAGCGCGGGCCCAAGGACCGAGCCCTGGGGGACTCCGCTGCCCACTTCCCCCCAGGTTGAATATGACCCATCCATCACCACCCTCTAAGTACGACCCTTGAGCCAATCTGCAGTCCATCTGACTGTAGGCATCAATGCCACAGTTGCCTAGTTTTTTAATGAGGATGGGGTAGGAGACGGTGTCAAAGGCCTTGCTGAAGTCTAGAAAGACTAGGTTCATGGTGACACCTGCATCCATTGCCTTTGTGACCTGATCATAAAAGGCAATCAGGTTGGTCTGACATGACCTGCCCCTAATGAAACCGTGCTGGTTGCCCTTGAGCATCATCCCTGAAGCCGGCCCATCACAGATGTGCTCCCTGAGGATCTTTTGAAAGAGTTTCCCTAGGATTGAGGTAAGACAGATGGGCCTATAGTTGCCCAGGTCCTCTCTCTTCCCTTTTCTGAAGATGGGGGCCACGTTAGCTATCTTCCAATCATCCAGCACCTGGCCCGAGCACCACGAGCGCTCGTAAAGCCATGTCAAGGGCCCTGCAATAACCCCAGCTAGCTTCCTCAACACCGTGGGGTGGAGAGCATCTGGACCCACTGACTTGAACTGACTCCTTCACAAGGTCAGCTTCGATGGAGGGCAAAGAATCTCCCTCACTGGTGCCTCCCTGACCCATGGTAGGCTGGGCCGACCCATGGTAGGCAGGGCCGACCCATGAAACTGGTGAAAAGCTGACGCAAAGTACCCATTTAACAAGTTTGCTTTTTCCTGGGTGTCAGTTGCCAGTTGCCCCATCTGTGGGAGGGGTCCAGTGTTGCCCTTGCTTTTCCTCTGGCTCCCCACATATCTAAAAAAGGACTTCTTATTGTCCTTGATATTTATAGCTAGCTGGAGTTCCATCACAGCCTTGGCTTTCCTGTTTTGCTCTCTGCAAGTCTGTACTAAAGCAGAGTGTTCCTCCTTAGTGGCAGTTCCAGTCCTTCATCCTTTGTAGGTCTTCCTTTTAAGATGCAGGAGGTCCGCCAGTTCCCTGGAGAGCCAAGGGGGCTGCTGTGCCCTTTTGCTGCCTTTCCTTTGAAACGGGATGGACTTTGCTTGCGCATCTAGGACTGCTCCCTTGAGGAGCAACCACTTATCCTGAACTCCCTTCTCCATTGTGTTGTGGCCTTTTAGGGCCTCTCTGACAAGCCTCCTTAGCTTGTCAAAGTCAGCTTTCCTGAAGTCGAGGACTTCTGTATTACTGACTGACTTGCCAGCTTTACGGCAGATGATGAAGGTGATCAATTCATGATCACTGTCACCCGGCTTCCCTTCTATTGTTAGGTTGCTGATTAGGTCATCCCCAATTGCCAGTATGAGGTCAAGCAGCGCTTTACCTCTTGTTGGCCCGTGGACTTCCTGCATCAGATAGAGGTCGTCCACACGAGAGAGCTTTACGAGTGCTCGGATTTGGCCGAGTGCTCCTCCCACGAGATGGTTGTCTCCCATGACAACCATACGCTGGGACCATGTGGCCTCAGCCAATTTCCTGGTGAACTCCTGGTCAAGGTCTTGGCTCTGGGTAGGGGGTCTGTAGTAGACCCCCACCATTGTATCGCCTGTGCCGTGTTCCCCACGGATTTTAACCCAGAGGGTCTCAAGTCATCCACTGTGGGTGCCAATGTCGGCTTGCAGGGATGCATAGCTTTTCTTGACAGAGGGAGCTATGCCCCCCTCCCCTTTTATCTACTTGATCCCTCCTGTACAGGGTATAGCTGTTTATACCTGTGGTCCAGTCATGGGTGGAGTCCCACTAGGTCTTCATTATCCCAGTGAGATTGTAGTTATTTGCATTTAGCAGGAGAACAAGTTCCTCCTGTTTATTCCCCAGGCTCCTGGCATTTGCGTATAGACATGCAAGTGTCCCCTTAGGGGCCCTTGCCTTGCCTACATTTTGTTCCAGGGCTGGGGCTTGGGTGAGTCCCTTATGTGCCTTGGCCTGCTGACTTTGCAGGGGCCACTCAGTGGGCCAGCAGTGGCAGTAGTCCCCTCATTCCCCAGCAGGCTTAGTTTTAAAGCCTGGTGGAGCAGGTCAGCCAGTGTAGCTGAGAAGAGCCTCCTCCCTGATGAAGAGAGGTGGAGGCTGTCCCTTCCCAACAGCTCACTGCCTCTCTCGCCAAAGAGCGGGCTGTGGTCATGGAAGCCAAAGCCTTCCCGATGACACCAGAGCCATAGTCTTTGGTTGACTACCTGGATCCTTCTCTCGCTCCTCAGCCATAGCCTGAGACTGGGAGGATCAAAGAAAACACCATGTGTACCCCCAGAGCCTTTAACCCCGCACCCAAATCCCTGTAGCACCTCATGACCCAGCTAGGAGCGTTCGGAGCTGTGTCATTGGTGCCTACATAGATGAGGAGCATGGGATAGTGGGCTGGAGGAGCTTAGGGACCTTCTCCGCAATGTCTCGGATGCGGGCCCCCAGGAAGCAGCAGACCTCCTGGGCTAAGGGGTCAGGGCGGCAGATTGCCCTCTTAGTCCCCCTCAGGATGGAGTTTTCCATGACAAACACTTTGCGTTTGGTCTTGGGAAGACTGGGGATGGTAGCTACAGAGTCCTCTGTGTTTCCTGTGGGAGCTGGCAACTCAGCAGGCTCTGCTGGGGTTGCAAGAGGCTTGTACCTGTAGCAAAGCTCCAGCGGGGCAGGGGCCTTGGTGCGGTGGGCCCTGGGGCCCTTGACCACCTTGGTCCAACCCCATGGCTGGACAGAAGGGGAGGTCCCTGGATCCTCCCTTGTCCTAGAGGGAGACTGTGGTCTACCCTCTGCCTCCTGGAGGAAAAGGGTCTGGCAGTAGGAGTCTGTCTCCTGCTCACGGTCCCTGATGGCACGCGGTCTCTGGACTGTGGCCTGGAGCCCCTCCAGCTGGTGCACCAGCGACCCCAGTAGGGAGCAGACCCCACAAGGGGAGCTGGCCACGCTCCTGGGCCCCAGAGCCTGAAAAAGGGACAGGCAGCTCCTGCAGCCAAAAGCCAAAGGCTCCATGTGCGTGAAGCCCGGAACCATGGGCTCTGTCTGGGTGGCCATCTCTGAGGTGCCAGAGGGCGGGGGGCTGCAGAGCCCTTTGGGACCCTCGGGGTGTGGCGCATGCCCATCTGTGTCATGCTGCTGGTGGGCTGGCTGTGGCTGGGGCCATCTACCCTGAGGGACTCACAGGCAGGGACTTGGGCCCTCCCACTCGCCCTTCTGTGCAAACTGGTGCGCCGGGCCCAGGAGCACACCTGTTTGCACGGCCTGTTTGTGAGGCTCCGGTCACACGGCTCCCTGCAGGCCTGGACGAAGTAGGAGCTGGGGGGGGGCATGACCCTCTTCCACCAACTTAGCCCGCTCCCAGCTGAGTAGATCCCTCCCTCCATGGGCTCCTGCTTACCTGCTGGCAGCCCAGGGCTCATCAGGGGTCCTGGGGTTGTTGTTGGGGTCCCTGGGCTCATGGGGGCGCAGAAGGCTTACACCCATGCATGTTACACTGGAGTCAGGACTCTACATCGTAGTGTGCTTTACTCCTTTCTCCCGTGGGTCCAGGGAGCCAATCAGGCATACTCTTTGCATTACTGTCAACTGTCACTAGGCAGGCTGGGAACCTGCGGAGCAAGCTGAAATGTGTGCACAGGGGTTGCCTGGCTGTGCAGCAAATTGGCATTCGGACATAGAATCAATGAGTCGGAAGGGACCTAGACAGATCATGGGGGGTCGGACTAGACCCTGAACAACTGTTCAGGGTCTCTGGGTCAGCTTTTTTTCTACTAGGAAAACAAACCTAAGAGAGTTTTCCTAGATCACTTGAACATGTGTACGCAGTCACAATTTGAAATAACTACTTGTAAAGCATTGTTTATTTCTGTCTGTCATCAGGTGGAAACAGGAAAAACTGATGGTCTAGATTTTGGTGACTTGACCTGTGGCAGTTGGAAGTCTCTTCCACTAAAACTGATCAACAAGACCCAGGCTTCTGTGCCAATCAGACTTATTATCAATGCAGTAAGTGTCAGTTTATATATAGTAACAGTGACCTTTCTGTAACCGTAAATCTGTTGGTAAGAATGAAGTTTTGATGAAGACATATTTAAATTCTTATGGATGCTCAGATATTTAGGAATATTCTTCAATACATAAAAATCTTGAACTAGTAATTTTAACTTGACTTTGACTATATAGTATTAGTAGAACTTTACTTAAATTTCTAGATGTCTCTTATCAGCCTTGCTGGTAAGAAAAATATGGTGTTTATAGTTGGGTTGTTTTTTTTAAAGTACATTTTATTGACAGAATGCAGTAGCCTGGCGTTGCTTCACATTTTCCAAGGAGCCTGTTAATGGATGTTCATTCCAAACTGGTGCATTCTTTCCAATTGCAGCTCCATCGGTTGTAAACCATGTGATGCATGCGAATTGCAATGGTCAAGTAAGTAGTCTACATGTTGTAAAACTTAGTTCTTCCAGTATTGTCCTAAAAAAAATTCTGTTTCCCAATAACTGAATTCACAGTAATTATTTATAGAAAATTATAAGGAAATTGTATTGTTTGCAAAAACAAAATTAAAAAAACTCACTCAATACCATTCTTCCTCTTTCCTGCAGCCCAGATAGCTGAGTGACTAGCTAGTATTTCAGCTGTCAGTATGTTATAAGTAGATGAAGAGGATAGGCAGCTCTTTTAGCTGTAGTTTTGTTTTAAATATCAGAAAATTCCAACAGCTTATGGAATTTTTTAGTTAAAATTGGGTACAAGATTATTTTGAATTTTGACTTCATTATTCCATTTCCTCTTTATGCTTAATAGTATGATAAAAGAAATCCAGATGGTTCCTAAAAATATTGGCTCACCTATATCTAAGGAAGAATATTTGTAGCTTTAGTGTTTATAATAAAATACGTTTTGCCTGTTATCATGGAAGTACATTTTCAAAATGATCTAAAGAAACTTGTAGTTGAAGAGTGTTGCTATAGCCATGATGGTCCAGCAATTATGTGAAGGCAAGGATTTCTTAGGGTGATTATTGCATCAACTACATAGCTGGGAAAAAGCTAGACAAGCTTTCAAATGGAAGATGTT
This sequence comes from Crocodylus siamensis, assembly GCF_052110815.1. NCBI lineage: Eukaryota > Metazoa > Chordata > Crocodylia > Crocodylidae > Crocodylus > Crocodylus siamensis. Next base: position 164,374,372 of record NC_143397.1, on the reverse strand, counting down.
CTTCATCAGGTCTCTCATCTCAGGAAGATCCTGTGCCTAGCTTTCTGTGATGAGAGACCTGGCAAAAAATGTCTTGCATTCAAAAGCTTGTCTAACTTATTCCAGCAACGTAGTTGGTCCAATAAAATATATCACCTTAAGAAATCCTTGCCTTAAGAAACTTGTAATGCTCTATATTCAGTACTTGCTACAAGCTTGCATTCCAATAAAGTTAATTTTCTTTGTGTCCATTAAAAATATGATTTATTTTTTTCAGGATCCTGAAACTTTAGTAGTCTGGGTTCTGTTCCATGCACCAAAGAAACACATCTCTTGTTCAGGTATAACAGTTTGACTCTTTTTTTGTATAGAAAATTTGGTGTTTAAAGTTTGCTTTAAGACTCAAGGGAAATGGTTATGAATGAAATGAAACATTTTAATTGTGGCTTCTATTATGTCTTAGTTTTTGAATGATCTACCTTGGTGTTTTATAGATCAGTCTATTCCCTGACTATTGGGGAAAATATAACTATATTTCAGTTCTCTCTGATATCTTAGTGTGAATGCTTCACAATCTAAATGTGTTGACAACTATGTTTTTCTTATGTACAAGGTTTCAGAATGTGGCTGTTCATTGCAGGACATACAAATTTTTCCTCAGCTTTTATTATGATCATTGAACAGCTGCTGCCAAAATAAAATACTGAATGTCATAAACCCCACAAAATGTGGAGGCATTCATAAGATGGTCATACATGTGTTCTTGAGCCTTACTGAGCACGTGTTATCTCTACAGATAGGTGGTGTTAAGCTGTATTTAGCTATATATTCTTGTACAGATATCGCAGTGTATAGAAACGATTGTAATTTTGATGCAGTTTTTATGCTTTAGCCAATACTGGTTACTAGAGCAGTGATTAACTTAAACATTCCTCGCCTATTCACCTTGAAAGAAGTAATCACTGAGGCCCTCTCAGCTGGTTAATTGCACAATTAACTGGAAGCAGCTATGCATGCAATGCATCTGTCCCATCATAAAAAGGTCTAGACAGCTATAAAGTTAGACTTAAAAAATGTGTATACCATACCTGGTTGCTATTCAGCTTTAATTTGCACATGTAGCGGGGTCTCCCCTACCAGCTGATGGAGCTCCCAGCCACAGGGGTGCACCATGCCATAACTAAGGGGACTCTCAGCCTCAACAGTGGCTGACTTCGGATCCCAGCAGTGTACCTCACCAGTACCAGGAGTCAGCTAGGTCCCAGCAGCCATTGGGCATGGCTGTGATCTCCAGCTGCAGGGGTAAGTGGACCCAGAGCTGGGAGCCCCTCAGCTGAGGGGGCTCCTAGCTGCGGGAGCTTGCTTGTCACTGCTGTTTGTTGCTGCCCAGGATTGGGCTCCCCATGCACTAGCAGTAAAGTGCAGTAAGATCTAATCCATGATCCCACAATCATGTCTTCTGCCATGTACACATGGCATGGCAGGAGGCAAGTTTGTGTGGATCATGTATTTGATCCCATTGCACCTTTCCCTGAAGATATAGAGGGGCCCTGAGAATTAGCATCCAAGTGTTACTCATCAAATAGGGGTGCTGGTTGCAGACCATTATGAGGCTTGAGGCATGAGACAGACCCTTCCAGACCAAAAATAATCTACATTTTAAAAGAAATCTAAGAATAACATCTGGCTAGGCAGGCTATTAAAGGATGAACATTTCTCTCAGTGGAGAAAATTAAGTGAGAAAAACAGTATTTTGGGATACATCTAAAAGAATGCAAATATTCTCCTGGTGGTAGTTAAATCAGAAAAGAATTCTAGGCTGATAAATATGCACCTTTTTTTAGTGGAGGAGGGAATGAAGGAAGGGGAAGAAGCTATATGCATAGCATGGGCTCCTCAAGAATCCAGAGAATAATATGTGGAAATGACCAGATAAGTAACTATACATCAGCCTTGACAGGAGAGCGAGTCTTCCTCTTTTCTTTTTCTGGGCGTAGGAAAGCTAGATTCCCTTGGCCAGTGGGCTGTGTGTTCTGGCTGATAACAGATGTAGGAGGTGCTTTCTAACCTGTTGAGCTGGGTAAAACTGCAGTCTTGGGTTTAAGATGTAGAATAAGATCAGATTATTGTTCTGATATTTTCTTTTGTGTGTTCATTCTTATATCTCTGCCTGTATCTTGGCATATAGTTACTGTTTGTTTGGGTTCTTACGTTTGCTCGTTTTTGTAAAAAGTCTTTTGTGTCTTTTATAATACTTATTGCCAGTTTTGGCTGTGATCTCAGAGCATTTGACCATACTAGCAGGCCCCTTTCAAGGGTGGGGAGATCTATCTTTTCTGAGCAGGATACTAGACAAGACTGTGATTCTTTTAGCTGGCAAAATTTCTGTTATGACTTAGAAATACCTAGCTGAGATTAGTGAAGCTGAGGGAAGTGACCTTTGGAGCATCTCACTCTGTCTTCAGTGGTCAAGTTTCAGATGGCAATTAGGGGCTTACAGCTGAAGGGTACCCTTAAAGGTGCAAGAGCACCCTGCACATGTCTCAGAGGTATACCATGCCTCATGTAGAGTCAGGATGTATCACAGTGAACAACAAGCACAGATGTCATACTCATAATTTTGAATCGTGGTTGAATTTTTTGTTTTCTTTGCCTTTAGGTACTTTGGGTCCAGCAGATGAATTCATAGCACGAGTTGATGTGGAGGTTGATAGTCTGGGGCCTACTAATGTGATAAAAAGCATTCCCCTCCGAGCAAGAGCTGGAACAGCCAGGATACATGCACCACAAGACTTGCAGGTATTCTTCTACAAAAAAGTAAGCTTTTAGTGTACTGCATCTTCTGACAATCCATGCATGTCCAAGAAAGATGTGTACCTTGTCTTTGGAAGGCAGTGTAGGAGAATATTATTTTTACAGTCATGGCTGATTGTATGACCGAGTAAGTCCTCCAAGAAACAGTGTCCAGGGAGTGTGACATCTCATGAGAGAGTCTGAGTTAGGTAGCAGGAACTTCCTGGTGTCAGAACAGCAACAAGGTTAGCCCCCAGATGCTTGGAAGGAAAGTAGCAAGACGCGTTAATTCTTTAGTGTAAATAGTTATTTATGCAAGTTCCTGTAAGTAAGTGTTTCCATACCACAAGCCTCATCAAGATACTACATGTGGCATGGCAGGAGACTGAATGAAGCAGCTTGTTTACCCTGAGCCAGCTCAGTTGCTCTTTCAGGCACAAGCTACAGTGTTCAACAAATAGCTACTAGAAGTTCCATAGTGTTTGTAAGAGGGCTTAACCTTCTTCTAGCTGGGCCAGAGAAGGAGTTGGCATTTTGGCAGCCATTGGAACATAGTGTTTCTATGCTTTTCTTCCTGTGAAGAAAAACCAGCTTCTGTGCTTAAATTGCATATCCCAGTTTCAAAGGCTTGATGGGGAATGGGAGGATGTATATGTGGAATGTGAATAAATACAGTAGATTTCTCTTCAGTCTTTGTGTTCACTACATTTGCTTTGCTATAAAGTGGAACTACATTTTTTTTCAGACTATATGTTTGTCAGCTAGTGTGGGTTCCTCAGCTAAACAACAACTGCCTTTAAAGAATGCTGGAAATATTGAAGTCTATTTAAAAATTAAGGTAAGATAACTTCTTATTAGTTTAGTAATCTTGGAAACATTGCTTCTGTGCTGCACATACTGTGTCAAAACTGGAGGTGGCCTTAAGGATCCCATTTAACCTTCCAGTCTGGTTCTCCTTTGGGACCATAGTGCTCAGAAAAATCAACGTGGCTGTTTTGATGGAAGTAATCTTGAAAACTATGATTACAAGAGAAAGATTACAGCACTCTCTCTCTCCTCCATTCAGTACTCAAAAAAAATTTCCAGAGGTTTTATGCAAGGTAGTTATAGCTATATCAGTAGTGCTCAATCTTTTGACCTTACGGGCCAGATGAGTAGTGTGGGCCCAGATGAGGCCCCATGCTGCCTGCATCCCCCACCTAAAAAACTGCAAGCAGAGGAACAGCAAATACTGCTGCTATCACTTCCCTGTCACCAAGTTTACAGACCCTTGGGAGCCCTGTGGGTTAGATTCTACGGCCTGTGGGCCAGGGGTTGACCACCCTGAACTATACTTTGACTTAATTTTGTGAGGCAGGATTGAATAGCTACTTTTTACTCTTAGTTGAAACACCCACTTTAAAACTCTTTAACATTTGTAGTTTAATTTTCTGTAACTTTTTCCTGCAGAGTCCCTCTATAGACTATAGCAGTCTGGATGCTTCCAGGGCTGCTGTGTAGCTGTAGGCAGTATACAAGTAATTGCAAGCCTGCTACAGTGGACTGGGCCAACTGAGGAACATAACTGGTTGGTTCCATGGAAGTTAAGCTCCCAGGGTTCAGAGAGAGGGAAGCTAAGAGGCAGAGGGCAAGCAGGTCAGCTTTTGGATGAGCTCTGAGCACCATGCCAGGATTGTCTCTCCCAGGGCTTTGCAAAAGATTGAAAGGCAAGCTGGAAACTGAGAGACTGAGTTGCTGGAGAAACAAGAGAGAAGGAAGAAGGCAGGCTAGCAGTAGCAAAGCCCAGCCTGAGCACTTCTTGGGGGTTTGGGAAAAGACCCCATTCTACTTGTTTGTTTGCTTTGTTGGGGGTTTGCCCCAGGGAAGTAGAGACAACAAACAAAGATTGTGAGCAAAGACTTCTTGAGCCCAGCAATTCCCTACCACCCGACACTGCCTTGGATATGAAGATGATAACTCTCTCTTTGAGTATCACATCTGCTAGTGTCAATAGGAAGTCTGTGAGGCTACCATGTGACAGACTAGAGCTAAGCCATAAGGACTGCGCGGTTGCCCATATTGTAAACATGGGCTGAGGAGAATGAGTTGTGCAGTGGGGGAGTTAGCCTGAATCTGAGAGGCAGTAGAGACTGCAGGTTTTCAGCTAGTTGCTGAAGTGGTAGACTTGAGTTGGGTTGAGTAAGGAAATAATTTGCTGGGTTCTTTTCTCCTTAATTCATATATGTATTTTGTAATTGAGCAAGATTATGCCAAGTATAAAACAGCATCAAAGGTTAGATATCAGTGATAGCAAGGGCAAGCCTAGCAAGGCCCCGAATACTGGCTAACCATGTATTACAAAAGGATAAAAAATATAATAGCTGATTTATAGGATTAAATTAAAGCTGGTAACTATTCTGGTTCATAGCTGAAGTTACAGAAAGGCATGATAAGAATACTATTAAGCTTAACTCTTCCTTAAGTCCCAAGATAAGCATCCCAATTCTGAACCTGGCAACATGACTCAGCAGCAAGTATTAAATAATATGGAATATTGCTTTCTAAAATATGTTTCTAGTATTACATTATCTTTTTCAGTTTATACAGGAGTTTTGATAATTGCTGTATTTCTGTGAGAGCTTGATCTTTGAAAATCAAGCATCCCAACTTTTCTATACTAACAGTATATCTTAATCTTGACCTTTTTAAATCTTCTCATTTTACTTCTTATCACACTGCTGTTGGGTAATGTAGGAGCTTGAGTGAGTTTATTTCTATCACCTCTTGTTTTTGACTTTTCTTAAGAAAAATCTCTGTGTCTCTAGTCTAGTGGCTAACCACTTTTCCTACCTGAGAGCTGTCCTCATTCTTAAGCTTGCTACCCATCCATTAAAAAGCAGTTAGATGATTTCTGCTCTTCCTTTCTTTTGAAATGTGTTACTTTTTAGTAATAGTCATGTTGGTTTGTATTTATTCCAAGAAGGTTGAATTGTTGTTTTCTCTTCTAGGAGAAAAAATTTTGGTACTTCAAAATAGATGTTTACAAAAATATATTTTGTTCTAAACAATAGATGCTCTTCCTTCAGAACAGTATGTGCTCAATGAATAGTCATGGATACTTGCATTAAAATTAGCAGTTCAGCAAGAGATAACATTGACTTGATTTCATCCCAAATGCCTGCATCCAAAAACTTACATGACACTTTTTTCTTGAGTGGTGTCTTACCCGCTTCATTCTGTCATTGTCCATCGGGCATATCTGTATTGGCTGCTTTAGTTTTGTGTTCATAGCATGATTTTTTTAGTTCATAGTTAACTTTTAAGATGCAACCATTTCAGAAGCTTAAATTTTCAATCCGGAAACAAAAGGCTTCTGTTTAAACTATTCATCTGGTACAGAATTTTGAGGAAGTGTAGGGACCATCGTGTGAGCTGCCTCAATTGTATATCCTAAAAGAGAAACCCAACCAGTTGATAACAAGCTAAGAGTCTTTGTTTACTCCTACAAAATGCATATAAAACAAATTTTCTGTTTTTCAGACTTCAAATCAAGATAACTGCTTTTGTGTCCAACCTGAGGATCTGTTCCTTAAGCCTGGAGAAGAACAAGAAATAGTAGTCACATTTTCTCCAACAAGTTTAAAAGGCAGTGGAGAAAGGTAATGTTATAACCTGTTTGCCTGCCTATTTAGAATAAATGGTATAGATTATTTTTAGCCTGGGGTGGTGAACAGGTGTGATGACATTAACTACAAAAAAGTGTTAATTTTTCAAATCTTCCTGTGTGCGGACCTTTTCCCATATCATGCAAAGCATGTTGTTCTTGCCAAGCTACACCAGCATTTCGGTATTTTAGTTCTTGGAAGAAATCTCCTTTATCACCTAATTTAGCTTGCCTAGAGTTTAAAGAGATTTGGCACGCTTGATGGGTCTAGCAGTCTGGAAAAGCAGGGTTTCATAGATGTTAGCGTCAGAAGGGACCTATTAGATCATCAAGTCCAACCCACTGTCCTGGGCAGGAATGAGTGCTGGGGTCAGATGACCCCAGCCACGTGTCTGTCCAATCTCCTTTTTAAATACCTCGAAGGAAAGGGACAGCACCACCTTCTGTGGAAGTGTATTCAATATTTTGGGAACCCTCACCATAAAGAAATTTTTCCTGATGTCCAATCTGAATTTGCTCTCTTCCAGTTTGTGGCCATTATTTCTAGGAATCCCGACGGGCACCCTGGTAAACATGGTATCTGCTCTTTCTTGCTGACCTCCCCCAATGAGTTTGTAGGTGGTCACAAGATCACCCCTCAGCCTCCTCTTGCGGAGACTGAAGAGGTTCAGGTCTCCCAATCGGTCCACGTAGGGTTTTTTTCTGTAGGCCTTTACCCAGATGAGTGGCCGTCCTCTGAACCCTCTGCAGGCCATTCACATCCCGCCTGAGGTGTGGCACGTGAAACTGGACACAGTACTCTAGCTGCGGCCTGACCAATGCTGCATAGAGTATAACCTCCCTAGACCTGTTTGCAGTGCACCTACTTATGCCAGAAAGGGCGTGGTTAGTTTTACTTACTACCTCATCACACTGGTGACTCCTGTTTATTCTGGAGTTGACTACGACTCCAAGATCCTTGTCCGCAGTTGTGCTACTTAAAGTGGTGCCTCCCAGACTAGAGGGGTAGTGATGATTCTTCCTCCCCGGGTGCAACACATGACACTTGTCCTTGGTAAACTGCATCCTATTCTGTTCAGCCCGCTTCCCTAGCCTGTCCAAATCAGGCTGGATTCACTTCCTGCCATCTGGTTTGTGTACCTCGCCTCATAGTTCGGTGTCATCAGCAAACTTGGACAGGGTGCTTTCTACTTCCTCGTCCTCGTGTAATAAAGATATTGAACAGTACTAGTCCCTGGACAGAGCCTTGGGAGCTCCGCTGCCCACGTTTCTCCAGGTAGAAACCAACCTGGCCACCACTGCTCTCTGGGGGCGTCCCTTAAGCCAGTTTTCTACCCACTGGACTGTGTAATAATTTAGATTGAAACTGTTTAGTTTATTTATCAGAATTGGCTTTGACACTGTGTCAAAGGGCTTCTTAAAATCTAAATAAATAACATCTACCTCCCTTCCTTCAGCCAAGCATTTAAGATTCTTCCTGCCATTGTATCTGTTCTCTGAAGACTGATCTCTTTGTGCTCTTCAATATTCGTGGAAAACAGTCTCTTTATTCTTGAATTGTATTAAACCCTAAACCATCATCTGCAGAAAATAGTGCTCACTAGTTCATTAAGTGTGTTGGCCCATATCTTTACTGGACATTATTCAAACCATGCTCAGAAAATGGGATTGTTCATGGGGTTTTTTCATAGCATTCGTCATATCTGCCCTCTTCCTAAAAGTTATATTTACAACAGGCCTGTGAAACAAAATATCCGTTTTACATCTGCAAAAATGCTTTGCTCCTGCGACTCCCCTTTGGTCTACATATACTAATATTATTTTATGTAAATTTCCTTTCGATCCAGTAGGACCCTTTGTGTCCAATCATTTTTTCAGATCATTTTCTGAACTTGATTGTTCTGCATTCCAGAAATTGTTCATTTCTATACCATTTGAATAACGTTCTCTTCTGGCTTTTCTTGTACATTACCTGTAAAGGTTAAGTGGTTCTTACAAAAAACCAGCTGCCACATACAAACCTAAAATTTGGCTACATTTCTTAGGCCCCATCTACATGTTCCACTTGAGGTAAGATTAACCAGTTAATCATGCCTTAAGTAGTCACCTGGCCACATGTTCATTCAGTTAATAGTGTGATTAAAAAGTGGAATATGTTACAAAGTATGCATAGTGACTTTGCAGCTGCTTCCTGTCATGTCATTAACTGAATGTGTGGCTGTCAGCTGATCGGAGTTGCAAGCTGGTGTGGCCCATGTGCACCTCCTAGGCCTGGGAGCTCCCAGCTGATGCTGGCTCAGCTGTGAGAGCACTTTCTTCCATCAGCTGACAGGGCTCCCAGCTGTGGGGACCCCCCTATGGCTGGGAGACTGCAGCTGATGCTGGGGTACCATGTCAACCATGGCGTTCCTGTCCCAGGGACCTCTGAGGCACCCTTGCAGATGGGAGCCCAGGTCAGCTGATGGGGCTCCCAGCCATTGGAGTTTGCTTGTTGGCAGTGCAGGGAGAGCCCAATCCTGGGCTTGCCCTGCACTGGCAAGGAGGCATGATGGGATTTAATTCTCAGTCCTATAGTCACACCTCCTGTCATGCATGTGTGGAATAGCAGGAGGTGCAATTGTGTAGATGGTGCATTAGTTCCTATTGTGCCTTTATCTGCATGTGTAGAGAGGGCATCAGAGTGAACACCCAAGTATTATGTGAGTTTTTTTCAAATTGACACATCTGACTTTTTAAAACTAAGTACTTACACATTTTCTAAGTACTAAAGTGTCCTCACGACACATTTTAGTTTATGTGACCCTTAAACATTTTTACCCAAATAAGGGTCATCTTTAAGTTGCATACAACCTTAAATCTGGTATTTTTGAACTTTTTAAGAGCCTGAGATTGCAGTTTAAGATACTTTATCATGTAGATTTAGTGTGTGTTCTAATGTTTTAAAAAGACAAATTGACACGCAGTCCCTCACAATGACATCCGTATAGGTTGTCGACAAGTTGAGAACTTTCACAGTGTAACCCATGACTCAAGTCACTTCAGTTATTGGAATGACTGAAAACAAATAAACAGCCATCTTCTGTGTACCTACTTCAGAGGCAAATAGGACACTTTGCAAATTTCTCAGATATATGCTCATCACAGAGGAGTAGTGAGATTTGGGAATCTTAAATTTCTTTCTATGCTCTGAGCTGTTGCAGTCAGATACCTTTGCCTACTTTTTCACAGCCGTGACCCACTTCTGAGTTTTGAACTACCCCATCCAACTCTACGTTAGGGTCATCAGTCTGCAGCACCTGTGCCACAAGTAGCATAAGTAGCCTCCCTGTGGCACATGGCAGATCAGTGAGGGGGCAGATAAGACGGCAGCAGATAGGGCAGGTGGCAGAAAGCAGTGCAACAGATTAGGCAGGGGAAAGGGATTTGAGTGGCATGGTAGCCAAAAAAAAGTTGGCCCTTACTGATCTAGCTAGTCCTGCCCAGTAGTTTTTTGTTTTACTCCATCCAGACTTCCTTGTATAGTCACTCTCCGTCCTTTCTCAGCTCCTCACTTGATCTGCCTCCTACCCTCTTCCCTCGTTACTTCAGTTCCTTTCTTTGCCCTTCCTTAGGACTTCTCAATCCCAATTTCCTTCTTTTTTTTTTTTTTTTTAATTGGTTCTTTATTCCAGTCTTCTACCCTTGCTTTTGCAATCTCTAGGTTTATTTGGATAATGCTGCTTTTTCCAAACTTCTGCTTAGGTCCAGCAAGGCAGGGTGGACCCTCATCAAGAGGGAAGTGAGTGGCTTCCTGCTCTTGGTTTGAGCCCCAAGTTAAAGCTTTTTGTCTGTAAACAGAGCTTTTGAGGAATCATTATAGATCAACCAATTTTACTTACTTTACTTACTACTAGGCCAAATTTGGCAGTGTTTTCAGAGGGATGAAGAAGGCATGTCCCTGATATACAGGCCACCTTTTACTAAAGATGAAGTTCCTGCTACTTAGAGCCTTTTAAACAGGTTGCCAGAATTTTAACCTTCTGCTTTTGCTGCTTCCTGTAAAACAGCTTAATTATTTCCAGTTAAAATGTTCCAAAAATCAACCTGAGGCAAATATACTCAGAAAAGTTCAGTCCAAATATTAGATGTTTTCAGTTGCTTTTAAATTCAAGAAACAAGATCTGTAAATGGGAAGTGAATAAGTGGTTCCACCTGCTCTGTCTATCTGCAGCACATCAGCCAGTAGGTTTCTTGCATGATGTAGTCTCAACTTTAGTAGTCTAATTTAGATTTTTTTTTTTTTATAGCATTTTGGAAATTCTTGTGTTTCCATCTGGGCCACAGTATGAAGTGGTGGTAAAAGGTGAGGTGGAAATCATGAGAAACAAGACTTTGGCAACAGCTCCCTCCTGCTCAGACATCCCACCTATTCTCTCCAACAAGCAGTTTGTGGCTTGGGGAGGGGTTGCACTTGGACGAGCAGAGTAAGTACCAGTATTACAGTCCTTTATATCTTTGTCCTGTTTAGAATATTTGCTCTACGCTTGTTTTGTTAATGCGATTGTACAATGCTTGTATTTAGACTTGCAATTTGACTTTAAATGTAAGTAGATGTGGCCCAAAATATACGAGTGATAATAGAGAGTGAATATGCTAAATAATCCTCTGTCTCGGGGAAGGTCTTAGAAAAGTTTATTAAACAGGCCATCCTTATGGACTGGCTGACACCAACAACCTCAGGGATAGCCAGCATGGAGCAATGAGCTTGCAATGTGATGCTGCAGCTGGTAAAGCGACCAAAACACTGGTTTGCATCCATAGGTGCTTCTCAAGCAAATCCCGGGATGTCATTCTCCCCTTGTACTTGGCCTTGGTGAGGCCACAGCTGAAGTACTGCGTCCAGTTTTGGGCCCCACAATTCAAAAAGGATGTGGAGAAGCTTGACAGAGTCCAAAGAAGAGCCACGCACATGATCAGAGGTCAGGAAAACAGACCTTATGATGACAGGCTGAGAGCCATGGGGCTCTTTAGCCTGGAAAAGTGCAGGCTCAGGGGTGATCTAGTGGCCACCTATAAGTTTTTATCGGGGTGACCACCAGTATCTGGGGGAACGTTTGTTCACCAGAGCGCCCCAAGGGATAACGAGGTCGAACAGTTATAAACTAGTGGAAGAGCGTTTCAGGCTGGACATAAGGAAGAATTTCTTTACTGTCTGAGCCCCCAAGGGCTGGAACAGCCTGCCATCGGAGGTGGTTCAAGCACCTGAACATCTTCAAGAGTAAATCGGATGCTTATCTTGCTGGGATCCTATGACCCCAGGTGACTTCCTGCCCTTTGGGCAGGGGTCTGGACTCGATCTTCCGAGGTCCCTTCCAGCCCTAATGTCTATGGAATCTAAAGTTTTAATTTTCGTCATACGCTAGAGCCATGTGCAGGATGGTTCTTCAGCCTACAACTTCATTTGTAGGATGTAGCTCAAAGCAATGGGAAAAAAATCAAATTCCATGGATATGTTAGCTGCTTAGTAGGCCAAAGCAGGCCTTAAGAAATTTACACCAACTTGATTTTTATTAAAAGTTTATTTTAATTGGTTGGTTCACTCTCTCTTCTAGTGCATGTAATGTATTTAATTTGGTTTTTCCTAAATGAATTCCTTGGCAACTAAAAATTTCTGTCTTAAAAATAAAACATCATGTACATTTTGGGGGGGGGGTGATTGTGGGTAGATATTTATGTGTGTGCGTACACACACAGGTATGCACTTCAGATTTGGCACTGAATGAAGCTGTGTTTAAAACTGGAGTGGTTTTGCTGCTTTTGTATCATACCTGGCTTGTCCAGACAGTTAGAACGTAACAGCTGCTGCCCTTTTGAAATGGCTCCAAATGTATTGGTATGTTTATCCATAGCCTAAGTCCCTCTTGCTCATTCATCAGTCTTGATAAAGTCTATTAATTAAGGTCATATCTTAAAATTATAGTATGTAATTCTGAGAAGTCTATTTTACTGGCAGAATTAATCTTTTGAGAATTTAGCTTAAGTTTTCAGAGTTCAGATTAAGAACATCGAGTTAAGTGATCGCTGGACTTCATTGTACCAGAACTAGTTTATGTACAAGTATTTTTCTTCTCTATTACTACACAAAAGATCAGGATAAATAGGGGCTCAGGGTACTGAATTTAAAACCTGAATTCCAGAGATTTTATGTTCTGTGATGGTAAGTATTTTTCAAAATCTACAGTTTCCTACTTTCTGCCTTCCACCCACTGGTTCTTCCCAAAAATTGACCATTCTTTGCTATGAATAAAATGGATATTTAAGTTGATTGCTTAATTACATATATTACAATCTATCTTAAATGCTTTTCAGTCTACAGAAATTAACTCTAAGAAATAATTCTCCATCTACATCTCAGCATCTACGATTGTTGATAACTGGTCAGGATCAAGACTGCTTTCAGGTTAGATTGAAAAATTCTATTTAATGTTGTTTAGAGAATCTGAAATTGATGCCTTATTTTAGTAAATGTTAATGTATTTATCTGCCTAAAATAGTGTCCTTTCAGATTTTAATCTAAAAGTGCTTTTGTTACATAAGTTTTTTAAAAATGGAGATCAGATATTGGGTACAGTGCAAACAGTAACATTTCAAAACTCATGGTAAATGAATAGACAAATGATCAGTGTGCATTTCAGAAGGTTTAGTCCTTTGAAACTAGGCACCACCTGTTTCACTGAGAACAGTAAAAACTAGTTTCTGCCAGTTGTTTGCGACAGTAACCTCAAAACTATTTTTTCACCCTGACTTTGAAATAGTGGTAATTTCATAAAACTGAGTTATATGAACTGAATCAAGATTATTAGTGGTATATTTGATTTTATTAGAAGATTTTTTTTATATTTGTCTTGCATTTATTAACTTGTATTTGTACTTATAGCTGCAGAGTACGTTTGGTACAGAAGGGCGGTTGACCAGTACTCAGGAACTCAAAATCCGTCCAAAAGAAGATGCTAATATTTACTTGATGTTTGCACCTAGTCGTGTAACATACATGTTGGCAAAGCTTGAAATCAAACAGCTGGGGATTCAGTCACAACCAGGGTTTAAGTTTAGTGTAAGTTCTGATTTTGTTTTCTAAATATTTAGTTAGACTAGAGCTGTGTAGCTTTTCAGCATTAAGATTACTTGTCCTAAAGGAAAGGAGAAATAGATTTTTTGCTTCCTGTCCTGTTTAAATTTTTAAAATTTATTTGACTTCTACGCCACTCTCCTCAAAAAGGCTCAGGGTGGCTTACGATAACAAAGACGTAAAAATAGAAAAAATAATAAGCCAATAATAAATCAGTTCTCCAAGGAATACTCAGAGCTTAGCCCCACCTGTTAAAAGCCTGCTCAAATATGTTCTTATATTGTTTCTGAAAGATGGCCAAAGCTCTCACTGTGATGGCCCTCCAGGAGGCCAAGTCCTGCAGCTGAGCAGCAAAACTGAGAATAACCTACCAAAGATTTGGTCAAGTGAATTTGTTGTACAAATGGTACTTACAGGAGTTTGTTCTTGATGCCCTGGAGATTATAAGAGACTGCCTTCTGCTCCATTAGATTTGTAGGACTCTGGCTAGTTATGGCTTTATAGGTTAAGACCAGCATATTGAATTGTGGACCTGAAAGCTACTGGGAGGCAGTTCAGTCTGATCCCTATATTTGGGGTCCGGAAGGATTTTACCTCATGGTTAGATTGATATGGACTGTCAGGGATTTTGGCTTCCTCTGTAGCAAGGGGCATGGCCTTCTACCTGAGATCTCTTGAGCATATATTAACAACCTTTTACAGAAGCAAGATGTTGGCTGCCATGCTCCCCTTGTTTTATCTGTGTGGCAGGTTAGTGTTGTCATGGCTGACAGTAGTTTTACTGTGAGTTAGATTATGGATTTGCATAGAATGGTTTGAATCAAGATGATGCTAAGGCAGAAGGTTGAACTAGATGACCTCTGGAACTTCCTTACAGCTCTACTTATCTATGATTTCTGTCAGGCTGAATCCTATCAATTATGTGTATCCCTATTTCTCCTTCCCTCCCCCAAGTCATCAGGTCTGCTCCCCACCATCACCCTCTCTTGTCTATACTCATCTTCAGTTGGATCTCCCACATCCAGTCTCCAACTGTAGGCAGGCATTGGGTAAAGACAGAGACTACGGAGCCTGGGTTGCATGAGGAGAGAAACCTGGGTGTCATCAGCATACTTGGGGCACTTCAGATCTTCACACAGTCTTGCCCAGTGGTCAAAGATGCACATTGAATTGGGGGCAGTGACAAGATGGAACCCTCAGGGACCCTGTAGGAAAGGTCCCGAGGGGCAGATGAGCACTTGCCAATCACTACCCGCTAGGAAAGAGTGGAATCAGTTGAGAATGGTCCTGGGACCAGGTCACTTAAACATTGTTTACATTCATGGTTACTTGAAATGATGAAAGGCCCCTAATATAGTGATTCTCAACCACGGTGCATGGGCATCCTGTGGTGCCTTGAGATCCTTTTAGGGATGCCACAAAATGTTTACACTGTTAGGCGTGCAAACATTCACAGGATAAACCCAGAAATTTTCTGACCTGTTACAGTCTTTCTGAGTTCTTTGCAGCAGAAGAATTGCTCTGTTGTTTTTCCTTGGTCAAAAAAATAAGTGAAAAGTAAGGTGGCATTTTCTGAGGGGTTCCTTGAGTCTATTGTTAGGGTACCTTGAGGCTGACAAGACTGAGACCCACTGATAGAACAGGATCAGCAGGTTGCAATTTTCTTCTGTCCACCTCCAGGCAAAGTTCATTGACCAAGGCCACAAGCTCGTTCTCTGTACTCTATCCAGAACAAAAGCCAGACAGGCTTCCTGGGACTGGATGGTACCCAGATACACCTGGTCAGGCAGCCAACCATTCAGTAACCTTCCCAAAGAGGGGAAATTGGATATAGAGTGGTAGCAGCTGGGGAATCAATCTCAAGATTTTTGTTTTTTCCATGGGCACTGGACAGTTGCAGACTTTGTCTAGCACCCTACCCCCCACATGGAGGCATTGACCAACCTCTGTCATTATGGTTCCCAGTATCCACTGACTGGCTTTTTACAAGCCAGGACAAGCACAGGTCTAGTTCACAACTGGGAGGTCTCTGAACCCTAGACTTTTTTTCTGTTAGTAGGCTGGCTAAGTAAGTTTTAACAGGATGTTAAGGAGCCTGAGGGTGTGGGCAGACATCTTAAGGTGCTTCCAACACCTTTTGAAGGTCTTCAGAGGGCAAGCAACCAGATGGACATGCTCTTTGAAATGCTCCAAAAATACCCATGTAGAAAACTACCATTTAAAAGTTCTTCCTGTTACATATATGCATTCTACATGGTACAGTAGGGGAGAAATGGTTCTTCAGTGTCCCATAGTGCTTTGCTTCCCTTCCCCCTTCTCCCCTATGAAGGGAGGGCAGGGATTAGTGGGCCAGACTGTTAGCAAATGCTCCCCTCCCCTCTGCTCTCTTGAGGCCTCCCCACTACCCCCATAACTGGGAGACTAGAGTCTGTGTACCTATCATAGTCTCTGCAACACGGATGTAGAGCACATGAGAGTGCTTACTGACAGTTGGCTCTGCAACAAGGCAGCTGCCTTTTGGAAGTGTTTCAAATGTTGAGTCTGTCCCTACCCAGCATAAACATGTTTTAATCATTTGATATGGTTTCTTTTCAGTTTACCAGGTGTAAAGCATGTTCAGTTTAGGCTGTTGCATTTTTAATTAACGTGCATTATCTGCGTAAAAATATTTCCGAAGAGACTTAAAATTAAAGTGAATGTACATCTTTATTTTCAGATACCTTTGTGTGGATATGGAGGAACAAGCAATGTCATTTTGGAAGATGTCAGAAAAGTATCAGATTGTTATGTGATAAAACTGAACGGATTATTACCTGGCAAATTAAAAAAGGTGTCTTTTCGCATAAGAAATACAGGTTCTCGAGCTGCCTATGTTAGAACACTATGCTTCTCGGATCTGAAGACTAGAGCCCTTATGGATCTGAAAATGATAAGTGTATTTCCTGAGAAATTTGTACTTAAGGAAAAAACACAAGAGGTAAGTGCACACAATTCCACAGGAGTTTTGCTAATTTAAAATTGGTATCTTCAGATAGTATGGGACTTGTAAAATGCATGCAGGTTCTTCAGCTGAACTTGTAAATTCTGAATCAAGTTACAAAATTCAGAATATTAACATCACTGGTGATTTTTTTTATTTATTTTTTTTTATATACAATTTTGGAGAAACTAAGAAATGAAACTTCCTTTCAAACAGGTAGTTACAATAACATGGAATCCTGTCGAATGGGAAGAAATATTTAATAAAACAAGTACATCATTGTTAGCTACAATATGTCTTTTCTGTGGAGATGAAGTTTCCAGACAACAGTATTGCAGGTAAAATTTAATTTATTTCTCAAAAATAGACGTTCTTATTTAAAAAAAATCCAAGTTGAAAGAAAGGTGTAAAGTAATGCCAGTATGACTCCTACAGTTATTTGTAGATCATTGTAAGAGAATTGGAAAATAACTTATACTCTCAAAGCATGGAGCCTCAGATCTTCTAGCGTGTACTAAATACAAGTGATCGTAGTATCAGAAGACATTCAACTTCCTTAATAAATTTAAAAAAAAGAGAGAAAGAAGAGAGGGGAGGGGGAGGAAGAACCTGAGGGAAGTATGTGGAAGTGTGTTGGGTTTGGGGTTTTTTTTGTGAAATGCTTTCAGTGAGATCTTTTCCCTTCTCCCACATAAGCATATAAAGCAGCAAGAACTGGTATATTTGCCTGCGTGTTCATTTGTGTCTTCATTAACATTGTAATTTTTGCTTATAAAGTTCCTAAACTTGAGAGAAATTATTCGTTAATCAGTTATACAGATTGTAGAGTAAATTATGAACTGTAATAAAAATGAACCAGCCCCCTCTGCCTTCAATGAACTGACATATAATAAACACATATGGAACTAGATCTAAATTCATGACATTTGAAGTTGGAAAATAATAAATGTTAAGAACAACCAGGCAGTTTTACATGTGTACTTAAAAATGATCAGTCAGCCCAAGATTCCATTAAATATGTGCCATCAGTGTAAGTATAGACTTAAGGGAAGTGATCAGGATAGGGTGATCATTTTGCATCATTATACAAGCCCTTTAGAGCTTATGGAACTCGCATCATATCAAGTGTTCCAGTTCAGGGACCTGTTACAGGAAGAGGGCATATGTCTAAAATAGACACTGAATGTGCCAGTTACTAATTAGTTACCAGTGTGTTGAGTATATCAGCTCTACATAAATTTGGGAAAGCAACAGATTAAAGCTAATGTTGAGATGACAGTTTTGATAAGGCAACCAGTTAAGTGGCTAGGCAACAGTGAATTTCTAATTCCGGTGACAAACCTGGGTAGAAAGTAACGGCATTTATCAGGATTAAACATGCAGCTCTAAACAAATAAATAAATAATGCTAGATTTCAGTTTTATTTTTTTTATCTTGCCATTAGTAAGTAGCCTTAATTCGGGGCTATTTTAAATGATTTAGAACTACTTCATAAGTAGGGCCTGGTTTAAATCGTGGCCCAGCTCGCAGCATGGTGTTACCTTTAATCTTGGAGTCCGCCCCACCCGACCCCCATCGCTGATTTCGCAGTTTGTTCCTGGTGGCTGGAAAACGAAAACTGTGGTTTTAAATATGGCATGTTTAAAACAGTCGCTTTTGTGTCCTGGCCATCAGGAACAAGTGGTGAGCGGCAGGGTCGCTCTGGGGGAGTGTGCAAGGGAACTCCCAAGATTCAAGGAGCTGCTGCTCTGCAAGCTAGGCCTGCAATTTTACACCAGGCCCTATCCATAAGCATTGTTTCTGAGGGGAGAGTTTGTAGATTCTCCTCTTGTGTGACAATTTGCTGCCAACTGTGTCTGCAAGTCTTTTTGTTTTTGGGGGAGGGGGTTGTGCTGACAAGGATGAAAAAATAGAAAACAAAATCAGATTAAAAGGTCATGACCTATACAGGTGGTAACTACAACTCCAGTGGATTTATTCAGCTTCAGGATACTGGAGCAGCACAGTTAAGAAGATTTAGTTGGTTTATTAGCCAACAAGCAATACATTCTTTTTCTTTACTGGAAAATGGTGACCTCATCTTTTTTTCCAGGTCTTGGGGGCTCAGACAGTAAAGAAGTTTTTCCTTATGTCTGTGTCTTACCTGATTTCCTGTCCCTGGGGCAGGGGGCTGTACTCGATCTTCTGAGGTCCCTTCCAGCCCTAATGTCTATGTCTATGAAATGTTGCAGTCATTTTGAAAGGATTTTTCAGGGCTTAGTTGGTGAAATGAGAATAAGGTGTTTCTTTTTCTTCTAAAATGACCCATTCCTGTATGTGAGATAGTGGGATCATGGTCCAAAGATGTAGTTCTTAGGGTGGAAATAGACAATGCTCAGTGTTTTGTTTAATGAGGTGGATCAACTGTGTCAGGACAGCTTCATTTCAGTTATTTTTACATCCAAAATAAACCAGTGAGCAGGTTCACTTTTGTTCTGATATATTTGCGGTAAGTAGTCAGTCCACAGACCGTACTGTAGTCATGTTATAAAAATTTTTGCTGATATTGATTTAACTTTTTGATGTCATAACTGAAATAGTAAAGCACCAGTCAGATGCTTAGTAATGTGCATTGAGCTTACAGTTACTGTTGTGCAGGAATGTGTATTAACTTTTACTATGTATTTTGTTTGAGTGCAAGAGTTGATGGCTTGACTCTGAATAGTATTTTTACTTCAATTTGGGTAAAAGATGCACATGTCACTCATTGTCCTACCATTGATTCTATGAGACAATGGGTGATATGTTCTCATGGTTGGAGGGGCCTGGTTCTGTGCACTCCAGGTATTCCCACACAGGATCGGGCCCTTTAAGCCCTAGGAGCACCTGCCTGGAGCTCCTTTAGCTTAGAGTAAAATGTTCACTTCCTGATACTAACAGTTTGGGATTTTAATTTCCTGTGAAGACATATAGTTAATAAGTAGGTTGACTGACTTGAAAGTGACTTCAAAGGAATGTATTTGATGTGGGATGTGAAAGGTTAAACAATTAGCATACTGGTCAAAGGGCTCTGGGAGCAGCTCCCAGCAACAGCTGTCTGAGCTGCCGTGTTATCAGTTAATTATTTAACTGATATAATTAGAGATGGTTAAATTTAATATTATTTTAAACAATATTTAGATCCCCAGTTTGTGTTTAAGTATTACGTAAGAAACTGAACTAAATCAGTTGTGTTTTATGGCTTCGGTGATTTCAAATGATAAACTGCTGTTAGCATCTTTAAAGAAGGGAAATACGACTAGTCAGATGATGTGCTAGTGTTGAATCCATTTTACATTTTGTGAAACTCCCTTTGTAGAAATCTTGGGTAGTGTTAACATTTTAAGTGAGATTCTAAATTTCTGAAGCACAGTTTGTAGTAACCACACACAGCTGCTTACATTTTCAGCTCTCTGGAAGGGTCAACATCTTGTTCTGTTGCTGTTTTTACATGGTAGTCTATAGAGGTGTACCAATACATTGGCCACATATCGGATCAGCACCAATTCTTATGAGGAAAATTGATAGTATGGGCAATCAGCTTTTTTTGGCTGATGTGACTGATAATGTTGCTAATAACTCCCCTGTGTATGTGCTGGGAGGGGGGTGACAGCTTCTGCTGCTGCACACACCCCAGGAAGGCATGGGGGGGGTGCCCCCAGATTTGTGCCCATGGCAAGGGCAGGCTGCTGCTGTGGAATGGGGCTGGGGTGGCACCAGGCTCTTTTGGCAGGGGGTTTGGGCTAGGGCTGTGCTCGGGGCAGGTGGTGGTGGCAGTGCTGGGAGGGTGGCTACGATTAATTTTGGGTTGGCTGCAACCCCTCGCACCCCATAACTCCCCTCTCAGTGCTGCTGTCCAACCCAGCAGAGCTTGGCGCAGTTCTGGCCACAGCGGCAGCCCACTTTTTGCCCCATGCGCAGATCCAGGAGCACATGTCCCCCATGCCCTCCAGATAATACAGTGCTGTAGCAATGAGCTATGGCACCATAGTATCTCATGTAGATATGCCCTATGAGTTTCATAAGCAAGGAAATTGTGGAATTTTACTCATCTGGTTGAAGTGAGTGAAAGGAATTTCTAGTTGAATTTATAAGAGAGACTGTCTCAGTTAGTTCTGCCATTATGGGGCAGATTTCTTGAATTTTTTCATCAGAGAACAGTGAACACATTGATTTGATGTATTTAATAAATATTATGAAAGCTGGCATGATGGTGGGGCACTCTTCCTAAAGTGTGCAGTTTTACTGCAGGTGATTTTAAACTGAAATTGACTGGAGTCCTAAAGAGGTTTTTTTCCTATCTCCTAACAGAGCTATACTATGTAAACCTGAAGCAGCAAAACAAATGCTCCCTGAACACAGTGTGCTGAGAAATGTTAAGTTTGATGAAGAATTTAGAGGGGAGCAGCTAGTGGCTGAAGGTAATCCCGTAACTGCTTAAAGAATTAATTCCTGAAAAAGTGTTTCCTAGCCTAGACTCGACTCTTCAGTGCAACTCTTGCTAAATATAGATGAGAAAATACCAGTTGACACAAAATACATTGATTCTTTCTCACTCTCTGCCCAGACAACCTTGTTTCTTGTCTGTCTAATGTCATAGTTTGTTAAATAAACTGTGTAAGATGTCTGTGGCAATTATACTGTGTGTGTACCAGCTGAGATGCAATAGGGGCCTGTGTTGGTTGGCCCTTACTTCCTCTGGCATTATGCATGTTAAATTTTTTCAAGAGTTTCTTCCTACTTATCATTGCTGCTTGAAAAAATAAAGAGCAACATTATTTTTATGTAAATTGTTTCAGCTTGCAAAAGATGTAATTATAATATTTCTTTAGGAAATTAAGGTCTGCAATATAGCTTTTTAAGAAATGTTGTTATAATTAAAAAAGATTTTGGAGATAAATATGTCTGCATTAAACAGTTCCTTTTTTTCTTTCATTCCTTTGAATGATCCTTGAAAGTTCCTTGAATGATCAAGGAACTTTTATGTTGATTTTTCACTTGCATTCTTTGGAAGGTGCCTTTTTGTTACGTGGTGAAAACCCTCAAAACCTTTGTGCATCTGAAAAACTTCAGATTTGAATGATAAAAACCATGCATGTTCAGTAAACATTCCTAATTAAGTGTTACTTGAGTATAAAAGCAGATTTACTATATTTGTCCTAATCCAGGACAACCCTCCCCCCAGTAATTAGGTTCTGTACATGGAAAATTATGCATTTTGTTAAAGTTTTCCATGTATATAATCTAATTATTGGAGAGTCATTCAAATTAGTCCCTCCCCTACTGCTGCAGGTGGGGAGCAGGTGATGGGGGGGGGCCCTGCTCTGCATCCCCCCCGCAATCTGCAGTCCTGCTCCCCCACCAGTTACCCTTACTATACTACTGACAGGTTCTTTCTCTGCTCCAGCCTGGGGTGTAGAGCATGGCCTCAGTCTGGCCCCAAAGCATAGGCATAGAGCTGGTAGGGCTTCTTTCAAAACAGCTTGAAATAAAATCTATTTTCTACCTCCTCCCTCCCACAAAAGCTGCTAGGGTGAGTGAGATGCTCTAAATGGAGGTTGTGATTGATGCTAACATTTTAAAATTTAGCTACTTTTACAGTACTTTCTTGTCCCAAAGGATTCTGAAATACTTCATGAATTGCATACATACTGCTTTTGTTGAAATGAACCTACTTCTGAGATAAAGGTTGGCAATTTGCCTATATATGTGCATTTGACCAGAATGTGCTCGCACAGTATGCTGTGGAAAATACTCTTATGGATAATATTTCCCACCTGGAATATGCCCCATGCATTTGTGTAAAAATTATTTCTTCTTTGTGAGTGGGAAGATAACGCTAAACGCATGAACCGTGTAAGAGTATTTAGTGCACTATTTTGAAATCAATATTTTGAAATTTTGATATTGTGTATAAAGTTTGCTTTTAAGCGTTGTCATTAGTATGTCTCCTAAAGTTTAATATCAATAATTTTAAATGTCACCACCAACTACCCAGTCAATGCTCTCTTCATCAAATAAAAATGGTGAAAGGAGTATGAATAGAAGTCAGATTTCCTAGCAAGACAGGGATAGAGAAGAGAGAGCAGCAAATAGGGGAGAAATAGCAGTAGTCTAAAGACTAGCATATTTTTCTGGTTGGGTGTAATACCTACGACAGATAAGGAACCAAGTGACAGTGTTCAGTTATTACCTCAAAGCCAGTCAAAGCCAGATACTACCATTGGTCTTGTTTTTTTCAAGCCTCCTATTCTTTTTTTTAACTATAGGTTAGAAACTCGAATAGAATTTGACATCTTGCAGTCAAGAGTTATTACACGCCTAACTTAAGTATTCCTAAACTGATATTTTTTTCCTTAGGTGATATAGAACTGGACACAGAAATAATTATTCTTTCTAGCTTCTGCACAAGAGTCAACAATATATTGACATGAATAGTTTATTGTAAGAAAGTACATTTCCTGTATTTTTAAGGCACATCTAATACCCTAAAAATACAGGGAATGTACTTTCTTACGAAATTAAATTAAAAATCCCACAAACATGAGACAATACCCATGTGCAAACGCACACACACGAAAGCACAAATTTGGGAGAAGTTGCTTTCAGATTTTTTGCATTTCCTTTTGACGTGTGTGGTCTCATGTTTGTGGGATTTTAATTTTTATTCTTTTAATTTAGAAGTCAGAGAGAACATCTATACTTGCTTTTAATGTGCTGTATTTACGGTGCATTTTATGGCGCCTTAAGTTTAGTACCTGAAATACCAGGCACTAACATAATCCGCTGTAACTGGTGTTACTGTGCAGTAGTGCCAGTGCACATCCTTTTACGTGACACTAATGTGCAGTAGGCTAATTGTACTGTGCGTTAGTGCGTCACGGCAAAAGCTGTGCTAATACGCCAATGTGCAGTAGAATTAATCCTACTGTGCTTTAGTGTGTTGTATAGACGTGCCCAGGGTCACCCTTCTGGCCATGATAAAGCTCCAATACTCACGGGAGCTTGAATATTTTTAAGTTATGTATCTTATTTACTTCTAAGTATCATTTCTCAGAACTCCATCTCTAGTGATGCCCTTAGGAATGGTTTTATTTTGTTCATTTTCATATTCTTTTTTTTGTTTTTCTGTGATTGACCCTAAAATCAGAACAGCGTGCAGCACTTTCATAAATGGAGAAAAAAACAATATTCTTAATGTAGTTTTTTAATCCAAATAGGTGACTGCAGTAGAATAGCTGTGTCTTGCGTTCTGTGCTTGTTAACTCATGCCTGACAGTTGCAAGCAACCAGACCTATTTAGCTACAGGTTCAGTAATTCAAACTAATATAGGTAATGTCTCATCCAGTTTTAATTATTAGTTAGTCAAGTGAATCTTTGAACGTTTATGCCTTTCAGTGCATAATTACAAGGCTTAAGTTGTTCCTCTTTAGAAATTTTCATTTTAGTACTTCATTTGTTTTTAGCATACGATCTGCATCCAAGGACAACTTACATTAATCTTTTTTATGGAAATATGCGTAAAGTCACTCTTTCTGTTGTTGGAGATTCCACCTTTAAGAGGAATTGTCTTCAGCAGTCTCCAGGACGCAGGTTGGAGTCAGACAGGTAATGTCTGCTTTGAAAATAAAATATTTTAAAGATGTACTCTAACTTCCTGTTAACTGCCTTATGTTCCTTTTCATATCAGGTACTTAATAAATAGTCTTACCTCCCCCAAGGTGATGGACTGGTAAAAACTGTCAGTTATGACTATTAGTCACTGAATTCACTTCTGCTCCTCTGCTGCTGCTTTAATTATGAAATTTTCTGCCAGTATTCTGAAAATGGATGTTCCAAGTTGACAGTTAGAATGGGCTTTGTATCTGCATCTTAGCTTGCAATTCTTAAATTCTAAACTAACTTTAAGAAATGTAATCATGCCATCTCACTTTCAATTTACGGATCTTGTCTGCTAATCTCTGAGCTGTCAGAGAGCTTAGTCCTGAAGTATTTCCTGTTTAGCATGATATATCAATGATCTCACAAGGTCCCTTCCAGCCCTAAACTTCTGTGAAATGTTTCTAAAAGTCAAGGATACAGCCTAGTGATAGGTTTAGAAACATATTTAAGTTCCTAGTAAGGTGGATATGACCAAAAGAACCATAGGAGCATAGTGGCTTAAATAATGTATTAACCAAATACTGAATCCAGTATCTATAATTAGGGTGGCATATTAGAGTGGCATAACTCTCTGGGCCCAAAGAATAAATTTTTTACTCATATGGCATCCCTATGAAGATGTGAGGAAGGTATCTGACCAAGCTGACTGGATTTTTATGTATGTATGTATTCTGTCAGTGATGTTCCAGGCACAGCAGTGGGGTAAACCTACTTTCTCTGGGTCCTTGCTTTTAACATCTGCTGTCAGAAATTGATGCTTCTGGCTAGGAATTAAGGTAGAGCAAAGGAAAACTACTTGCAAGTACCATTTATCTGTACTTTCCTCCAACAGAATATTTCTTTTGTAGTAATGGTTGGCATTATGTTAAGCTCTAGAAATCTGAAACTGAAAGAAAGTAGTCAGATCAATAGTTTAGTGCTAGACCTAGTTTTAGATAGGAAGACTGCACTTGTTCAGAAACAGCAATTTCAAACTGATGCCAGAGGAGTAATATGGAAATTTGGAGCACCAAGTATTGTTAAGTTGTCGGAACTGAAATGCAACCTTCTTAAGTAATACCCTTTGCACTCTTTATGTAACTGAATTGCCCACTGACCAAAGTGAGTTAGATAGATATATAGCTATTGTATTCAATCTTCTATTCAGGGGAACTTTAAATGAATAAAACAGACTCGTAAATTGAGGGTAGGCATTGGTATTTAATACTGAAAGTAGACAAGTAAGCAAATACATTGTAAAAGGGTTGATTTATATTCAAAGGTAACGAGATTGCTTAAGTTGTTGCTTTTGTTTGTTATAAAATTGTTTTTACCGTTTCATGTAAATTCTGTTTTCAGACCTGAGAATTCAGAGGGGCATATCAACACAACTTTAGATGTTCTTCCAGTTAAAGGACCTCAGGGTCCCTCATCTTTAAATACTGATGAACCTCTTCAGAGTCAATTAGCTTCTCAGCATGTATGGGCCATTCAGCCTGAACATTTAATTTTGACATCACCTTCTCTTCGTGAGTATTTTATCCAAACCTCATAAAATAACCACTTCAGTGTTCTCAACGAATTCTTTTTTAGTTTGGCTTTGATAAGTTCCTATATTTACACTGAATTTCAACAACAAATTGTTTGAACTTAAAAAAGAAAAATTAAAGGTGTTTTTGAAATTAGCTGGAGCATACCCTTAACCTCCAATGGATTGAGTTTTACTAATTCCTGCTAGCAAGAGGTACCATAAAGAGTTTAAATCAGTAGTTGCCAACCTTTTTGGCAGGTTTGCCACAGATTAAGCCCCATCTCCTCCTTGAATGCTTCTCTGATTGATTCCCCCTGCCCCTCATCTTCCAGAGGCATATCTGATAGTTTGACCCTGGGGCACCAGGATTGCTTGAGTTACTAGCTGTAGCCATGCAGACCAGAGCAGGGATAGGGTACTGTTGCAGGAGTGGTATTGTCACCAAGAGGCAGTAGAGCCAGGGAAGGGTCCTGGAGCTGATGCTCCTCACAGCAGCGAGAGTGGTCCTACCATAGCTCTGCTCTGTATCTCCATTTTGGTGCCTCTATTTACTAAACATCTGGGGCTCACTCACATGCTACATACAGCAGTTGTCTGTGCCACTTAAGATTAGCAACCCAAGGTTTAAAGTATGCTAGGGAAGTTGAGTAGAAAATATCTTCCAATGGAATCAGTGTAGCTGTCAGGTTTTGTTCTGTCTTAATTTTTATTTGTAAAATCTTATCTGTAAAATCTTTTATGGTTGAGCCAAAACACCAAGTAAATATTTTTGGTTTGTGTTATATAATAGGTGGAACATCAGAGACTGGACACCTGAAAATTATGAACAAATCAAGTAGGACGTTAAAATTTGAGATGTCTTGGCCAGCTCATTGTCTTACAGTTACTCCTCAGCATGGAATTATTGAGCCTGAGTAAGTCTCTCTTCAGTTTTCGTCACTTCAAAGAGGTTTTTGGAGGTGCTAGTGTATAGTCTTATTGATCAGATGGAAAACTATTGAAAATGTGGTAAAATTAGTTAATTTCTTCCCCCCCACCCCATTTCCCCTCTGCCTACATACACACGTCTGTCTTTTAATGGAAGTCCTACCACACATTTTAATATTACTTCTGCTTTTTAACAGTTTGGTCACAAATTCAAACAAGATAAGTTTGATATAAAACTGATATGGTTGACATCAGTTACATTTGCTCAATAAAAATAATGCATGCCATAGTGGATTCAGGGATGGAAATAGCTCTAAAAGTTTTGCTGTGTTAAAAAGGGTTTATATACTGAGTAAGCAACTAATTAGGCATCTGAGGAATTAAGTAGCTTGTCTATTAAACATTAGAAAAAATATCTAGAAGGAGACATCAGGTTAGACTTTTTGCCTTGATAGTTTCAGTAGAACATGACTTAGCTCTGCCATTACTCATGCATCATGCAGAAGGCATCAAGGGTTGTGAGTGCTTCTTGCTCGAGTTACTTTCTTCTGCCTTGTCCCGTTAGTGTGTGCTTTGTAGTATCTGGGCTCCTGGAAGCACTTTTTTCTGAAAAGAAAGGACTTTACCTGTTTCCATCCTTGTATTTCTTTTGCCTTTTTGTCAAAGTATGTAAAGATAAAGAGAAAAGACTTCTTTAGTTTGTTTTTCCTCTGACTTTTCAGATGGGTCCTCCCTACTTGCTTGGCCTTCATTTGTGCCATCATGAAGTAATGCCATTTTGGGGGCCTATCTTCCCCTTTTCTCCTCAAACTGAAGGACAAGGACCAAGTGAACACAGAACTGTTGTTCACCCAGTCCTTGAATATTAGAATTAGGGGGCATCCACTGAACTTCTTAGTGACAGTATGGTCCAGAGCCAGGGCAGAGCCTCAGTTAGTTACCTGCACGCCCTGCTCAGGATATACAGGCAGCGGATCACAGTTCTTCCCTGGCTATGGACCATGCTGTCACCCTAGAAGATCTTGGCTCTGGAGCAGGTCCCTGCCCAGCTGCGTGCCCTGCCAGCACTACTGGGGCAGGTCTCCATGAAAACACTGGCCCTGTACTGTCATGGCCATGTTGCTGCTAGGGTCTCCATGGAAACTGGCTGCAGTGATGCGGGCAGGGGCTGCTGGGAAATGGAGTCTGCTGCGGGCCCAATCCGGCCTCCCTGGGTTAAATTCAGGGTTGATAGATCTATTAATGGCTTTGGAACAAAATGGTTGGAGATGTTTCCTTTGGCATCACTAACCCAATAAATAGTGGATGCCAGGGAGAGTTTTGATTTGAGGATGGATCACTCTATAGAGATATCTGGTTCAGCGCTTTCCCTGTAAAACTTCCACTTCTGCCACTGTCAGACTGGACTAGATGAACCCTTGGTCTAACCTAGTATGGTACTTACGTTCTAATGTCCTCTCCCTGTCTCCATTTGGATTGAAAAGTCCTGGACCTTGCTAGCTTTGTTATGGTTTCTCTTCAATGCCCGAGATTTGATTCATATTCTCTCCATTCTGTGACTCATGCCATCTCCTTCGACAGACATGCTTAGCATCTGTACCAGAGGTCAGCACCATTTTGCCAGCATGGGCTGCAACTTGTAACCCAGCTATTGCTGTGGGCCACAGTACAGCAGTATTTATCTGCTTTTTGCTAAAGCTTTTGAAGTAGCACTCGACTCCCCACTAGGAGCTACCTGCCAGCCTTCAGACTTGGTGCAGTTACCTGGCCCCTCTTTCAGCAAGGGAAATGCAGACAAAGCAGAGCACCAGGCCCTAAAGTGGAGATGAGTGGCATGGCACAACTGTATGCCACTGATCTGGCCTAGGACCAAATCACATCTCTTTAAGGTGAGATTTGGCCCAGTGACCATAACTTGCCAGCCCATGAGCTGTACTGTCTGGGAGTGTGTGAGCACTCTTTCAAAGTCATGTACATTAAGGACGTATGTATATAGATAAGCATCTAAAGGAGAGAGAAGTTACTTATTAGTAAATGGGAAATATTTTATTCTCACATATAACCTGCACGCTTTCCCTCAAAAACAGCCAGGGAAAATCAGGGTGTACATTATATGCAAGGAAAAGGGATCCCCATGAGTCTGGAAATTCATCTGGTGGGGTGAGGTGAGAGGCAGTGCATGAGATAGTGGAGCAATGGCATCATTAATTGTTGCATGTCTGGGAGCCATAGCAATTAATTAATACTCACCCCTCCTTTCCTTTCCACCTGGCCACCATATTCCAGACTTGGCTGGACCCAGTGTGCCAGGTCTGACCTGGTACACAGAGCCTGGGCCTATGTGCTGGCTGTGGGGCCATGGCTCTAGAGCCAGTGCATGGTCCTGGACTCGGTGTGCAGTCCCAGAACCAGCATGTGGAATCAGATCTGGCATGTGGCTCCTGAGCCAAGGCAGCCCAGCACCCAATGTACAGTCCTGGACTCCGTGTGCCGGGTCAGCCCCAACATGGGACTCAGGATCCACTGCGCAGTCTAGAACTCAGCATGCTGGGCTGGGCTGGGCTGGGGGCAGGGACAGCAGGCTAAGCCCCCTGTGCTGCTGCCTCTCCTCTTAAGAATCCAGGTGCATGCTATATACATGAAACTATGCTTGTTATAGGCCATAAAATATGGTATTTGAGATTTGTCAATATAAGTATCTGCATTTCACTCTCTTCCTCAAATATAAACACTTAGTGCAACTTGTAGTTTGGAGGAGCTGAGGAGTAGGATGAACCTATTGCCAGTTAGTGCTTGTGGCACAAACTTAGAGGGGTGGGGCTAGGCCAGAAAGCTGATGCTTCTGTGTACAAGTTGCATGTACACAGGGGTGAGTCCAGGGAGGGGTGCAGTGGCACAGTTTCACCCTCCCTTCCAGAGTGTAGCTCACATGCAGGTAGCTCCAGTTTCCCTGCAGTAGCAGATGCCTGGGTCCTCTGCAGAGTCTGAGGCATGGCTGGAGCTTCAGGCTGGCAAGGAATACCTGTGGGAGCCAAGCCCAAAGCAGGTGAAGTTGGGAACCCACGTGCTGCTGCTGCTGTCCCTGGCTGACTGAGGATGGGTGTAGGGGACCGTGAGGAGGAGTTGCATGGTGCGTTGGGCTCGGTGGCAGTAAGCAGGTCCCTTCTTCCTGTACCCTACCCTTGGATTTCTCTTGCTGGCCTGAGGTCTCTGTGACAAGGGAGGATGGGGGAATGGGAAAGGAGTGGGGGTACTGCTGAGTATTGGAGATGAAGGGGTGCCAAGGGTAGGGGAGTTGTGCTGCCTTTTGGAGATTCAGAACGGCCCTTGGCAGCTGCTGTCATGGCATCATGATCTACCTGTGAGGTTGAGGGACTACAGTCACCCTTCCAGTGTCATATGTAGCTTCTCCTCCCCATTTTTGGGATCCTAGGTCTGCCTGTTCATGCACACATGTTCATAAGTCTGATACAAGGCTGGATAGAAGTGTTTTCACATGATAAACCTTAAAAATGGAAGCTTCAGAGTACTGGCATATCTGAGATGGAGTCATTCAAAGAACAGATCGCTATGTGGAAGAATAGAATCCTAACCTCTAACTTCCTATGGATACTCCCAATTTCTATCTTCTCTACAACAGGATATTTTGAATTCCAGTGTGTTCCCTTTCAGCATCCCTGTATTTATGTATATAGCCCAGAGGATGGTAACATTACAACCCTGTTGCTGCTGCAGGCCACCCACTTTTTATCCTGCTGGGCACTGCCAACAGCTTGGGCATTTTGTCCCAGTATCCCTGGCCCCTTGTCAGCCTTATAGCTCTCCCCACTTTTAAGAGATGCTATGGCTGTGTAAGGAGGTGTCAGCGCAGTCAGCAGTCCAGTGATTAACACAGCAGCTTCTAGGTGTCCTGGGCTTTCTGGTACTGCCTCCCACTACTATGACCCCAGCTGACTTCCTGCCCCTGGGGCAGGGGGCTGGACTCAATGATCTTCTGAGGTCCCTTCCAGCCCTAATGTCTATAAAATGTACCCCCCACACACATGCACACACACTGTAGTCATCACCAGCAGCAATCAGCAAGCGCTAAATCTGGCATTGAGAAAAAGGCAGCAGCTTCAGTTTGGGGGCTGTACTAACTCCTGCTCCTGAATGTGCCAAACTCCTCCCCACCCTCCACTGTGGAGGAGACTAAGGCTAATGAGGAGACTATAGAGTTATTTTCCCTGTCCCCGCCCTTCCCACAAGCCAGTGCCTGCCCCACCAGCTTTGCAGGCCAGACCCAGTTTTGTGGGCTTTAGGTTGCTGATCCCTGAGTTAGAGTATTGGTGTGTTGCAGTCTGATCTAGCTAAATAACTTCTGTTCTTCTGAGGATGTCATGAAATCTTCGTGATAAAGATAAAAGCCTGCCTCTTGTCCTTGAACAAGATGGATAGGAACCTTGATGCAATTTGAATACTCTTAGTTTCATTAAAATTAGTAGTGACAGTAAAGAAAGAGGAAAAACTGTTCAGTTTAAGATTTGTCATAAATACCACTTGCCCACAGTACATTGCTTCAACCACACACACACAGTATAAATAATAAATCTTACTTTCAACATGTGCCCAAACTGATTCCTATCCCTGGGGGTTCTGGAGCATGAAAATGGTTTTCTGCCTTGTGTCATTTGCTAAGGTGTCAAAGGTAGACAAGGACTGCTTTCCACCATTGATGTTCATATTTTAGCACAGTGCCATTCAACCTTTTGGCCTTGTGAGCCAGATAAGGTACAGTTTCAGTCCATGGGCCATATCGGACCTTGTGTGCCGTGGTTGAGCCCCGTGCACCAGGATTGGTCCCAGCATTGCCTTGTGTGTCTTATCTAGCACACTGGGCCACAGTTCTGCAAGGGTCCCTATGGATCCCACTGTTGTCAGCAGGGCCTGCCCGGAGGTAGCTGCCTCTCCACCGGGAGAAGGCAGTGCAGGCGGGGAGCTGCGTGCCTGGGAAAGTGGCACCAGGGTTGGTGGCACCAGTATTGATGCCTATGCTCTCAGGCAAATCAACCTGAGCGCTCAGCCCAGGGCAGGCCTTCCCTTCTCTTCCCTCCAGCCTGTGCCAGGGCCAGATTCAGCATGCTGCTGCCTGCATGAGTTGTACCTGCTGTGCTGGAGCCTGTTGCCCTCCTGCTGCCAGCAGTGTAGCTGAGCCAGAGCCATACTCTGGAACATGGCACTGGTCCTCCCAGCCCCAGCCAGCAGCATGGGGCAGTGAGCGGTGCCCCAGCCGCTGCCTTTGGTTCCGCATGAGGTGTGCGGCATGTACCTCATGCTGGAAGCCATCGCTGCTGTATCTCCACAGATTACCATTCTGAGAGTCTGGGTGGAGTTGGGGGCAGCTGGGGCCCTTCCAGTAAGGGTGGGGGAGGGGGCAGGGGACTGCAGATCAGGAGTGAGAGGCACTGGCAGGATGGGGAGAATGGGCCTGTGGCTTGGAAGTGCAGAGTACCAGGGTGGGCAGGGGACTGGGTCAGAACTGAGGAGCACTGGCAGTGCCAGGGGACTGTGGGCCAGGAGTGAGGGGCACCAGAAGGGACGGGGGGCTGCAGGTTGGGAATGAGGAGCACTAGTTTGGCTTGTGGGGACGGGACTGTGAGTTGGGAGTGAGGGGAGGGCACCGATGTATCAGGGTCTGCTCAGTGCCACAAAGCAGCGGGAAGGACAGCTGCAGCTGGACCTGTGTTGGGGTGAGCAATGGTGGTAGGAGGAACTCTGACTTTCCACAATAAACCCAAAATCAAATGCCAGAATGTATAGGTATTTAGAATTTACTTTATTATAATGATTGAGGGCACTGATAGGCTTCCAAATTGCTTTAAAATGGTAACTATAGCAATAAAACATTGTGATAGATGGATGGATATAGTGGCATTCCATTTTAATAGTGGAAAAACACAGATTTGGGGGGTTTCAATGGGAGAATATGGGGGGATTTATCAGAGAATTTGCAGTGTGTAAACTGAGAAAATCAGAATCCTTGGTTATGAGCTATTTTAACATTGTAGCTTGTCATTTTGTGTAAGAGTACTATGCATTTTTTTTTTCTTTTTGTCAGGAGCTGCACAGTAGTTCTTGTGAGTCCTAATCCATCTCTTGCCACAAAGCTTTCAGAATTTCCATGGAGTGGTATAATTTATGTACACTGTGACAACGGACATAAGGTAAGCAGCTTACTGAAAAATTCTGTGAAGTTTTTATAACTCTGTTATTGTTGTCCTTTTGCTTTGATGCTCAACTTTTTTCCTATCCCCATGAAAACGTCTTTTATAAATTAGTAAAGTTAACATCAAAAACATTTTGAGATGAAAACTATTCAAGGCAGGTTTTATTTAAGGTCGGTTGCTGGTAGCTGTTTTTTGGGAATCCAGTGTTCTTAATTTTGTAGGATTTACCCATCTTTGCAGAAATGTAAGGACAGTCTTTAAATCGACTGACTGAATTATTAACCGACGTGCATATGTGAAAACCCTGTAATTACTTAAAGTACGAAAGATGTACAAGTATTTAATATGGTCAGGCACTGTGGGAGAAGCCCTGGGGATGGAGAGGGAGGTAGAGGCGGCATCTTTTGCTGCTGCCAGAGGCAGCTGCGGCAGTGCTTGGAGCGGCTCCAGCTGCACTCGGGGTGTTGGGGGGAGTCCCCAGGCACTGCAGGGGACTATGGGGTGGCTGTGGGACCTGACGGGGAGCCCCATCAGTATCTGCAGATTCACCATTTGCAGGGATCTCCGGAACATCCCTTGCAAATGGCGAGGTTCTCCTGTATTTTGACACTGGTAGTCAAAAATCAGTTGTTCAGCAATGAAAGCCCCTTTACTGCCACAGCACTATCAGAAAATTCTCTGGGCTTGTCTTTCCTCAAAGCTTTATTTCTTTTATAGGAAGTTTTTGTTTCCTTTATTTTTTTTTTAAAGCAAGGGTAAAGAATATGATGATCTGTTAGCTAACAATGATCACTATAAAACAGATTAACCATGTTATACTATACTTATCACCATTAGAGAGAGAATGGAAGGATAACACATCTGAAAAACTTTTCTGAGCATTGCTTTAGAGAATTTCATATCCTGGAATACATAAAAGACCTAACAATTTTAAGATCAAGCAAAAATTTAAATAATTTTTTGTCATTATGATCTAGCTTGTGACATGAGGGGTGTGATTTCATGATGGCATACTTGTGACTAAAGTAATTAAGAAGTAACACTTTGAATAATGTCCAATATAATGTTGTTCTCTTTCTCCAAAAAAAATCATGTAAAAGTTTGTTAAAGTGCTCATTAGAGAAGAGATTGCACAGGATACATCTGCGGGCTTGGCTTCTAAAACATCAACTCTGCCATCTAGATCTCCTAGGATTCATATGGCAAAACCACTTCCAAAGCCACCTTCAACAAAAGTTCAGATAAAGAACAGGACAATAGTTTTCCATGAAACAAGAACTGGTGAAAGCTCAGGTAACATCACTTTCTCACAGTTTTCGCTTGCCCTAGTGTCAGATGTTCAGAATTAAGTTTTAGGTATCTCAAGAATGCAAATAACTTGGATTCATCATTTTTATTCCTTCTCGGGGATAAGAGACTAAGGGACTGGCCATGACCTGTTTGGATAAAATAGTAATAAGCCGTGGCCTAACTTCTTATATATCCAAATCTTTTTATAAAAAATACAACCCTACACTTTTTTCATAGATTCTGTACAAATGCCATAAAGTTTAGGGGTTGTCGTGCAAGTGGACATTGATAATAATGCAGATCCTTGAATTCTCAGACTTAATTTCTATTAATTGCAAGATTGTGCAGAATTACCAAGTTACTACATGAAATTGTCTCAGCACTATGTAACTACCAACCTTTTACCCAACATAAGGAACTATAACTCATTTACTTGCGGGGGAACAGACCCTAAAATGCTGCAGTGGTTTTAGATTTTTGTTGTTAGACTTGCTTGAATAAATTTTCTCTCCTGTTATTTTTGAGGATAAATTAGCTATTAGTCTGATTATTCTCTTCCCATCCCTCTGTAAAAGTCTGTCTACTTTATATTATGAGCAGCCTACCTACTTAAATACTGTAAGACAGATGTGACTTTCTTTTTTTAAGATGTCTTTGAATACTGAGTTTGTTTCTGTGGAGGGATCACATTTCAAGGTGTTAGATGCTGTCAGGGATCTGTTACTTGGAGTTTCAGCTTCTGCAAAGTGCTGTCACATTGTTACTTTGACCATCTCCACATTTGATAATGTTATCTTTAAAGTTTCATTCCTGCCTACAACAGTTTCACTTTATTTGGAGTTAAGTCTGTTGAGACCTGCAGGTTTAACTTGACTGCCAGTATTCCAGTGCAGAGCCAGTATCCTAATTTGAACAATCAAATTTATCAGGGAGGAGCCAGAAATGTTGAATTAATCTACATTTTTATATCATCTTACCTAATACTTTGCAGAAGCATTTTCCCAGGTCCAAATAAACTATGGCAGAAGTGTCAAACTCGTATGACCTCACAGGTTGGATGAGGGTCACTGGGTTGGTCTGTGAGTTGGATCGGGCTGCACTGGAGCCAGTGCCCAGGGCTGATCCAACAGCGTATCACATGTAGCACGCATGCAACACCTGCTGCAGCAGGTCTCAGAAGCAGCACAGAGGATCCAGGGCATGAGTTCCATGCAGCAGCCTGCTAGCCTGGCACTGTACACTGGTTACAGAGCCAGTCTGGATTGTACCCCAAGCTGTCCATGCATGTTGGAGCCAGCACAGGGCCAGTTCGAGGAGGTACTGTATGTAGAGTATGCCCTGTGCTAGCCCCTTGTGATGCATGCAGAGTGAGCCCTGGAGCATGACTGGCATACGCTTACTCAGCATGTAGGGCTGGACTGGCCATATGTATCACAGGAGGTCAGTTTAGGGCCCGTGCTGCATACGGTGCCCATCCAACCCACCCTGTGTACTGGCTTCAGCTTGGCCTGATTAGGAGCAACCCTAAAACCAGCACTCTGGGTTGGTGAGGGTGCCATGCTTACTGCCTGCAGTTCCCATGGTGCCAGGTTCTGCCTGCATGCTGGACTAGCTTCAGGCCACATGGACCAACCCTGTGTGCCACAAGGTCCATGGGCTGAATCACAGGGTTCTGCAGGCTGTTTATTTGACATACCCTGCAGTAAGGAGTATGGACTGTTTTACTTAGTGGTAGACAAGGTACCACTCTGCACTTCACAGTGTTCTAGGTCTGTACTGACAATTCTAGTTCAAACTATTCATATATATAGAAGCAACCTGTAGGCAGACAAGTTCTTTGGGTGAATCTGGTATCTTTTATTAGACCAACTAAACAGTTGGAGAGCAATTTTTAAGCAAGCTTTTGGGTTCAAAAGCCCTTTGTCAGCCTAAGGAAGTTTTAGCAGTCTGTGTGCTTTTCCTGGATGGAATGAAAAGTGAAGAAGCCAGAGGCTGTGCTGGTATGCATACAAGATAGGCAGTCAGTGAAAATGTAGATTGAGGAGTCAATGGGTAAGAGTCTGGCTGGGTGTGGGGGAGAGAAGGGGGATAAATAGTAGAGAAGTTCCTGGAAAGTCAGCCATCAGGCAGGTTATAATGTGTCAAATCCAATATTTATATTTAGTCCATGATTTTTAGTATCCAGGAGGTTGATGAAGTGGAGTTTATAGGCTCATCTCTGGGAAGTGTTTTGTACGTTTCCTTTGAGGATCAGGACTGAGAGGTTGGAGAGAGAGTGGTTTTCTTGTGAGAAATGTGCCCCCACAGGTAATTGGGTATTCCTGTCTTTGATAGATTTCCAGTGTGCATTCATTCTGTTGCACAGTTGTTGTTTGGTTTCACCTGCGTATTTTCCATCTGAGCATTTGGTGCATTGGATGAGATATATGACATTTATGGAGGTGCGGCTGTAGTGAGTTATAGTGATTGTGGGGGTGGTAGAGAGGTGTTGGCAGGTTTTGCATTTCTTGTTAACCTACACCCCTGAAGTAACCTGTAGGTATTCCAGGTCTTTATCTAAGCAGCTTAATGCTTGCAGATTTGTTGTCTTGCCAGTGTCTTCAGAGGGGTAGAGAGCTCTAGATGGTATGCCTTTTACCCTTTTAATTTATGTTGGCAAACTTCAGGGATTTCAAGAATGAACTAAAATTTGTGGTTTAGCTTCCACTCTTTGTACATTTGCCATGTGATCTTTCACTAGGTGGAAAGCTTTACTAGACTTTTTATATCCAAATTCTAGTTGACATGCTACAGTTCTGCAGAAACCAAGAACTTCATAATAGAGGTTAAAAAGTCTAAAGCAAAATCAAGCAGAACCTATTCCTTGATGCCAAAATCATTAAAGTTGTTCATGGGTTGTTTGTTCTTTCTTTATCTCCATCGCTTGTTTTAGTCTTCAGACATTATTTGAAGGTACAGTTAATTAGAATAACTAATTGCCAACTTATATAAAATGAAATTATTTGGTTAATGAAACATACTAAATACTTGCATATACAGTATATATGAAACCTTTTTTCAGTTTTTGACTTCAGTAATTTCCTTTAGTTGTGTGGCACAGGTGAGAGCAGTGAGGCCAAATAAGTTGTTAGTGAACTGTGCATTTGGAAATATGAACCCAGAGCTATAAAATACCTGCTCTAAACTTATCTATTTGTTGACTCACCTGACATTCTTTTGTAGAAAACTACCTAGAAATTGAAAATAATGGGGATGAAGATGTGAAATGGTGTTTGTCATCCTTTGCACCACCTTATGTTAAGGTGAGTTAACATTTCCTGAAACTAAAGTGCCCATTTTATAAGCGTTCAGTGGTCTTTTTAAAGGAAACCCTCCCTGTATGTGTGCATTTACTTAATAATCTGCTTCACTCTGAGAAATGTTTTACTAACAAATGTTTATATTTTGCTTTTCCAATTTTAATCCCAAACTGTACGGTTACTGGACCATAAGTTATTGGGCTGTAGAGAGCTAACTGGTCACACACACTGATATGCCTAGCTGCCAGCATCTAGAATACATTTGTGTGTGAGCTTTACATTTCTACCAGGACAATCAGTGTTTCCAGTAGAAACCCCAAGTGTACATGTGTTCCCACAGTTTCTCCCAGAACAGAAATAGTGGTTTTGGGAGAAAAATAACCAGTGTGGTAGAAGTCAATCCTGGGAGAGTTTCTCCTTGAAGAACAAACACCTGTATACTTTCTCATTGCTTGATTCCTCCTGGGAACCAGGAAAATTTCCACCACCAGAAATTAATGCCTCTGTGTGACCTATATTATATAGTCAAATGTACAAGGAATATGTCTATACTTCAGTCACATAAACAAGGTAAATGAACTTATGCTAAGCTATATCCTGAAACGTGCAGATTATTACTAATACCAAGATAGGTAGTTTAAAGGTAGATCAGTTATCTACAGTATTTTAGTCGCTTCTGTGACTTGTAGACATAACCACATTTCCTAATGTTTTCTGTAGTCCACTTGCTGTAGTTGTCTGATTACTAGCAGAAGGCAAGATGAAGCATTGGTATGGAGAAAAGATGGTTCTCAAACTGTGAACTTAATACTGTGGATAACATACTGTTCTTATTATTGTAAATTTTTAGATTAAAAGTTTCAACTTTTACTCCATGTTTTACTTTTAGGAGTTGATGTATTAATCTAGCTTGTGCAAAGTAAAATCAACCCTTAATGAGGGCTGTAGTGTTTTTGGGCATAGTGCCAAAAACACCCACAACCTTGACTTGTAAGATCTTAGGGCAGATGGTGGGGGAACCACAAGGGGCTCAATCCTTGTTGTAGCAGCGCAGACCTGGCCCCTTTCTCACTGTCTGTCCTGAGGCACACATGCCTCAGGACACATGCCAAGCAAAATGCCTTTGTGCCATGCTCTGGCACCCATGCAGGGGTTGGCTGCCCCTGCCCTAAATCTTTTTGCTTGTTTTAGTAGGTTTTGATGAATCAGTTGTAACAAATTACTTCACTTGTAGGGTGTGGATAAAAGTGGAGATGTTTACAGAGCTACCTACTCCGCTTTCAGATGTTCCCGTGTATTTGGTACAATTGAGGGTCATGGAAAAGAGAAGGTAAGCTTCCATGTGTTATGGCTTAAAGCAGATCAGTGCTGTAATAGCTTATCTGAAACGAATGGATTATGTGCATTAGTTTTTGTCCTTTAAAGCATTGCTTTCCTTTCTGTTCCTTTGAAGTTAATATCAATGGGTCATAGACAGTTCTTTCCACTTGCCAGCAGAGGGTTTCATAAGCACGAAGAAAAACCTATCCCAAAATATTGCATGTATTTCTGTAACGTTTTGAGTTCTAGACCTTGTCTAACTGTTCACACTTAAATCATTCTTATTTCATATTCAACAATTATAGCTTATGGTGAAGTTTTGTGATAATACACAAAAGGCAGTGTTGCGTTATGCATAAAGTATTTCTTTGATCTGTAGGAGACAATCCTTTCAGCTAACATCTTGGATACTATGCTATATTCAGAACTTGGACCACTTTAACTCAAGGTATCAATTTAAACAGATTGAGAGAGACTGGATTCACTTGTTTCACTTAAAAACCAGCAGGCTATTTCAGTTTGACTTCATAGATTTATGCTATGGTTTAATAAAATGGCTTTAAAATGATGTTTAAGTTGAACCAGTTTGACTTTGCTTTGTCACACAAAAGCACTGGTTCCAAATTGCAAATATGGATGCTTGTTTAGATCTTGGTGGTTCATTTTTTGGTTTTAGCATGTACCTGTTTTAAGCTGCTTAAGTTAATGCTGCAGCAAACCATGGTCTAGCACCAGGTCAACCAAATTAGCTGTGTATGTTTAAAGTAAAAGTTTGCAACTTTATGTAGGGACAAGTACTTCTCTCATGTAGAGGAGGCTCAAGGTTCTTCAAATAAAATGGGCTTTCAGCCAGTGAAGTAGAATTCAGTTATTCCTCTCCTCTAGTGAACACAGTAGTTTTTAAGGAAGTATAGGACTTGTTTATTTTTACTTAGATATTTAGCAACCACAGCTAGGCTGAGAGATTATTTTAGGAGTCTCTGTTGATGTTCTACTTCCCTTTTAAGTCACTTATTCTCGTGTCATTCTCCTGTTCTATAAATTTATTCTATTCTCTTGATGGAAGCTGCCCTGAGCCTTTGTTGAGATGAATAATGGAAATAAATTAATAAATAAAATAAATAGGTGGGTTTTCTTGTTGTTTTAACAGACTTAAATTAGTAAAAAAGAAAGTAAGTAAGTAGATGAGGCTGTAGTGTTATACACCATCTGAATTTTTTTTTTCCAGTAAACTCTTTTACTTTGGTAGGTTATCATCATCTTTTTACCTAGAGATAAAGGAGACTACACTCAGTTTTGGGACCTAGAGTGTCATCCACTTACAGAACCTCACATGAAACACAAACAAAGGTTTCAACTGTCTGGAGTGGTAAGTACTGAACACTGTAAATTGGTGTTTATAAATTCACTGTTTGTCCACACTACTTATCCAAGCTGGAGTAAAAAGAATCGTGTTGCAATACTGAGTGTGATGTTATTTGTTCAAAAATGTTGTGAATAAGTCTGTTTAAATCTTTGAAAATCGAAATGGAAACTAGGGGCTTTTTATTTTAAAAAATACTTTGTTTTTTTATGGTAAGCAAAATGAGTAGTTTGAAGCATAGCTAGTGAATGCTTAATTTGCACTTACTTTTTGAAAGAGAATGTTTTTATTGAACTTTTGACTTGCCACTTCTAGCAACTGCTGATGTGTAGTGTATGTGTTTCCTTTCTAATGGGGCTTTTAAACCCACGGACTTATAAATAATTGCTCACAAATATAAAAATGAAAATGAGTGAGGTAACTTGTAATAAATCAGTTCATATGTTAATACAGAATTAACACAGTATAACCTCATAAATATGGCATGCTTGGAACCAAGCACCTGCTGGAAATTTGAAAATTCTAGGTTTTTGAAACCAGAGCAGCAGCTGGTCATGGAGTGGGCTGTGGGGAAGGAGAGGTAGCGTGGCTGCCCTGGTGAGGAGGGGGTGGGTAGCGGCAGCCAGTCCTGGAGCAGTGGCCATGTGCAGAGCGACAGCGCGGGGTGATGGGCGGTGGCGGCCATGTGCAAACTTTCCCCTCTTCTGCTCCAGAACTGGCCGCCAATACTCCCTGATATGCTGGATTTTTGAGAATTCTGGATTTTTTATATCAGGATTTATGAGGTTATGTTATATTATATCAATATTTAAGGAATCCAGAGTTGGGGAAATGGAGCTAATGTTTCTGAATATAACTTAATTCAGTCTTCTGCACCTGGGTACCAAGGCTATGCATTATTACGATCACATAAAAATATTATATATGTATAAAGGGCTTAGTCCGTCTGTCTGTATTTGTCCATAACACTCTTGGAGCACTCTGATTAAGTTGTCTCAGCAGCCAATCACAATGCTTACTGAAATGACCAGAGTGCTCAGTGCACAGACACAGTCAGCTGGCTGGATGCCGGGGGCCGGAGGCTGCCACATGCAAGCCCTGCCCCCCTGCTCCTGAGAGTGGGGGGGTGGCACTCTGTCCCTGCCTGCCCCCTCCCCCGTTATTCTTAATGTGTAATTTGCTACTTTTTTTATTAAAGATAAAGAACATGTTTAGATCACTTGACTGCTTGAAACTTGTGGAAATTAATAGAAACCAAACTATATTACTAGATCTTAGAGCAGTTAAACTGGGGTAAGCAGTTATTTGGGCTGGAGGACCACTTAGGGAGTTTTAGTGAGCTGTTGTAGACTGAGTCAGCACCCCTGCTGTGCCAGGTAACCTTGCTTGCCCTGCCCACAACAGCTCACCAAAACTCCTTGAGTGGCCCTCCAGCCCTATGGCATGAGCAGCTGGTCCCACACCCCTGGGTGCGAAGCTGGGCTGGGGTGGGGTCCCCCCTGCCCCCCGAGAGTGTGTGCAGTGGCGGGGTGCCACCCCTGCCTGAGCCTATGGAAGGGGGGAACAGGGGCAGGGGGCTGCAGACCTAAGTTTTATAGCCCTGGCAGCTGGGGGCCTGCCGTGGGTGGGGGACAAGGGGCACCAGCAAGGCTGTAGGTGGGGCAAGGGGGGAGTGAGGCATGAGCAGGGTTGTTGGGGGGTCCTTTAATTCTAATCATGCATTTTGGGCGTTTTATTGGAGAATTTGCTATTTTTTTTATCGGGGAAAACCAGGATCCCAGCTCATCAGTTCAATTTATGCAGTTTAGACTAACCTGTGAAGATTGAATTGATTCAGCCTTAGGCTTTTGACAGTCTGTTCCTTGCCCCAGAGGGCATCCTGCTGTTTAAACTACCTAAACAGATCCATTACCACCACCCTGAGAATAGTTTTACTGCTTTGAAGTTATCAAGAGACGTGATCATTCAGAGGTGTAACAGTGCAGCTCTGCTCTTGTGGCAGCTGTATAGTGCTCAGGGCAACACTGACACTTGCCATGCTGATTGTTGTAGCACCGCTGCCCCTGCATAATAACTGCTTTTGTGTAAAGACGATGCCTGGGGCTGCTCCCATAGTTGCTCCTCTTCACACTACTGCAGTCATTCACTACTTCCACAGAAGTCATGTACCATTTCAGAGTATATTAATAAGAGAACTCTTCTA
This sequence comes from Crocodylus siamensis, assembly GCF_052110815.1. Lineage (NCBI taxonomy): Eukaryota > Metazoa > Chordata > Crocodylia > Crocodylidae > Crocodylus > Crocodylus siamensis. Next base: position 164,332,070 of record NC_143397.1, on the reverse strand, counting down.
GAATATTTAATTGCGACACAAATTCTAAATTAATACCTTTCAACAAAGGGGAGAGGGGCTAAAATATTAAGCTATAATTTGTTATATGTATAAATATTACTTTATTTTTCAGGGGAGTTGGATATTAACTAAAGGCTATTTTTTATGAACAGGGAGCCAAAACTGAAAATAAAGCTCTGAATGCAAAAATTTCCACAGATACCCTAATAAAAACTGAAATTCCAGTTTCTTCCAGAAGAAGAGCTGTTTCTGAAGCTTCTGCCTTCAAAACAGGGTATGTATAGTTTTCTTAAAAAGAGAGCAAACAGGAGAACAGTATTGCAGACCTCTTATGATGAGCCATGTGCTACACATAAGCAGTTGTACTGTATTTTTTTGTTCACATTAATCAAGTGCTAAGTTGTCTGATTACTGTTTGCTGCTGTGGAATGTAGACAGTCAGCTTGCACACTTTTCCTTCAAGTTTTTTTTCTTCCAAAAAAATAAAGGAGGGTTTCCCTCTTATCATTCTTCAGTGTTCAAAGATGGAAGTAGTTGACAAAGGACATTTGAGTATCTATTGTCTTGTTTGGCAAGTGTGTGGCATTCTAGCAGGGATGGTAGTGATAGAGCAGGTGTCTCTGCTGTCTGATCAGCCCTTGGCACAATGGGTGATGTGCAGGCAGCCCTTTCACCTATTGTTAATAGTGGCAGCTGCTGACAGGACTGCAGCTATGGCAGGGGTTGATCAGGTGGCAGAGACTGCCTGGTCTGCCACTAGTGACTTGCATGCAGCCCCTCTAGCTGTTGTCATAGTGCTCTACCCACTGACAGGCTTTTTAGGGGCAGGAGGAGCCAAGGAGCAGCTCTTTTTGCCCTTGGCTAGAGAGTGGGCCTTTCATGACTTCATTGCACCACAGTTGTGGAGCTGTGTGCCCCATAGTGATCCATTTTTGTAGCTCTACAAAAATGTGTCAAGGTCCTAATATGTGCCCAAAGGCCTTCATTCGCAGAAAGGCCCTTATTAGCTACATTGTTAGTGTAGCTTTTAAAACAGACAATATCCTACAGCTTTTACCTTGCAGAAAAACTACTTTGAGCTCTTAATGTTGGTGATCTCAAAGCATACAATCAGTGCTTCCAGGCCATCTACTGTAAGTAAGGAACATAATGATTTAAATCTTTTTTTTTTTTTAAAGCAGGCAGAATGAGGTAATTCGAGGTGTGTATGCCCCAGAAGACCTCTATACATTTCTTCCAACCAGAATTGGCGAATCATCCACGTTAAAAGTCAACTTACGAAATAATTCTTTTATAACGCATATGGTAAGTTTGACACTTCTTTCTTTAAAACTTTATGCAAGTCACAAAGCATTTTAAATTGCTTTTAAATGCACTGTCTACTCACTTGCTTCTCTTTATGATACCATGCATTTACCAAGTAATCCAAGCTTATTTTGAATTTAAGACCTGAGCCAAGGCTGGAGCTGCTGCCAGTATAAGTGCACCTGCCTGGCCAGAGACACTATATACTTAGTGCCCAGGGCTGGAGCTGCAGCTGATGATAACTGGCAGGAAGGACAGTGGGCAGAGGCTGTGGGGGGGCGGACTGCAGCTGCAGTTACAACCCCAAGTTTTGGGTTGGCACCAGAGCCACAGCCACTTGTCCTCCTGCCTTTTACTCCAGTCCAAGATGGGGCTGCTTTTTGCACCACATTGAATGGATGGGAAAGCCTTGTTTTGGATTTGAGTAAATATGGTATTCAGGAATTTAGCATCTTAAGAATTTTGTTTCAAGATGGTCATATTAATGCAATCTATGTTAGAACTGTTAGTTACACTTCATATCCAAGATGTTTGTATTCAAAGAACACTTACTTTGCTATGTCTCTTACAGTGCATTCCAGTTTTTTCTTTTGCCTGATTTTTCTTTTTTTTTGGTAGCATATCTAAATGATCACCTTCCATCTTCTAATAGATTCAGGTTGTTAATATCATGCTCTCTAGTTTTGTTTTGGGTTTTTTTCCTTAAATATAATTCAGCTGTACTATGTGTAGTATGTGTTGTTTTTTTTCTTAATTAACGTGTATAGAGCTGTGGCTCTAGTCTTAAACCTTGATGTTCTCTCATTCTATCCAAATCTGTATTTTGAAACTGATTTAGAGCTCAATTCAAAACGTATGTAATAGTGCCTGCATGTGGTTTTTTTTTCTTTTTAATGATTCATGTTAAATTGCAGCTGAAGTTTGAGAGTCCCAGAGAGCCTTTCTACATCAAGCACTCAAAATATTCTTTGAGGTGAGTTGTGTATGCTAAAACTTTTAGCATACAAAGTTTGTTTTAAGTTTATTTTAATAAATAAGTTGATTTTAAATCCTAAGGTATACAATAAGGTAAAGTTCTGTATAGTGTAAACCTGTCATGATGAAGTTTAGACTGAATTTTATTGAGAGTAGAAGTGTTAACACTTTTGCCTTCCAATGAAGATGTCTGTTTTTGCAGCAGTCTTTTTTTTACAATTCTTTCAAAAGAAGTCTCAAAGTCCATCAAATTACTTAGTTTGCTTATTTCTTCCCTGCATTTAGTTTCAAATAATACTGCTGCATTAAATAAAACTTAATGTTTTATTTAACTGTTCCGTATACTGTATATTTAATTCTTGACGTTTAATTCTTTCCCACGTTGATTTCTACACAACAGACCAAGTAGATTGCCTTTATGATCCTTCTAATTGGATGACCTTGTATTGACATTTAAGATACTGTACTTACTTGCATATAGTGCCTCCAAATAAGACACAGAGCTTGTTTTGGAAAGGCAGAATGTGTTTTTCCCAGGTTTTTATCTCTTGTAGCACTAACTTGCCCTGGGCCAACTTTGTCCTCATAGAGCTGGGCAGAGTCCTATCATTAGCTATGGACTATTCAGTGTCCAGCAGAAACCTCAATTCTAATATTATAAAAGCCTAAGTCTGTCTGTCTGTAACACTTTGTTCACACTCTGATTGGCTGACAGAAACAGTCAATCAGAGTGCTCCAAGCGTGGGGGAGCACTGCCATTATTCCGAAGCTGTGCCGACGACTGGACAGAGGGTGGGGGAGCTGAGGACAGCAGCTCTGGTCTTGCTTCCCCACCGTGTTCCCTGCAAGTGGCGCCAAAGACTGGACAGGGGGTGGTGGAGTACAGCTGCAAGAGGCAGAACAGCGGCAGCATGGGATGTTGGGTGGCGGCACTATATCCCAGCCCCCTCCCCCCTCCTATCCTCGGTCATTCTTGACAGGCAGTTGTCTAGTTCTGGTAGAACCACATATTTGCTACTTCATTGTTCCTTGAATATGTGGTACCTACCAAAAGCTGAGAATGAGCTTCTTTAGTTAAGATAGAAATGGCTGTTAACAAACTCTGGTGGGACAACAGCAATTTCATATTTCTAACACCCTGAAGACCAAACCATGTAATCAGAAGTGAAAAATAAAAGGCAGTGGGGAGATAACATGAAGTTGACCTTACTTGTTGAGATCTTCATAAAAAGCAGTCAAAATGGGGAAATGAAAATACTCAGTAGAATTTAGTCAGCAAGATTACTAATGCTGTAAACACACTTTGCCTTTTCACAGATCCCTGCATTATATTAACCTGCCAGTCCAGTTCAAGCCGAAGTCAGCAGGCAGATTTGAAGCTCTGTTGGTTGTGCATACAGACAAATGTAGCATTCTTGGTATTCGACTATGTGGTGAAGCTCTTGAGAGAGCTGGAGAATAGTCATCCTAATGATTAAACTAAATTATTGACATTTTGATAACACATTCTCTTAACTCACTCTTCTTCTTTTTTTTTTTTACCTACAATGCTGCTTTCACGTACAATCATTTGTAAGATAAATCATGGTGCTTGTTTTACAGATGGATTTTTTTACTTTCATATTAAATTAAGAGTTGATATTTTCTATGGTAAAACCATCATGTCCTAACTTACATTACTGCACTTTGTTGTCACAAGGAGAAATGTATTTTATTTTTGCATTGCTAAAAATGGATGTATTTATTTTAAACTGAGTAAATTCAGAAATAAAGTTGACTTATTAAAAGTGCGTTCATATTTTGTTTTTGTGAATAATATATTTTCAGTACATAGGAATCATCCCTGTAGTGTCCACTAAACATATACCTATATATCTAAAACTGTCTTTAAAGGAACCTAGCAACTAAAAACAGTCTCTTCAAAGAATGTTTAAGGCCTAGACATGTTAGTGCCCATGTAATATGCTTTGGTGTTATAAACCAATATAAATTACACTGGGATCTGGAGTAGGCAGACAGCCAGTCCTTCCATGGTAACTATCACAATACATTACACAGTACCTTATCATAGGGTGTCAGGGCAGCAGGTGACAGTTTGTCCAGAGCAAACCCCCATACTTCGATAACTGTGAACAGTCACCTACACCGGTACAACTTTTCACAGTGTTTTTAGTGCTGTAGATAACTGTAGATCAGATTCTATTAAGAACTGTGCTACATTCTAATGAATTGTTACATTCATATTGTTCCCTCTCTTTTTTTTATCCTAAAGTGAATGTGTATTATGTTCAAGCTTTTAAACATGGAACGTTAGAAATTGAAGAGGACTCTGTTTCAATCTCCTTTGTTTCAATCTCCTTGTTGTAAAGACTGGTATTTACCAATAGCTGAGAAATAGAAATATGCAACATATCCTTTAGTTCCCTCCCCCACCTCCCTTCTTGTTTTTGTTTCTCTCGTCCTGGCTGCACCATATGGCACTACCATTTTGAAGGTCATTTTTCCATAGTGACTGTTCTTGAAAACTTTCTACCACTTAGAGACAAAACGTATCTTTGCTTTCTTTGTTGCCAACACCAGAGCTGTGGGGGTTTCATAACTGTTCCTCCTATAGTGGAGTTATCGCTGCCTCAGACAGTACCATGTAAAGCTTGTACTGTCTTAGTGAATATTATCCTGGAAAGGTGCAACTTATGCATGTCCTTCTTAAATGAAGGACCAAGACAGACTGAAGAGGAAGCTTCCTATGTTCTTCTGGGGCCCAGCTTTGGAACCAGAATTGAAAAGCTGCCTTTAGCATTGGAAGTCATCTGACCTTTCTGTATTTACTTTCCTCCCTTGGTATGGCTTTTCTGCTGGAGATCCTGCCCTAGAGGAACTTCCCTAGAGTAGCAAGATGACCTGCTTCCTTGCTTTGCAAGTATGAATCTTCCTATAATGAGAGCCTATTTCTTTGTCATCAAGCAGGCTTGGAGTTTGTCTGGCCTACATCATCATTTCCAGGAGACTGAGATCTGCACTGAGGCACAAGTACCACTGGATCATTCCAAGGCTCTCCAACAGAATGATGTTTCATATGGTTCATAGGCAGTGCTAAGGGCCAAATGAACCACTATTGCACCGCTCTTACCACTTACTCCTTCCTGGAACCAACTGAAAAGGACAAAACTGTAAGGACCAGGTGTTCTGTCTCCATATTTGGCCTTAGTGCTTTGGTGACAGCTGGTCATCTGGTACTGTCATTTTTCCTGGCTTCCCATAGTGGTGTGGTTTGGTTTGGCTGTTTCCCAGGTACCCTTCTTCCTAAGGGACATGGATAGGTTTCTCAATTAAGAGATGGGATTTGACGCAGCTCCCGTGTCAAAACCCATGGCATTTCATGGACCTCTGTTCCCCAGAAGTCCATCTTTGAATGCCTGGATGACCCATCTAAAAATCCCAAAACCAAGCTGGTCCATCCTCTTGGTGCTCTAGGTTCAGCTGTTCTGCTGGCATACTTCGGCTTGTCAGCACTGTAAGTAAATGTGGGTTTGGGTCCTGCATTGGGTGTGTACCTGAATTTCTGGTGCTGCTGTCTCCTCCAGTAAGCATAAGAAATCTGGCCACCGTGACCAGCCAAACTTCAAGGTGCTATCCTTTGCTAAGGATAATGGCCTCAAGGATGACAACAGCCTTTTTCCAGCTGTTTTCCCACGCACCCTTCTTGCTATGGGACATAAGGTGCCTGTGGAAAATAAATGACCCCAAAACTTAAGCGGCAGCAGCTTGCTTACCTACAGTCTTGACCCTTAGTTTAATCTTTTCCCATAAAGACCTTGGACGCTACTTTTAGTTATTCAATAATTGTTTGTATTTGCTGTCCAAGAGCAGAAATGGTTCAGGATGCCTTGTGGGAGGTCTACCCCATCCCACTTAGTTTAACTTTTCTGTGCACCGTTCTTGTTGGGAAACATGGATGCCTGTCCTAACTGCCTAAGAAGGATGGTAAGGGGCCCCACAGTGCTTCCGAGAACTCCACTGTACTTTATCTGCTCGACGTTCACCACCCCCAGCCATCTAAAGTGACATTTACCCATCAGTGACTTTTTAATGGATCACACCAAGCTGGTGGTGTCACATGGCATTGCACTCGCCTGCTGACAAAAGGATGGGAAGAAGTACCAGAGTGTTTCTAGTCACGTGCTTCCCTTTCTTGGTGGTTACTGGTAGCCAAAGAAAATGTGAGGTAATTCAAGTTTGTCCTCGAGAAAAAAGAACCAAGGAGGCTGGACTCTTTGGGGTATGAGTCTTTGTTACCAAGCTTGCAGTTCAGAACTGATGCTTACTGAGCTCTGTCAACCTGCTGTGGTTTGGAAATCTTTGAGCAGATTGCAGTTTTGGTTGAGGATCAGATGGACCTTCTTTATCTGATGTCAGAGGGACATTGGAGCCACATCCAGATGAGCGCGGCTGTTTGTTTCCCCGAGGATGCAGCGAAGCACCTTGTAGCACTGCTTTTTGTCCCCAGGGAACACCCATGCCACATGCACTCTGGCACATGGCAGGTTACCACAGGTGGGGTGTGGGAGGCTGGGGCCAGCCACTGCTGGCCCCAGCAGACTTACTTGGGGTCCTGGGGGAGCTGCAGCTGCAGCTGCGGTGTCCTGCAGCTGAGAGCCTGGCTAGTAGCCAGAGTGTGGCTCTGGCCAGCCAGACTCCTGTTTTGGGTGGTGCCTGCTGCCTCTGTGTGCTGCCCCACTCTTTTTTTTTTTTTTTTTGGCATGGGTTTTTTTGATCCTTGGATTTCCCAGGATCAACCCCCAACCCCACACTGCAAGGTAGCATCATGGGCATGCCTATGTGTGTGGTGTCTGGTGTTGCAGATGGGTTTGCGGCCCCACATACCTCACATCTGGCTGCGGCCTTGGAGGCCTAAATTATACAGACAGGGCTGTCCTCAGGAAAAATGGTGCCCTGAGCAAACTTGTATTTTTGGCCCCCTACCTCCCAAGTTGGTGGCAATGCTGCAGGCAGAGGCAAATGGGAAGGGGTGTGGTGTGTTGTCTGGCAGAGAGATGGAGTGGCATGGATTGCTGGGGAGGTGCCATGGCTGCTGTGTAGGAGTAAGGCAGGTGGACTGGAGTAGGTGTCACCCAGCCTAGCTCCCTCGGTAGCAGCTGGAGGTGGGCTGGGCTGTGCACCACTCCCCCTGCCTGGGCTGGGGATTGACTGGAGTGAGGCAGGGTAGCAGGAGAGTACTGCTGTGAGCGTGGGTTGCTTGTGTGTTTGGCACTCCCCTAACCATGGCATCATGGGCAATCGCCCACCTCGCCCATCCCCAAGGCCAGCTCTCACTACAGCCAACCTTCAACACTGCAAATATGGCTACCCGTTCAATGGTTACTGCAGTAATCATGAGGGGAGTACTCAAGTAATCAAAGCTCTGGATCTCCAGACTTACCGGAAGAGGTCCAAACAACAGTGGACAATCTTCCCTTTTTTGAGGACCAGAACCCTTGGCTCATATTAAGGCTTTGTACTCCCTGCAAGGATTCCCAGGGAGCCTTGCATTTCTTATACATATGTTCCTCTACCTTTTGGCATAAACATCAATACCAGCCTTGCACATCACAGCACAACATCCTGCTGGTGTTCCCAGATTTCCACGGGCTCTTACTCGCTTGAATTTGTGGGTTGCTGGATTTTATGGTGACAAAGACATTTCTCCCTCAGGAAGTAGCATATTTTGTCAGTCAGGAGGGGTCTCACCAGAACTAAAAAGGATATGCCTTTCTAGTCTCAGTAGCAACATGACCGTGTTTAGCATAATTGGGGAAAGTGGCATGGACTTTTTCTACCAGTGCATGAAAGCAATTTATCTGTCAGTGGTGCATCTACTCTCTGATAGCCTTGTCTGTGGTTCACCTGCCAAGCTTCTAAATGTTCTAGCAGATGGACTTAACATTTTGAGTTTTCTCCATTTACCATAAATGTGAAAATCAAAGGTTTCATTTCTCCCTCCTCCCCTAAGACTGCAGATTGGGACTACCCAGAGAGGAATCTATTTGCCACCAAAGTTGACAAGAAACCTGTATAGCAATGTTAATATTTAATGTTTAATGTGAACTATATAGTCATACACCAAAACAGTCTGATTCCATGAAATAGCAAGGCACAATGTAAGTGAATTTAGTCTCTATGACTGCCAACCTGGTAAGTAGAAGGACTGTAGCCACAACAATATAGCATGTGCAGTAATTAGTTCAGCATTACTATACTATCCCTCCAATGTTTTTCACCCATGACCTAAATAAAATTAAAACCTCCTTGTTTTGTCTACACCACATTTTCCATACAAATTTCCAGCATTGCTACCTATATGTGAGTGTTAGTTCAGTCTATAAGTGAGTGTTTTAAAGTAAATACAGCACTGCTTGCCTCCTGGTAATGTATTTATGGTATCTATATCTGAACTGTTTCAGCTACAGTGGTTAAAATACAAGTAAACTTTCAGAATACATGAAGGTGTTCTTGGGCACAAGTCAGCTTTCCATCTAGTAGAGGAAGTGCCCAACAGAGCGTTGTCTGAAACTGAGATTGTGACTACACTCAACTGCAATAATGAATTTTACGGGCGATTGCAAATGATATAGTTCTTTTTTTTTTTTTTTTTTTTTTAAATGCAAACTTATAGTTGTAGCACTCTAACATGATTTGCTTGAATATGTTCTTATTTAAGTTTTCTTACCGGGGAGCAGGTAGCCGTAAGCATTATAGCTGCATCAGTTGAGGTGATGATCCAAACTCCATTCCGTGATGTGTGGCTTCATTAGGATACCTTCCAGAAGCCCCTTTTCCCAAAAATGATGATGAGCTATTTTGAGTGGTGCAGTCTTCAGGGATTCAGAAGGCGTTGCTACAACTATATTTGTAAGACTTGTCAAAATAAGTCTTACATATCTTCCTCGTTTTTGCAGTGACCAACCAATCACTAGGTGCGATATTTGGTTCTAGCATGGTATTGGTTGAAAGAGACGATTTGCTATCTAGGAACAGTGTATTCAGATGCATTTCTCTGCACTACCTGTAAAATAAGTTACCACCTCCCTAAACCTGGAAGTTGAGTGCCAGATGGAGTTGTGTACCATAGGAGTATAACAGGCCCAGGGAAGACCAAATGGTCCATCAAAGGCTACTTGTATGTCAGATCTCCAAATGTGTATTTTCTTCTCTATAAATTCAAAATTAAAATACTAACGGCCATTCTTTGTATTCATTCAACAATTGGTTCATTAGGTAGGTATATATAAAAGGACTCTGCTTGTCAGTGCTCTTTGGCTTTAACTTTAAAAGGAAGAAAAATCCATAGAGTTTAGTCTAGTCATGAAATGCCCCCACACCTTTTTTTCCTTCCTTCCATGTTGGTTCTGCAGGCTAGCGGTAGGTAATGCTCATCCTGCATAGAGCTGGTTTTCATTGTGAGTATTGTCACTAGTCAGAGCTGTCAGGTATGTCAGTCATGTAGTTATTGTGGTGGTGTCAAAGACATAATCAGAGAGATTAGGTGGACACAAAGAGCAGTGAATGAGGTGGTAATTGCGTTCAGGGGGGAAAAAGGAGTTAAAGAAAGAAACTTTCCTTTCTCACAAGATCTGTTAAAGAGGTGACGGTGAATATATTAAAGCTGGAACAAGATAATTGTGGTAAGAAATCTTTGTGTGCTCTGCAAAAGGCAACGTGCTCACAATAAATATTCAAATGCTTATTTTGTGTTGTGAATACCAGATAACCAGCTACAGGGAAATTTGCAGCCTCTTTCAGTGTATTGAAATCCATTGCGAGAGCTGAGTTAGGAATGGTTATAAAACGTAAAAGGAAGACCAGTGCTAAACTGAATCACGCAAATGCCATCTTACAAAAGTTTCTTTGCAAGGTTTTTCTTCAAAATGGTTTCAAGTTGGGGGGGGAGGGGGGGGAGAGAGAAGTACTAAGAAGCAAACATGACCAGATTTTGTCTATCACTTTCACTGGATTTTTTTTTTTCCTTCTCTGAACAGTTTCACTTTAGTCGGTGGAATTGTGGACAGAACCAGATGCAACTCCGAAAGGTATATGGATACCTTTAATCTTGCATGGCTGCTTACTTCACAAGAAGTCCCCCCAAAAATCAGGAGGGCTGCTGGTAGAGTGAGGTCAAACTGAGGGTTCAAATCCAGCCCAAACTGAATAAGAGTGGTAGAATTTGTCCCTAATGTATGTAAATCTTTAATTGTGTTACATCATTTGCCAGTGAAAAACAGTAATTAGCCAAATTCATCCGTGGTTTATTGCAGTTGGCTTCAAGGAGTTAGGGCAGAGATTAATTTTGCTCCATGCTTAATAGTGCTTGGAGCAAAGCAAATCAAGGACCAAGGCCTACAGTTTTTCAAAGCTGGTGAGAACGTTGCTGAGTAGAGGAGACTTATTTACACAAGGAACAAGTTTAGACTTCAAAATGATGTAAACATATCTTGATTTATACATAATAATCCTATCCCCATCTCTTTCCCCACCTCCTATTCCTGTCCTTTTCCAATCAGTATTATTTTCCAATGTAAAATTGGAAATCTGGTTTCAATATAAAGCACACCACTTCAAATGTTTTTCATGACAAAAGGTTTGGGTATTTTCCTTTTCAGGTTTTCTGAACATTGCTTGGCACTGGTGTTTTATATCTTGTTGGAGTCACTATTCTAACTGATGCTGAAATGGGGTGAGAAATGTCTCCTTAAAGACAGTGAGAGAGTTGATATGTTTCCATTGTAACAATCCTGTAAGCACTTTTTAGACAGCTGAGCCACCATGTGTTGGTTTGATGGATTAACTAGTTCGATCCTTTGATACAGGTAAAAAAACATTTTGATGCAGCTTAATTCATGCTGTGTTTACATAGGTTACTCCTGCTTTCTGAAGCTATTCAGTTCCCCCCCCCACCCCAAGCCAGGTTCCTGCTATTCATAAAATAGTTTTTCTTCTAAATTAAACCTTTGGATACACTGAAGCTGGACATATTCAGTTTGTTACATTGTCATGACAATCCCTTATCAGGCTTTTAAAAGTTTTCTTCTTTATAAGTTGGCAATTTTAAAAAGTTTCTGGTGACTAAAACCATGTGAGCTTCAAAACCACACACAGTTTCAATGAAGCTGTGTGAACCTGCTTCAAAATCTCTGCAAGTTTTCCAAGCTTTTATGCTCTCGTATGGTTTACAGACAAAAACCTACAGGGGTCCCATTTAAAACCTCCTAGCAGCTAAAAGATAGGGGGAAATGGCTTTTAAAAAAACCTGAAGTACCCTCTTATGAGTGCATTAAAATCAATTTTGTTTGCTTTCCACTTTCAAAATGCTTCAAGCAGCCAAAGGTGCCATGTTAGAAAATGACTCATGAGCATTAGATAGAAACAAATTCTTTGAAAGTCGGTTCTTAGTGTAGGATGATGGCCAGGCAAGTGGAACTTGTCTTCTGAAAAAATCATCTCATGTCCACAAATTGAAGATTTTTTTTCCTTTTTAATTCGGTAATCTCTTCAGACATTCTCCACTTTAATCTTGCAGGTTTTTAGCGATTGTGTGAAAGTATTTTGAAAATCAGTTCAGTCTGTCCATTTGTTTCTACAGATACAGTCAGAATGAGAAGACAGGCTTGGGTGCCTTGAGAGCCTTAAAAAAATTGTATGGATAGAGAAAGTTAGGTTCAATAGTGGCTCATACAAGCTCCCAGTAATGGAATAGTCTTGGAAGTGCTTCTACTGTAGTTACCTGTTGTTTCTCTTGTGAGCACAGCTGCCTTAAACTCCACCCTTAGGATTGTTTGGGCTTTTTATTTTTATCATATTTTTATCTCTATTTGAGTATCTAAATATTGGGCTGGCTTCTCAATTCTAGCTCTTACTGGGGAACACTTTTTTATAATTTCTGCTAATTTTGATAGACAAGGTTCTTTGGGTGAATATAATACCTTTTGTTAGACCAACCTAACATTTTTGTTTCCAATCATTTAGGCTGGTCTAATAAAAGGTATCATCTTTACCCAAACAACCTTGTCTGCCTATGTCCTGAGTCCAACACTGCTACAACCTGCACCCCTGCTAATTTTGATGCCACTTCTCTGGTCCCGGCTGATCTCCTGTAATGCAGATTAGGACAACAGTTTGGATTAGACCTTTCCCAAAGTTGAGGAGCATTTTTCCCCAGGGTTCTGTTTTGACCCTATCTTGAACAAAGATATTTCCCTTTTGGAATCTGTTTGGAATGTGTTAGAAATTACACGTGTGGGTGGAATTACAGATTTATTTTGGGAGTGTTTAGGTGATCTGAGAAATCATAATTTTTGTGGAGTTCTTCCCATGCGAATGTATTTTACAGGTTTTTTTGATAGCAACTTTAAATCTTTCTTTCCAAAGCTCCCCCTTTCAACAAGATATTGACAAGATCTTTTTAGCTGATTGACAGGATCCATCTGAAAAATTGAGCAGAGATTGTGCATTAATGGGGAATCCCCCATATTACAGAACATCTGGTTTTTTTATTTATTTATTTTTGTTCCTTTTTTCTTCTCTTTCATCTTCTCATTAATTACTAGTTGCAAATCAATTCTATATAAATATATTTCAAATGCTTGGATTAATACTTTTGTATGGACAATGGCAATTTAACAGTTTTAGAAAACGTTGCTTATTGTGACAGATGAGGTGAAAAGGATCTAGCTTGATTTCTAGTTCTTAGACAGTTTGCAGGGTTGGCATTTGTGGGGAAAATGTTTTTATAATAACAAGAACAATTTTAAAACTTTTTAAAATTTTCAATCTGTAAGTACTTTCCACTTGCTGTCAAGTCCAAGTACAGAAAAATGGGAGGTGATGTGAAATATTATCAAAAACTGTATTTATAGTAAAATTCAAAATAAGGATGGAGTGGAATGGCTAGAATTTTCAAAGCATTTATGCACCTAAAATAGCACAGAGTTGCTTGTGCCTGTCATGTAAGTATATGTGCCATTTAGAAGAAATAAGTTAGCCAAACCTTCATCTTTTTGTTTGTTTCCAGTGCACAAACAGTGCCTCTTGGGCAGCTGATGTATTCTAGAATGTGTTTTCTGTGGCGAAATGCCGGGCTAGCGGCTCCGGCACCGCTTAGGGGAGCCGCGGGCTTTGCGGAGTTGTGCGAGCGCGCGGCTTGTGGGGCGGAATTGAGGTAGCTCTTAGCCGCCCTCGAGGTTCGCCGAGTTGGCACAAGTAGACGACTTAGAGTAAGTAGTTAGTGTCTCTTAATCTATAGGTTGTCCGTTGGTTCATGAGGTTCCAGAGCCAGCCCTTGCGTTCCAACAGTGGAACAAGTCCAAAGCTAGGTGCGGCTGCCGACTCCTTAAGTCCCAGAACTGGTCAACGGCTCATTGATATGGAATGTTAGTTATAAAAGTTATTACGGAGTAGATATACAGTAAAATAAAAAGATTTATTCACTCACCTGGCCTCACCCTCTTACAAGTAAGAGGGGAGGCCGGTTGGAACGAAGTTGCAGTAAATACAAGTATAGCGAGCGTAGATATGCTGTCTAAGCTACGATGAGAGGCAGTCGAGAAGCGGAGTCTCCGATGTTTCTTCAGTTACAGTATGCCGGATACTAAAGGGGTCTGTTGGTTCACGGGGTTCCAGAGCCAGCAGCTGCCGACTCCGTAGTCCCAGAACTGGTCAACAGCTCATGAATGGGATAGTCTATAGGGTGTCCGTTGGTTCACGAGGTTCCAGAGCCAGCCCTTGCGTTCCAACAGTGGAACAAGTCCAAAGCTAGGTGCGGCTGCCGGCTCCTTAAGTCCCAGAACTGGTCAACGGCTCATAATTGGGAAACACAAAGCAATACTGTAACACAGTGAATCGTTGTCAGTTGTCGGATTTCTGAGGCCTTTATCTTCGCTGGGATACGCCCAGGCGGGGAGGCTGAGAACCGGTCTGCAGGGTGATCAGGCCCACAGAGTTTTCCAGTTGTCGTCTCTGCTGCTTCCTGCTTTTTGCCTCTTTTATAAATGTTTGTTGGACTGCCTCTATGACACTAACTATAGTATACAGATAGGATAATTTTCTTTTACATAATTATTGCTAGGCAGATTTTCTACATAAGTTTCATTTCTGCAAAAATGACACTTTTAGATAAGAAATGAAATTTACAGAATGCGCATGTGTAGCTTAATGCTAGTGGAGAGAAGTACAAAGCGTTCATTTTGATTAACAGTCTACTTCAAGGTTACATAAATGTGAGAGTGCCGCGCGGCAGTTACACAAAAAGAGAAAATAATATAAAGTCTTTGCTAAAAACTATAAGACAGTTACATTTTCGAAGACTTTTTGGTACATAATTTATTTTAGTCTCCAGAGAGTGTCCTTGCCTCATCTCAGGGATGTTCTTAGGGAGCACTTTTGTGGGCACACTGAAATATAGAGATTAATAAGTCATTGTCATCCTGGGGATCTAGTATTTTAACAGAAACCTTTTTTTTTTCTTTTTTTTCTGAGCAAGGAATTTGGCATGAGACTGCGTACCTGTTCTTTTTGGAATGGCCAGAAGAGTGGTGTTGGTGAATTAAATAGAAAATGCTCCTCTCATACCTTACACTTATCAACAGGTGGCATTAGCAGTACAGGCATGTAATTGTATTAATGCTATTTCTTAATGAGTTCTATACCGGGTAGAAAATAAGCCATCTTTTATCATACTGAAGCCTTATACACATGGGAAGTTTGCACCAGTATAACTACCTACATGGTATAGCTAAAATTGCTCTACTGTTGTAATTTTAAATCAATTAATTAAGTTGGTACAGCTTCTTTGTCTATACTTGTATTTCAATTTTAATTTTAACAGCTTCCTAATCAGTTGGGAAAACAAGTTAACCTTAAAAGCATTTGATTTAATCTAATAACTCCCCTGCTGTTGCACTAGCACAGAAATGGGGGTGCCCTTTCCCCCCCCCCTCCCTCCACTTATTACCAGTGGTTTGTGGATTAATCTCTAAGAGACCACCTTGCCTTGCCTTCTGTTTGGATTCAGACACTGTGAAGCTGTATGGAAAGAGCTATATGAATTATCCGTTATCTGGAAAATTTCTTAGTGAGAGACTAAAGAAGCTCCTTTGAATTATCCAAGGGAAGGTTAAAGGCATGGACGAACTAACAAGCGTTAAAGGGGAGTTAACTTACCACCTGTCATCTGTTCCGTAGTAAATGTCTTGTGTGTCCACTGCTGTCCTGAAGCTAGTAGAAGCTTAAACTTCTTTCATTCAGGAGTAAACTGCATTAGCTTCTTTGGGTAACTACAGGATAGGATCAGACGTATGACAACTGTAAAGCAATGAATGTTGATAAGTCTTGCCCATTTAACTGTATAATTTGTTCATCTGTCCATCCTTAAAAAGGTAACCTGATCTTGATCTACAAATGTCTACGCGGAGGAGAAGTTTGTTAGTAATCTCTTTAATCCAGCGGAAGATGGCAGAGCAATATATACCTGTTGGAAGCTGACACTCAACAAATTCAGAATAAAAATAAGATGCAATTTTAAATAAGTCATTAGACATTGGGCCAAATAGCTAGTGGTCAGGTGGGATTTCCATTGGTTAAAGTTCTTGCATCAAGACTAGATTTCTTCCTAAAAGACATGCTGTAGCTCATGAAAGTTTTTGGCCTTATGCAGGAATGTAATAGATAAGGTTCTTTGTAATGGTGCTTTCTGATTCAAGATCTGAAACATCCACAGACAGCACCATTTGATTATGTATCTTTATAGTCATGCCCTTTAGACTGGTGCATCTTCCTTGAGAGCAAATCTCAGTGGCAGCATCCACACAAGGTGCTAACTGCGCAGTAGCTCATTACTACTGCGTAGCAGTGTTGCATGGCACAAAGCGTGATGTAAGGCTACTGTGCAGTAGTAACAAGCTACTATGTAGTCAGTTCACCTAAAAGCTGTTCAACGAAGCTACTGCACAGTAACTCCTGTTACTGCACAGTCAATTTAGTATTTGTGTATGCAAGGACTAAATGGCTGTGCGGTAACAACTGTGCAGTCAACATCTCGTGTAGACATGGCCAGAATGTAACAAGAGACAGTCTGTAGGAAAAGTATTTTTCTAACTGTCCTTGGTTGGCCTTTCTTAGTCACTCTTATCCATAATAGTAGCTATAGAAATGCAGGAATAAATGGATAAAAAGATGGAAAACTAGAGTGCCTATCTCTAGTGCATTGATCTCTCCTGTAATGATGAGACTAGCAAGTAGCAACCCAATTCTGCATCTGTATGTGCACAAAGCTCTTCCTGAAATGTGCAGGAGAGCTGCAGGTACAAGGACTACCAGACCTCTGCCGTTATTCACTGACAAGAAATCTTGACAGTTTATAAACTATAGCACTAGCCTTGAATCTAGTCAGTTCTCACTGACATCTGTTTGGGCATTGTACTGAGGTATACTAATTCAGGTTTCCTCAGTTTTAAACTCTCAAAAGATAATCGGGTTCTATTATGGGTTGCTATTGTGATTTTTTTTTTTAACTTTTTTTATTTTTTAAGTGTTTATGTCTGTCTGATCATTGTAAATTGTTAAAACATCTTCCTGATATGCAACAGAGGAAGAGAATTTTTTTCCATCCAATGGGTCTGTGTTTGTCTGGTTATTTAGCATTTGTGGGTGCCTGTACACGTGCAGCGAAGCTGCTCTGATGCACTGTAATTGCAGCATACTCAGTTAATTGAGTCTGCTGGAGCGTGGTAATTACCATGCTCCAGCAGACTCCAGCATCATGTGTATCAGCATCCCTGCTGTGAAAAATGGAGGCAGCTAACTAAAGCTCATACAGTGAGACTTACTAGATTTAAAAAAGTGTTAAGCATCTCTGTTTAGAGACGATCATATTACTGCACGATGTTTCTACAAACAAAAAAGATTGCTATTGAAATGGTTATTTTTTTATCATTCTGATTATCTACATTTAAATCTATTAAAGCTACCCAAACAGTAGTAAAAAAAGTATTAGATACAGTTAAACAGGGGAGATGGGGAGAGAGAGATGCAGCATAGGTATATACCTGTGTGTGTGTATGCTGCATCTCTTTTTTCAGACCCTATTGAAGAGAACAGAAGGGAAAGCTCAAGCACAAGTCATTAGAACAAAGCAAGTTTTTCTTAGATGTGCCTGCCTGTCTGCTGACCTAAGTTAATTCTCAAGTCCTGTTTGAGAAAAAAATCTGGGATCTCCTAGAAAGCAGTCAGTTGCTTACCTGGCTATTAGAGGCTCCTGCAGGGCTGGGACACTGGGCCTAGGGGCTGCCTGAATGCCATCTAGATTCTCAGTCCACCGGTGTTCTGATGCTGTTTTTTTTTTCTCCCTCGTTGTGGGTTCATTTAGCCAATCCCTTACTTTTGGTATCCTTCGGATCCAGCTTCTGCACTGATCTTTTTCAGCTGAGGCAATGTAAAGGCATTCCATTAATGGGACAATTATATCAGAACGATGAGATCATGTCTTTTGCTCAAAACAATTAAGAACGTCCATGAACAAAAACAGCTTTATTTAAATCATTACAAATAAGCATTATTTTATTCAGTGGAAATAGAATAAGGTTGGTACTGATGCCACAAGGGTGAACTGTCTGTGTAGCAGCAGGTACAGCTTCACAGTGTCTGAATCCAAACAGAAGGCAAGGCAAGGTGGTCTCTTAGAGATTAATTGGTTCAGAGAGGCATGAGCTTTCACAGGTGACAGCCTACTTCATCAGATGTTTTAAAGATCTAATGAAGTAGCAGTTGCTTATGAAAGTGTATGCCTCTTTGAACCTGTTAGTCTCTTGCATGCTAGCCTATCCTGACTTCAGACTAACATAGCTAACCCTGTCTCTGAATCCAAATCGGTCTCCTGGTGAACTTCTGCTGATATAATAGGCAGATTGGAGTTTAGACATGTCTAATAGCCTCAAAAACTTCCAGGGATTGCATCTTTCAGTACACTAGTTGATTATCACCCACAGGGCCAGACCTCATGGTTTGTATGCTTTTCCAAAGTCCAGATGAATTTCACATGGGTAGGAGCTGCACTTGCAGTTTAACTGGATGCATGACCAGTCCTATACCCCCAAAATGTAATCTAATCTCATCCTAGATTAACCCTAAATTGCAGGACACATCTAGATAGGCAACCAGAAGTGTTTTATTTTTTCCTTTCAGTTCTTTAGTATAGGTTTGTGCAGAGAGTACCCTAATACAGCAGCAAACTTTACCGACCTTTGGGACACTCTCCTACTTTCAACTTTTATTTGAAGAGAAGGATGCTGTCTGGCAGCAGTCATTTAGCCACTGGGTAGATGCCTCATCAACTGTCTACCTGTTCTAAGCTGTTTTATTTCAGGGCAGGATTTCCAAATTACTGTGTATGTAAGGTGCTAGGAATTGTTGCAGAGAGCAGTACCGTACTTGCTCAGCCTTTTTGTCCTCAAACCGCTAGCAAAAGGGTGGACATATGTGGTCAGCAAAGAAAGGGGGCATATTCCTTGGAGATAATGAAATGACGTTTGCCTACTTTTCTACTGGAACTCTGAGATCTCTGCAGGAAATAGCCTACTGCATGTGCTATAATCCAAGTTTTGATGTTCTCATTTTCTGTTTTAGCATAACAATTTATTATGCACTCACTCAACAAAACAATGACGAGTAAATATCATTATAAAAATAAAGAATGGGATAAATAAGCAATAAGAAGTTAGTACCAATAGATTAAAACATGAACACACTACAATAGTGTAGTTCTGGGGTGTGATCATCCTGGACCTGCTTTTTCCCAATAAATGAGGTAGGGTTCTGGCAGCTGATAGCTTCTTTCACTGCAGACCTTGATTCATGCTCAGAATATGATCTGTCCTATGCACTGACAGTATTGTAGATGTGCTGGAAGTGTGAAGAATTTCCTGAGTAATACAGAGCTGCAGAAAGTGTTTTCCAGTCCCAGGAATGTGGTCCATCTTTTTGACCTGAGAAAATCAGTATTATTTTATTTGAGAATTTCCCTATTGCACCTACAGATAATATTTGAAACAGATGCAGAAAGCTGTCCTTGAACTAAACCAAACTATTCTTCATTTCTCTGTTTTTGAAAGTGAAATGTTTTCTCGCCATCACCCTCCCAGTAAGTGACATCTTGTTAAAATATGCTTCTGAGTCAGGGTATCACATTGACAACATGACAGGGCAACATCTTAGTGCTTCAGAATTCACTGGATATGTTGCTGAATGACATGCTCAGTGTATATATATATACCTTGTCATAGCTATACTGACGGTACTCACAAGATACTGGATTATAATTTTGAAATGTGAAAACAAATGTGTCTACAATTTCTGAATGTTTTTCTAATAATGTCATGTTAGAAACAATCCAACTGCCAGTGAAAGTACCACTGAAGATGTCTGCCAAATGAGAGTATAGTAGATACTGTGAAAGGGAAAAGAGAGGTAAAAGATTTATAGCTTTTATGTATTACATGTCCCTGAATTTGTAATACTGATCTTAAATTAACAAGGGGGAGAGAGATTTTTGTTATAATTCTTCCTTTTCCATATTGCCTTTCTGCTGTAGTAATCTGTAAATCATATGGGTTATTAATAGACCTTATGCCAACTTGTAAATGAGAAGATGTACCTAAAGAGCTAAGAAAATATTGGAGGAATTCCTGTAATGCTGTAGTACAGATAATAGCTGCAAGGAATGTGTAAAGCTTTGTATTGTTTTCTGAAACCTGTTTGTGATCTAGTACTTGGAACAGGTTGTTGGGAGGATGCAATGCGACTTTGGGTAGATAATTGAGCTTTCTCTGTACCTCTATAAAGTAGGGGCCATGCCTATATTGGAAGGTGTTTGCGAGGGTGATGTGATTAATGTGTAAATTGTTTTGAGATCTGTAAACTGAAGGCATGATACTACCATACACTTGTACAGTATATTCCATATTAAAAATACATCACAGGTGACTTGTAAATGGGAGTGGCAGGGCAAAAAGCATGGCTGTCCTAGGAACCAAATGGAAAAATGTAACAAGGAGGAATTTAGGATGAGTCAGATACACCTAAATAGCATAATGGTTTTGTTTTGAGTAGCTGTCTGAGCAACAGCAGAAACTGTCTTCTCAGCCAAGGAATATATTTAATCACAACAGCAATGAAGCAGATAGGACATCCTTAGCCAACTTCTTTTGCTCACATCTCTAGACATTGCAGCACCTGCCAGATACAGTGCTGAACTATGTTTAGGCCCAGTGATGCCCAGTGTTGATCCAAAGCTGGCTCCTAGATGTGCAAGAGACTCAGCTGCTGTTCATGTGACAGCAAATGTAATTGAAACTTTGGTTAACTAGGGTAATACACCCAGCCTCTCTACCTCAGTTTTAATTCTCTAACTGTAAAGCCCTCAAATTTGGAATGCCCCATTTTTAAGCAAAAGAATTGATTAAAAGACCTGGTCTGTTGAGTTAAAAAGTAAAGGAGGAAGAGAAAAGAAACAGTAATAGCAAGTCTTTCCTGAATGCTCTCTTGAGTTCTTCAGCTTTCACTTTTAGCAAACCAGAAGGGTAGAGCTCAGCTAAATGCATTGATATTTGTGGTTCTTTGTGTAAAAGCAATTATATTTTAGCTTTTAAGCACTATAGCAATGTCTGCAGTACAAAGTACATGGTGACGATTATCCTGATTTCCAATAGGTGGGAATGGAGAAGATGGAAGACTACTTATTCTTCTGGCCTGTGTCCAGACAAGCGTGGACACTTGGTTCCCCAGGGACAAGTTGCGCCATAATTATTTGTCCCCAGTGAACACCCATGCCACATGCACTTCGGCGTGTGGCAAGTTACCCTGGGGGTGGTAGGGGAGGCTGGGGCAGCAGCCTTACCTGGGGTCCTGGGGGCCTCCTGGGGCTGCAGCAGTGGTGATCCTGCTGAGGCGGAGCCTGGCTGGCAGCCACAACATAGCTCTGGGCAGCCCAGCTTTGTTTTTCAGCGGTGTGTGCTGCCCATGTGTGCACTGCTCCATTTTTTTCCCCATGGGCTTTTTCATCCCTGGATATCCAGGGGTCAAAAAAAACTCATGGGGAGGGTGGGGGAAACAGCACTGCGTGCACGGGCAGTGTGCCCTTGTAGCATGGAGAACATCTGTTGTGCAATATGTAGTGCTGCAGATGTTTGCGGTAGCACATACTGTACGGCCATGCTCATCTGGACATTCCCCTTGAGGGCTTCCTAAAATGAATGTGTTAGGAAGCCCTCTAGGGACAGAAGTTGCACAGAAACTGGTGTAAGTGATTTGACACTGGTTCAAATCTGTAACACAACAGAAATTCAGAGCACATAAACTGCTTTCAAAATGGCCCAAACTGGTTTAAGATAAACCTGGATGGATGTAGTGTCTCAGGTCCACTTCAGATTCAAGTTAACTCGCAGTACCCCAGCATCCCCCAGCTTTGCACTTTCCCCACAAACTTCTGCTCTCAGAGTGCGGGGGCTAGCCTTGGCCCAAGTAGCCTTCTCCAGCTAAACAGGGAGCCGTACTCAAGCACACCCCAGCTTCTGGCCTGAGCCACTACAGGCATGTGGCTGTATATCTGGAATCAAAAGAGAATGCGTGTTCACTTGTTGCTTCAACCGACACAGTTTAGACTAACTTGTGAAGATTGAATTGATTCAGCCTTGGGATTTTTTGACTGCCTGTAGTTAGCCAAGAAGAATAATGACTTTGCTTTTTTCACATGTTCAGTGAGAATCAAGGTTTTTGAGGGATTTGAAAACAAAGGAGATCACTTGCTGAATAGGATCAGGGATTCCAAAGAGGCAATGCCTTGAGTAAGGGCAGTGTAGAAAAAAGCATGAAAAGGGGAGAGGAAAATGATTATAGATTATGCATTGGGTCTACCATATAAGCACAGAAGAATTTTATATTCTTCTTCTTTGAGATGCACCTCTATTGTACGCCCTCCAGAAATGATTTAATAGATTTGATAGACATTTAGGCTGGAAGGGACCTCGGAAGATCGAGTCCAGCCCCCTGCCCAAAGGGCAGGAAGTCAGCTGGGGTCGTAGGATCCCAGGAAGATAAGCATCCCATTTACTCTTGAAGGTGTTCAGTGTAGGTGCTTGAACCACTTCCAATGGCAGGCTGTTCCAGACCTTGGGGGCTCGGACAGCAAAGAGATTCTTCCTTATGTCCAGCCTGAAATGGTCTTGTAGTAGTTTATGACCGTTCAACCTTGTCATCCCATGGGGCCCTCTGGTGAACAAACGTTCCCCCAGATACTGGTGGTCACCCCTGATAAACTTATAGGTGGCCACCAGATCACCCCAAGCCTGAGCTTTTCCAGGCTAAAGAGCCCCATGGCTCTCAGCCTGTCATCGTAAAGTCTGTTTTCCTGACCTCTGATCATGCGCGTGGCTCTCCTCTGGACTCTGTCAAGCTTCTCCACATCCTTTTTGAATTGTGGAGCCCAAAACTGGACACAGTACTCCAGCTGTGGGCTGACCAAGGCCAAGTACAAGGGGAGAATGATGTCCCGGGATTTGCTTGAGAAGTATCTACAGGCATACCTTGGAGATATTGCGGGTTCAGTTCCAGACCACCGTGATAAAGCGAATATTGCAATAAAGCCAGTCACACGAATTTGTTGGTTTCCCAGTGCACATAAGAGTTATGTTTACACTATACTGTAGTCTATTAAGTGTGCAATAGCATTATGTCTAAAAAAACAATGTACATACCTTAATTCAAAAATACTTTATTGCTAAAAAATGCTAACCATCATCTGAGCCTTCAGCGAGTCGTAATCTTCTTGCTGGTGGAGGGTCTTGCCTCGATGTTGATGGCTGCTGACTGATCAGGATGGTGGTTGCTGAAGGTTGGGGTGGCTGTGGCAATTTCTTAAAATAAGGCAACAATGAAGCTTGCCACATCGATTGACTCTTCCTTTCACGAAAGATTTCTCTGTAGCATGCGATGCTGTTTGATAGCATTTTACCCACAGTAGAATTTCTTTCAAAATCCTCTCAAATCCTGCTGCTGCTTCATCAACTAAGTTTATGTAATATTCTAAATCCTTTGTTGCCATTTCAACAATATTCACAGCATCTTCACCAGGAGTAGATTCCATCAATTAAGTTCGTCGTCTTATATGGTGGCAGTTCATGGCGCCCCAAAACAATTACAATAGTAACATCAAAGATCACAGATCACCATAACAAATATAATAATAATGAAAACGTTTGAAATATTGCGAGAATTACCAAAATGTGACACAGAGCCAATGCTGTTGGAAAAATGGCGCCAATAGACTTGCTCAATGCAGGGTTGCCACAAACCTTCAATTTGTAAAAAACGCAGTATCTGCGAAGCGCAATAAAGAGGAGCGCAATGAAACGAGGTATGCCTGTATGGATGCAAGCCAGCATTTTGGGTTTTTTGGTTGATTTAATCTTTGATATAAGATTACGCTGAATTTTGGAATCATGATTTCATTTGAGTGTGAACTAGGGTGGGTACAATGCCTTTTATTAAATAATAACTTTACAAATGCAAATTTGTTCTTGTTTAAAATTAGCCTGACTCTGATTTTAGTCGGTGGGAGTTTTGTCATTTTCTCTGACAAAATTAGGATTCGGTCTGACAATACTTAGCATTTATATCAATTTTCCTCTTCAGAAATACTTAACAGCATTACCTGATTCTTTCCACTTTAGTCAAATTCAGACTGTATAACAGGATCAGTAAAAATAAAATAGTTCTGACCTGCTTCTGATTTGTTTTTCAATCTTTTAAACTTAAAAAATTATACTTTAAAAATGACTAGCAATCCAGAATCTCCTGGTTTATCTGAATTTTATTAACATTAACCCTAATTATATTAACTATTATTTCTGCCATATCACTTGATGATTAAAAACACATTAATAATAAACAAGAGTTGCCTTTATGATCCAATGACATTTATATTTTTGGTTGGGGAACTGTGGGTCTGTAGTCCTTCATAGGATCACAGTAGTGTCCCTAAATACGTAATACACTAGGAGCTTTGTGCATTGTTGAGCTATTGCTGCCATATCTTGAATGGAAAACGCTCAGCTACATTTTGAGGACTGTTTTAATCTCCTAGTTTAATGTCAAAGATCCATAAATATCAGAATTAAGTCTCCAGAACATGTGAATTCTGTGAACATGAATAGGGAGGACCATAGGGAAAAGTAATTTGCAGTATATTGAATGTATCTGTGCTTATATTTTTAAGCATGTCCAAATTCTCATAGTGGGTGAGCTCAAAGCCAAACTTGCAACAGAGGCAACAACTACCGTATGGCCCAGTGGATTGGGTGCTGCAGTAGGAGCCAGAAAAATTGTGTTAAATTCCTGCCTCTGCCCCAGTTCTCCTGGTATTCCCTAAGGCAAGCCATGTGACTTACTTTGCCCACTTGTAATATGAAAATAACGAGCACTAGCTTGAGATTCTTGTATAAAATTATGATAAAACATGGCACGTGGCACAATTGGATAGCAGTATTAATATTTAAAAAATAAAAAATCTTTACTCTCTTGGCAGAGGCAATTAGATTGGCTCTTTTGACGCACAGAAAAAGCAACAGGAGCAGAACAGGAACTTTTATACTTTGCTGCTACCTTGACATGTTGTGAGAGAGAAATATTTTTATTGCCATTAGTACTTTGTCTAAGTAATTCCCTGAAAACAGTAAATTTTGTGATTTTTTTTTTTAAATGTTTTTATTTTGTAAAATCAGAAAGAATATGTTGTTTATGGTGTGGTCTGATTAATCTTCCTTCCTGTCCAGTTCCTGAAGCTGCCAATAGATATTCATACATCATGTAAATGGGGGTTTTTCCTTCCTGCTATGTCCTGAACTATGTAAACATCTGTGTGAATGTCCTGAAGGAGATGGGAGATGCTACACACCTTTATTTTTTATTCTGTTGTTGTTATCAAGTAATACGTAGAAAACAAGAATAACCTCTCTTCAGTCTCACATTTTCAACCATGTACAAGTGAAAAAACATTCAGGATGAAGTTTTCCTATTTTCTTTATCCAGAAATAGTATCCAAGAAGTAAGATGCTTTCAATGTAAGCCCAAGTCTTGCAAGAAAGTCTGCTTGATTTGATTTGTGCATATATGCCAGCAACTACTACTTGACTTCATGGTGAATGATTTTCTGGCTGCATGAATCAGTTGGTCAAATTGGGGCCTGTGCTGGGGAAAGTGTAGCTACCTTTTTTTGTTATTAAGGAGAAGAGATGGCAAAACTAAGACAAATATTTCCCCTTTCTCTCCTTACCTGATAGACAAACTTTACCACACCATTACGTAAAATACTGGTCTAATATGTGTTAAGATGCCAATGCATGTGTTTTTTCCTTTAATCACAGCCCAAGTTAGTAGGGACTGAAAGGTTTTCCTGAATGATGGCTTTGTTGATACCTCATGTGATATGATCTATTTCCAGTCCATTTTCCATGGTTCCTCTTGGCCAGGTTCTACATTATAAAACCACGATGACTAGTTTCTTTGACACTCTTTTGAGAGACTGAAGATGGATCTGGCATGCAGATGCAATTTCAGTCCCAGCTGAGTTCCTAACAGGTGAGCCTGGATGGGGTTTGCAGGCTGCTGGAACCGGGTGAAGGATTTTACACTGCTTCTGTTTGTGCTGTACCTGGTGTATGAATATCCAGGAGAGGGCTTTTAACCTGGCATTTTCACAAGCACTAAATTCACTAAAAAGTTGACCTTGTTTATTAGTAACTTTCCTATCACCAGAGATGCAGTTTGCATGAGTGCAGCAACGGGTACAGGACGAATGTGTGAGTGGGCTACTGCCATGGCGTTGTGTGTTATTAAGTAAAGAATGCAAAATTCCTTCAAACAAGAGAGTTCTTATTACTGAGCCAGGTGTTTATCAGTTTTCCCAATTAAGTTCTTTCCACCTTTCTGTCTGTAGGCGCATTAAATCTGAGAAATTGATGCTGTACATTTGATATAAAAATGTGACCTCATTACTAAAACTGGGAATGCAAAACCAGATAGTCATAGAGCTTTTTCTCCCCCAGTAAGCCTTTGGTTTCTTTTGGTTACATTATAACATAAAGGTAACCACAGCAGGGCATACACATGTGTAGGATGCTTCACACTAGATTTGACATCCAGTGGAACCATCTGCAGGTGTGTAGGGAGATATGGCAGGGGAACAGCACAGTGTGTGTGTGTGTGTGTGTGTGAACAGAAATACCAGACTAGGCAGTGTAAGTGTGTATGTGAGAGAGAGAACAGAATTTGGTGAATGAGCAAGATAGTTCTACAATGTATTAATGTATTATAAAAGATAAAGAATTCCTTAAACCTAATTGATAGGAACAAGTTGGGAACTTTTATACAGCAGAACCATTGTAGGCCCTTTTTTTGTACTGGACTGCCTAAATGCAGACTTATTTCCCCTACTCCCTTCTCCTTCCACTGCTGTTTTGAGATTATTGACATGCTTGAATTAGGCATTCCACAACCTCTTTAGGTAATCTCTCTAGGCATTATCATAGTAGTGGCTACACACTGAAAGAAAATAAAGGCTTGATCTTGGAATCTGAACCACATGGGCAGACTCCTGTGTCCAGGCAACACTAAAGAGGTCAATGAATGCTGTAAGTCAGGATATCTACCTGTATGAACACAACTTTAAGGCTAGCATGAAAGTTTATGCCTTGATCTTTCCACAGAGCTCTGTACAGATGGCGCAGACCCAGCCCCTCTGAGAGTTATTATAGAATCTGAGTCTTTTTGTCACTTCTAGCGTCAAACTGGCGTCAGTCAGCAGGCTGAAGACAGTCCCCTCAGGTTCTTAGTAGTAAGGGCTATAGTTAACTAGCCTTTTCTGGGAACTGGGAGATATTTCAGCATTTAAATTATCCCATGTAGATCCTGAACCATTTTACAAAATGTCAAATGTTTTAATACAATATTAAACATTATTTGGCTATTAGGATAACTAAAAATATTGTGTGGCAATTAGTTTTCTTATTACTTTTTCCAATTTTTAAGATAATGTGATTGTTTGCAATTGGTTTCATAAATTGCCTGTAATTATAATATGTTTTTTCCCCATCTCTGGCTGGCTCATTGTACCCAGAGAGTAGAAACCATTTTGATACATCTTCTCAGTAAGTGGCTGCAGTTGATATGGTCTCCCTGAACCAGTTAGGGGAAAAAAAAACCCTTGTCTGTAGCAACAGAAAACAGTGTGTCCCAGATTGAGAGAGTAGTGTAACCTTTTTGATGACTTCCAGAAGGCATTACAAGAGAATGGTCTGCCCATAGATGCCAGAAGGAGTTAGTAGGCTAGCAATCTTTTCTGCAAGAGAGCATCAGCTAAGGATGATTGGCAGCATGTGGGGAAAAGTCTGTCACAACAGCCCTCCAGCCAGCAAGCCACGAGTGGGAGAGGAGATTGTTTGACCTGTTAAGGTTATATTACTTCATCTGATTTGGAGCTTGGGTGCTTAAAGGCCCTTATAGATGGATTTTGATGTAGTTCTGTTATGGGGACACTGATTTGCAGCATGCTGGTGCTTGTACTTTAGCTGTGGGATGAGGCTGCTTTGCTATATGCTCCATATGTAGTTTGGCTATGCTCATACTGCGGTTTAACTGGTTTTCATTTATTCATATAATCATAGATAATTAGGGTTGGAAGGGACCTCAGGAGGTCATTTGGTCTACCCTCAACATGCTGCCAATCATCCCCCTGCTCAAAGCAGGACCATCCCCAACTAGATCATCCCAACCAAGGCTTTGTCTATCCAGGTCTTCAAAACCTCCAAGGATGGAGAGTCCACAACCTGTTCCAGTGCTCCACTACCCTCCTAGTGAGAGTTCTTCCTAATATCCAAGCTCAACTTCTGCTGCTGCAACTTGAGACCATTGTTCCTTGTTCTGTCATCCACCATCACTGAGAACAGTCCAGCTCCATCTTCTTTGGAACCTCCCTGCAGGTAGTAAAACTACTTGTAGTAGCAAAACTGGACACAGTACTCCAGATGTGGCCTCACCAGTGCAGAATGGTGGCAAGAATTACTTCCCTCAATATGCTGGCAAAACTCCTACCAATGCAGCTCAGTATGCTGTTACCTTCATAACAAGGGCACAGTGTTGACTCATGTTCAGCATACTGTCCACCGTGACACCCAGGTCCTTTTCTGCAGACCTGCTGCTTAGCTAGTCAGCCACCAGCCTGTATGGTGTGTGAGGTTTGTTCCATCCTAAGTGCAGGATTTTGCATTTCTCCGTGTTGAACCTTACAAGATTTCTTGTAGTGCAATCCACCAATTTGTTTCCAACTAATGTCCCATGTTTTCTCAGCATTTCAGATCATGTGAATCAGATACTTAGAATAAATCATTTTTTTGGTGGCTTTAGTTATCTTGACACACTCAGCATTACTGCACTTGGGTGCCACACCATAACAACAGTATCCAAAACCACTACCTATTAAGTCCTCAGCTTCAGCTTTGTTTCTCTTACTCTAGTTACCCAAAAATCTTTCTTGATGACTATATTCTGTGGTTTGTCAGAGTACAAGAAGATGTGCTTGCTGCTTCAGGGTCAATAGGAGGTCCAGAAGAGTAGCCCCACTAATTGCTTTTTGTACCCAGCTTGGGCCACACACAAGGCATTAGTTTTCAGGGAGCATATGAAGACACGTATACCACTCTGTAGTCAGAGCTTACAAATTCTTCTGTGCCCAGTTATACATGATTAGGACCTCCTCAAGATGAGTGTAAAATTATTTCTTCTGTGTTGCAACCTGCTCATGGTCCTTACATAAATATCTCATAATTGCTACCTTCTCTGTAGAGGCCAAAAGCTTGGTGCTTCAGGTGGGACTGGATTATGGAATGATGGCAAGGATCACTTGCATTTTATAGAGGTGAAACCGAAGTGCCTGCCTGCCTGTGTATTCCATCCTATCTTTTCTTCTTTCTTTCTCAGTGTTGGTTGATATATATAAAGTGTATTCTCAGGATGCGTCTGAGCCACTGTGTATTGCTTTTCCTTTTCACCTTCTCTTCAGAAAATAATAATTTAAAAAAGTTGTCCAAAATGGCTGCCATTGTACTTTTTGGCAGTTTAAATTCCTAATACACAGAGTCAAAATAAAATTTTTGATCCAGTTAAAATACCATGGCTTGTAATTTCGCAGGAAAATTTCAGTGCATCAACACTAGAAAAAAAGAAATTGAAAAATGTGTGGAACTTTGAAAATATATTTCTCACAACCTTATTCTCTAGGTTTTCCTGAAAGAAGTTGGAAAAGAGGAAAAGGCAGCAGCTGAAAATATTAAGGAAAAAATAACAGTATTGTAAGTATCTCTTAGCTGTAAAAAGTGATTATGATGGCTTTAGTTGGGGCTGGACAAACAGTTTTGGCAGTAGTTGGACCAAGACCGGCATTTTACAACTTGCCTCGCTTTTGACCAGTGGCTGAGGGATCAGGTCTGATAGAGACTCAGCAATGTGAAGACATGGCTGGGCACTGACAGTACTTTTGCTTTCTGCTTTACCTGTGTTGAGTTAAATAAAGGATGTTTCTGATGTTTAGGGCATTACGCCTGGTAGATGTGTGTGAAGGTTTGTTTCTAAAGTTACGAACAGGTTATACAAACACTCGTCCAAGATAGTTTAGACATGGACAGCCCTGCCTTGAGCCAGGGGTTTTGGAGTAGATGACCTCTTGAGTTTCCTTTCAGCCCTACTTTTCTATGGTTCTATGCAATCCCATCAAGCTGTAAGACCAGTACAGAAAGGAAAACATCCCCATTGTGCAGGGAGGAATTTTCTTCAGCTTAGTTGAGTGTTGTTGATAAGATCTTTGAGTTTAAACTCGTGATAAGATCTTTGAGCTTAAACTTTGCATGCATCCACCCTCAGATATTACTGACAGAGAGCCATATGGAGCTCCTAGTTACACTGGAGCATCTGAAAGTGAAGTCTGGTCCCTTACTGAATGTCTGACATATGACATCAGTTTATACATGCCTGTGCCTGCTAGAGCACAATGGGCGAAGTGTTTGTTATTCATTGTGTACTCATCAGGATGGAAGATTGCTTGTATTCACACAAAAAGCCAATAACCCATGTTCCCTATATCTTCTTTCTCTTTCAAGAACCAAGCCCCTTCAACCATTTGACCTGTGCTCCAGAGTTTGTACAGGGAGCTAATTTGTTACATGGTATGTGATTTGTTATGTTTTAAGAACATTTCTGTGGTTTAAAAAGTGCTTCTGGGGACATTGCTTGTTTTTTGTGACAAAAGAAATGAATTTAATGATACCTGCATTTTTGTTCTTGTAAGTGCTGTTGAAATTAATACATCTCATGCTAAGTTGGAGACATACATAACTAGCCTCTGTGTGTGTGTGTGTGTGTGTGTGTGTGTGTGTGTGTGGGATACATATCTAGCTCTAGGTCCACCATTAAGGTCCACTCCTATCTATCTATCTATCTATCTATCTATCTATCTATCTATCTAGACATAGTGGTTTGGTGGACCTTCAGCTCCAAAATGCAATAGCAGCTCTGCCAATTTGAGTCAAAGAAGGAAGATCCCTCCAATCTGAGTCAAAGTGAGGCTATCCCTCACTGTGGTTCTCACCTTTGCCCATATTGAAAGAACAGTGTAGAACTGACCTCCTGCTGCTGGTTTGTAAGCTCCAGGCTGAGAATCTATGATTTTGATTATTACAGTTTCCCCCTTCTGACTTCCCTGCTACTTCTGTTGCTATTCCCTTCTGTAGTTTATCCAAAATGTGGCTGCTAAAATTAGCTTCAGCTGTTAGTCTGACCATATCTCTTTCTTGGAATCCATCCATTGGTTTCCACCACATCTGCTTGTCATCACCTTCAGGATCTACGTAACGTGTCCCTTTTCTGTATATCTGGTATTGTTCTAATGTATCATACCAAAGCCGCCTTGCCCTGCTCAGTCTATAAGGCCGGTCTGGGTTCCCTGTTTATCAGCTTCTCCGATAATAATTTTTGTGCCTTTTACCATTGTGCCTGGTAGCTATGGAAAGCCTTCCCAGTTCTGGGCTGCCAAACTTGTTCCCTGGCTACATTCCAGCCTTTCCTTAGGGCTCTCAGCTTCTGCAGCACCTGAAAGAGGTGAGGTAATGAGACAGACAAAACACAAACTAAAATATGCACCTGAATCACTAGACCTGCACATGTCTAAACTTAGTAACCTTATCATTTGTCATGCCATGTGTGCTCTACTATTTGTTCTCTACCCGACTTGGTGTGTGACATCCAAAATGAGGATGGGAATGGCTTTGGAGGGAATGTGCCAGGGCAGGGAGGAGGATTAGGATGGGTCATGGTTTTTGAAAGAAGGGGGATTTTTTTTGGTGGGAAGAGGAGAAACCCGGCCCCTATATGGTGAGGAAGAGGTGATGAGTATTTACTTGTTAAACATGTATAGATTACAGTGGAATTAACTTCCAGTTGCATGTGATTAAACTCCTTATCCAAGGTGACAAAACAGAAATAAGAGTAACCCTTAGCCTTAAATTCACCTCCAGTTGCTTCACTGTGTGTTTAAGGCTAATACCTGTAGCTCAAACCCCAAGAGAACTGTGCAGAGGCGTAACTTGTTATGCTAAATCTAGAGCTGTTTCTTTTTTCTCCCTCATGTCAACATATTTTGGGGTGTGTGTGTGTTTGTGTGTGTGTGTGTGTGTGTGTGTGTGTGTTTCCCACTGCATGGGGGGAAATGGAAATCTTCATTGGGAATAATGCGGCTCGCTGATGCTCTTGTGAAGGCTGGAGGTTGAAGACCCCTGGGATGCCGGAGACCCAGAGTTAGGTAAAGGGTGATATTTAAAAATGTATGTGTGTATATGTATACAAGCATTGGCCATTGCATGGGATGAAATGGAAATCCTCAGTGGGAATAAGGAGGCTGAGCTGATGGTCTTGGAAAGGCCCGAGGGTCAAGGCCCCCGGGCTGGGGGTGACCCGGAGTGACGCTGGAGGCAGGGTCTCAGAGCCCGCCCCTCTGCCTGGGGGAGCCGGGAGAGGCAAAGACCACCCGCCGGCTGCCTCGTGCCCGGCAGGGGGGAGAGGCGGGGCGGGCGGGGGCTGTGGCACATCCAGCCCAGCAGGTGTCGGTGTGGGCCGCGGATGGCGGCGGCGGGGCCGGGCAGGAAGCGTCCCCTCCCCCGGCCGCTTCCTTCCCCGGCGCTGCCCGCCTGTCACCGCGAGCCAGACGCGCTGCAGCCGGGCGGGGAGGAGGCGGCGCGGGCGGGCCGGGCCGGGCCGGGGATGAGCGGCCGCCGGGGCCGGCGCACGCACGGAGCTGGCGCGGGGAGGTGAGAGCGGCCCCTCGGCCTCGGTGGGGTGGGACGGGGCGGCCACGGGGTCCCGGGCCAGGGGGGAGCTACTTCTCAGCCCGGGCTGTGCCTGCGCTGCCGGGACGCCGCTGTCCCCCTGCAGGGAGGGAGGTGCCGGCCGGGCTGCGCCGCGCCGCGAGCATCCCCGCTGCCTGCCCTGCTCCCGCGGCAACTTGTCCCGGGCGCTGCCAGCCCCGGCCGCCGCCGTCTAGACGCCGCTTATCTCCAGCTCATCTCCCCGCGCGCCGGTACCTGCCTCGGGCTGCCTCCCGCCTCCTCGTGTTTGGGGCTCTCGCTTCAGAAAGGGGCAAACGCCAGAGACGGTTTCCCTTTGTTCCGGGGGCTCAAACGGGACGCGAGCGGCCGTGCGTGCTCTGCCCTCGTAGCCCCCGCAAACCCCCGTGTCTTGTCTGAGGAAGTGAGTGGTGTTTAGGGCACTAGGAGTCAGGTGAGTAACTGCAGGTCGTGCCGTCGGGATAGTTGGAGTGGTAAGAGCTGGGTTTTTTATAAAGCCTGGAGACTCTTCTCTCCTCCCCCCCACCCCCAGTCTTTTTAGGAGACTTAAAAAGATTGGTTTCAACGCATTTGTGGGGAGCCGGGAAAGATTAGGGCAAACTGCAGGCAGCATCCTGCCTCAGGCTCTTCAGCAGGGGGGAGG
Source organism: Crocodylus siamensis (assembly GCF_052110815.1). Classification (NCBI taxonomy): domain Eukaryota; kingdom Metazoa; phylum Chordata; order Crocodylia; family Crocodylidae; genus Crocodylus; species Crocodylus siamensis. Next base: position 164,298,662 of record NC_143397.1, on the reverse strand, counting down.
TATTTATTTCGGCAGGAAGAAAGCATCAGAGGCGCAACGATGGATAGTTGCAGACTGACCTAAGAGCTAAGACGATGCAGAACTACAGGAGTCTCCTGAGAAATAGTCTCTGGATGCGATTTTTTTTCCAGTCCATTGAGCATCTTTCTCGGGACGTGAGATTAGGGTTTTTGAGGGTGATCTCTTTTATTGGACCAGGTGCAGGGTCAGGATGGACTTAGAGTACTGCTGTGGTAGTGCATTTGAAACATGAGGAAAGCTACTGTGGTACCCAAAAGCTTGTCTGACAGCCTGGTATTTCACAGAAATACAACATCGGTTTAAATAAAGTTGGATGCGTTGCCAAGTAGAGAAGTACAGTGATAGGGGGTGGGGGATACCTAATGTGTTTCCACTAGCAAGCATTCAAATGGGGCAACTTAGCTGCTTTTGGGAATAGAAAGGGCAGTTTTGCTGGAAAGACTGCTGGGAGACAGGCTTTTAACTAATGAACACTTTGCTCCCAGTTGAAATAGTGACAGTGTTTGATGCATCTTTATCTGTGCCAGTGTTTCGGTACTGAGTATCGAGTTACTGTATGTCACAAAGTCAGGAGTGGAGTGTGTCTGATATACATATCTACAGATACATGGACGTTAATATACCTTCATTGATTCTGCATTTAGGGTTGTAGATACAATTTTATCTCTTGGGTTAGCGAAGATTATTATTACTACACATCCATAAGGCATCCCAGAATTCTTGCTTTCAGTAAGTCAAGGTCCCTGCACTGACCTGGATGATGATAAATGAAAGACTCAAAAAGAGTTAACAGTGTGAGACAGTATATTTCAGTCCTTTGGCTTATGTTAAGTGAAACCTGACAAGCTGTAAATCCATGTTTGATTGATGAAGGGTACAGGGTTAAATGCCTTCGATGCATTAAAAAAAATTGGGGACCTTCGGAGAAATGGCGATTGCAGGGTTAAGAAACTTTTGCACATAGTTCGGAAGGCTTAACATTACTGAAAGAAGAAATCAGAACTAAACTAAACCCTTGTTTGATCTGGAAGTAACTCTTCCCTTTATCCTTCTGAAGTAGATGGAGTACTCCAGTTTTCCATATATGGGAACTTGAAGAAGGGGACCCTGAAAGTGGAGGTTGAGTCTGCTTTATTGTATTTTAAAGATGCCACATCATTCTTGGAAGAGGAGTTTTTTGCCCCAGTGTGATTGTCCAGATTGTAATGTCTTGTTTTTCCTCAGCTGTTGTGAGCTTGTTCTGTTGTAGCTGTCTGGCAAACTGCCCTTTGCCTAAGAAATGAATGCGTTTCAGTGATGATGTATGTATAAAGCCCTTTGGAATCCATTCAGGATATAAAGTACATTGTGAATATAAATTACTGTTAGAATTCACCTAGTTTTCTTAAAATGCTTGTAGTCAGTGTAAACTGTAAGGAAACTGCGTTTAATTCCTTGTGGTAACATGAAGTGCAGTTGCATTTTAATTTTTGCCTCATGAGTGGCCTTGGGGAAAGGTTTTACTTGACCTGGAATTTCTCGTGCTTTATGAAAATATACAAGTGTTCGTGTGTCAGGAAAAGGAAGGGAATCTGTGCAAGTACACAGGAGTTTCTATTGTAGTCTCTGCAGGTTTGGTTTACATAGCCACTGAATTCCTCAATGGCACTCAGCCAGTACCAGCTGCTTGTTAAAGACACTTGTGCCAGTAGGATGGTGCATCGCTTGCTGAGAATTCACCCTTTTAGTCTAAACATTCATACAAACACATTTTTCCTTTTCCCTAGTTGACAGCGGCTTTTAAAAATAGCCGCCTTGCCTGGCATGTTTTGATCTGGAAGGAGGCTAGGGAAGGTAGTTACAATTTCTGACCCTGTTGAACACAATTTGTATGTGTGGCAGACTTCTAAATGTGGATGCTGGAAAACACTGAATGAGGTTAGGCTTTATTTTGTTCTTGCTGAATCTTTAGCACAAACTGCTTCCTTAGTACAAAGTTTTGTAGATGCTTAGCCACACAGTCAGCAAAATCTTGCCTAAGACAGAATGATAAAGAGAATTTAGTAATTGGTTTCTAGTATATATGACAAAAAATGTCTTCAAGGCTGCTGGGTGGAGGTACCAGGAGATTCACCTGCAGTCCTTAATTGGCTGAGGAGTCTCACTGAAGGTAATGGTACTCTTTAGGCAAGCAAAGTGCAAAGGGGCAATTTAAGTAAGTTGGGCAGAGCTGGAGTTCTTGGCTTTATCTTTTGCTATGTGGTATGCAGAAAAGGAATATTCCAATGTAAGAAAATGAGCATTTCCTTCCATTGTGCTGCACATGTGGAATCAAGTGTTCTCTTCTTTTTCTTCCTCCTACTCTTAGTCAGGTGTGTAGTAGCTGGGGAAAAACATGGTATAAGAGAATGTGTATAAATGTAAAGAGAATAGGGGTGCCAGCACTGTTACAAGTTGTCTGTACTTCTGTTTGTGATCTAAATATCTCTTTGTAGCATATGTGCATCTAATAAATGGTTCAATAACATAGCCTTTTACTGGTAACTGTAATGGAGTGTAGGCAGTGTGTTTTGCTACCTATTTTTGTTAGTAACACTACTTGCTTAGTTGTTAGGCAACAGAAACCTGTGGACATCCAATTTTTCATTAATTACCAAGGTAATAGTGCCTCAGTTTTTATTTTCCTCATTAAGATTGCTTCAGTCACTAACACATAAAGGAATGAAAATGAATCATTCTGCGTATTGTGCCATATCCATGTTGCCTGCATCTGGATTCCTTTTCTTTCAAATCTTATTAAAATGACACTTTAAATTGTTTTGCGAGGATCTCTCTGCTGAGCTTGTTTTTTAGCTGGAGGGCTTGGAAATTAAGAACTTAGATGTAATTTCTCTCTTGATTGGCAATGGAGAGCTTTCCCGGATGAAATAAGTTTGCTCTGTGCCAAATGGTTGACTTTTCTAGAATAAAAACTCTAAAGGGTATGCAAAAAGTCCTCTGGTTAATATATTGGCATTCCCAGAACCCACTAAAACTCAGGCAGGTTGCCAGACACTACTTAATGAGGATGCAGAATGTCTGGCAGAAATCCGCATGAACAACAGCAAAGAAGTTGGGGGTGGGAGAGAGTGAGGGAGTGTGTGTGTGTGTATAGAAGGGGAGGGGGAAGCTGCATATCCACACCCATTATTAATTTTTAATTGCTCTACTTTGCAGATAGGCTAACAAATCCTCTGCTGAATTCCATGGAAGCTCTGCATGAGCTCTGTGAGAGTTTGGGCTTGTAGAACTGAAGGAACTGTGTCCTTTTTGTGGCGGAATTGTTTGTTTTTTGTGGAAGTTATTTATGGGTTTGGGTGTTCTGTCACTGGGAAGGGCATGGAAGGAGAATGGCAGATGACAGTGATTTGTATGATGCTTTATTGTCAACTAAAACAGAACAGCATTTAGAAACTAAGTTTGTCGGACAGTTTGTGACAGTGCAAGTTGGTGCTTGCCGGGATCTAGGCAGACAGACTGTTAAAGTTACATGACAGGGCTAAATAAATGACTGCTGTCTGAAGGAGACACAGTGAAAACCTGTGGTCTGTCTTTGCCTGCTGTTTTTCTGCTCACTTATGTTTTGCTGCACGGCAAGTAGACCTGCACACATAATGGATTTCTTTGGTTAGCTGCTGAACCAAGACACTGAAAAAATTTGTTTGTTTCAGGTCAGCCCAAAACAAGTGGGTGGTTGTTTTTCCATTTTTCTGGAGAAATGAAAAACTGGGGAAAAATGTTTTGGGTTGAACATAATATTTTGTTTACGTTTTAGGGTTTGTTTGTTTTTTTTCATTTAAACTAACTTTTGAGATCAAACATGATTTCACATTTTCAGCATGCCTTCCCCTTCCTCCCCCCGAACCACTTAGTGAATTTTGCACAAGTTTATGAACATTTTAGTTGATCCAATTTTTATTTTGACAGCAGCAGATTTGTCCAAAAAAATTGTCTCAACTGTACTGGCAAGTCATCTTCAATCTGATGGACTTTTTGTGACTTTGTTCAGCCACATTCTTTCTAGGATGGTAACCTCTTTTGTGACAGCACAGTAACACTATCTGTCCTAGATTTTCTAGTCATCTTGTATAATATAGACCATAAGGCCTTTTGCTCCATGACCTTTCCACTGAGGTGAAACAGCACCTATATCAGGTTTAAAAGACAAGACATTTCTGATTAAAATGAAGGTGTTTCATTTAGATCCTGAGCTCTTGATATTTTTTTCCTCATTAAGACTGGAAAACATGTGGAGAGAATGAAGGCAGTTGCGTGGTGATCTTTTGAGTATGGTGTAATGAACTTTGATCTGTGTCCACTAAGATTTGCAGTTGGCTTTATGACAAGTACAGTAGGTTTCACTGTCTCTTCCTAGTAGCTGATGGACATTTGGGCCCAAAATTTCAGTTCTGCCCTCCTTTAGGATTGGTTCCAAATAACAGGGCACTACCTCATGGAAAAAACAGACAATGCTATGATGTGGCAAATGAGAACAGAGGTGTGTTGGCATAGTACCTGCAGTACTTTCAGCATGCATGGCACCAGATAACATGATACCTTTTTTTGGGAAATGATCCTAATAGTATATTGATATTTTTATTTCTAGTCCAAAGCCTGTCTTTCAAAAATGGTAGTGGTAACATAGAATTTACTGTTGTATGTAAAACACCAGGCCATGAGAACGCATGGGCATGTATCTGGGCGTGACACTTTACATAGGTATTGTCTCCTGCATAGTTTGCTGTTACTTAATATTTCACTGTAACTAATAAACCTCTGTCTATATACTTTTCTGAGGTTCTGCTTGTTTTTAATGAGGTATCTGTGGGATAGTGTTCTGAAAACATGTTTTTAGCTCAGTCTCTTGGCAGATGACTGGTCTACTTGTAGTTACTGGACTATGAACATCTGTTGGATATGGTCTTGGAACAGTATATCAAATTCTTCTGAAGCAGCAGAAGAATTGTTAATTTTATTTTAGAAGCAGAATCCCCTAAATTTACCTCGGGTTAGAGAATGCTGGAGAACCAAAATGTCATCTTCTAGAGCAGTGGTTCTCAAACTTTTTTTTTTTCGTGAACCACTTGAAAATTGCTGAGGGTCTTGGTGGACCACTTAATAAACTTTTTTTTGTTCTACAAATCAGAGCACACAACTCGTATTTTAATATCAGTAGTCTTACCTTACAAGTACAGATATTCTCGATTGTTCCACAACCTTTCTGCAGACCGCCTGAAATGGAGCTTGTGGACCAGCGGTAGTCTGCAGACCACAGTTTGAGAACCTCTAATCTAGAGGAATTCTGTATTCATTCAAACTCCTGAAAGGAGAGACTTTCCATTGGCCTGCTGACTTTCTGAGCATCTTGTCATCTATTATAGTCTCATCCAAGGCTACTGTACTTGGTCTTTTATCTTTATTCAGTTTTTGCCATTACTGTACTCATTGAAAACAGAAATTTTATTTTAAAAGCAGAGCTCTCACCTTGCTTTGTTCCCAAGAATGTTAGAATAAAACTTGTGGGTTTTTTTAGTAACCTATTTGTATTCTGTAGGTGTGCCAACACAGGTACAGTTTTGGTTTCTCACACCTGAGAACTATTTACATTCTTCTGTTTTATGGGGGGTGGTACGTTCTGTGACTCAGAGGCAGGAAAGATACGCTAGGGCAATCTATTTGACACTTCTCTCTGCCAGCAAGGGTGGTGTGAAACTGTTGTAGAAAATGCATTAATTAATTAAAGAATGATCCACTGTAAATTTTGACTTCAAAAACCCCGTAAAAGGGGCCTTAGGTTTTTTCTGATGGTTTGATCAAGAATTATAAGAAGGTTGTGAGCTCTAGCCAATAGGGATACATAAAGCTATTTTGTGGGAGGTTACCTGAATGTAGAAGCTTTTGTTAAATAAGTGGATGTGTTAACATCATAAGTGTTGCTGTTATAATTGTTAAGTATTCCTTTTTTAACCACAAATTATTAGGAACAGTAATGTCTGTTTGCAGAAAATATTCAGGTCAGACTGGACGATGATAATGGTCTCTGGCCTTAAAACCTCTGAAATCTATTGTTGATGTTTTCAGTGGCAGTCATTTATTGAAAGTGATTTGATGGCCTCTCACCCTTCAGGTCAGAGCTGAGGATTGTAAGGGTTGTTAGGGGGCGGGGGGAAGGGTTACATGGAAATGTTTGTACTGTACCTGGAGAAGTTCAAAGTTGTCAAACTGGCATCTATTATGAAAAACAGAATTCACACACTTTTTTTTTTAATAATGTCGGCTGGGAGGTGTGAGGGTGCTGCTTTTCCATATGGTATCCAAACAAATGCCTGTGCTTGTAATATTTGCCTAGGGTTAAGCAAAATTAAACTGAGCATTTGTAAAAATGTAAGTGGAGATTTTATAGTGCTTTGTCACCCCTAATTGTCCTCCTGGGTGATTTTAGAAGCTAGAACTTGGCATGTGAGCATTAGCTGTGTTGTTTGTGGTAGGTATGTGACGTGTAATAGGTTTGTGTTGAAGCCACCCATACCGGAAGTGGTGGGTCCCCAGTCTTTGGACAGTTCACTTGGTAGGTCTGCCCCAAATCTGTGACCCCCTGCAGCAGCTGGGTGAAATTTAAATTCACTGAAAGTAATGAACAATATGTTGAGTAGCTATACTGCTTTTAGTTTGTGGGAAACTTAAAAAAAATATTAGTTTCAGTCCAATTCAAATAAAAAAAAAAAGACATATTTCCTCTGGACTTTCCAGCTCCAGTCTCAGGTATGTTTGTGTGTTCCAGGATGCCTTCATTGCTGCCAATTACTGCCTTTTTTTCCCCCTTGCTTGCTGGAGTTGACCTAAATAAAACCTTTAGGAGAGCCAAAGCCTCAGCTGCTACTCTGACCACCTCTTCATTCTTTAACCTTTCCCCTGTCTGTCTACCTGACCACAGAGACATGAAAGATGCCACTGCTTTGCTAAAGCAAAGAACCAAAGAATTTTGGAACCCCTGAAAACGCCTTCATTTTCTCATTGGTCAAAACTGAAGCATATGTTCCTAGAGGACTCCAAGGAAGAAGGGAAATGGTCTTCATTTTCCTTGATCTCTGACTTCTGTCTTGTGTCCCTTTTGTGGGAGCTCTTTCATGTAGAGAACAGGCACTACATGGAGTAGCAAAGGCACTATGCTTTTCATGGATTCTGTACTACTTAGTGCCTTAAATAACTCTTAGACAAAAAGTGTTTCCCTACTGTTTTCTATTAGAGGAGAAGCTTAATGATGTATCTCGGAATATTTATACAATTTCTCTAAGAAGAGAGAAGGTTTTTGCATTTCTGTGCTGATAGCCAGTATAGAATGCTCTAAGAGGTGTTGTGTTACTTTACTAGGAATATCTTTTCTAGTTAACCTTCCACCAAGAAAATGAAAGCCATACTAGAATTTTTTTTCTGTAGACCAGGGTTGTCAAAGATATAGTCCACAAGCTGGATCTGGCCTGTGGAGTCCTGTCATCTGGCCCCTACTGCTGCCCCTGGGTCTGGGTTGACCCACAGTCAACTCAGCCTGGCACTGTCCCATGTGCGTCCTGGAGTGGGCACCATTGTGCATTGGATCAGGCATGGGAGGAGGTCAAGGGGGTCTGATCTGGCTAGCCCGTGGACCAGCCAGATGTGTGGCACCCCTGGCATAGACTGTAAGGGCTTGTAATCAGTTAACTTCTGTCATGGGAACTCTTATCTGGGTGAGGGCTTTCGGGGGGAAAAAAGAGAGAATCACACAATTTTTCACTATTGGTTGATATTTTCATATCATGTGGATGCCAAGCAAAGGGGGCTCATAAATTTTTCTAATCTTACTGTTAGTTAGGAGTCAGCTAAGCTGTTTTTCCTTGCTACTGGGATGAGGCAGATTTTTTGTAGTAACCTGGATAAAACAGTCTGTCGCTTTTTGCTTAAAAGATTCTTCAGAAGTTCATAAAAGCCTTGTTGATTTAACATTTGTGTCTTATGGTAATCAGAGTAGATACCAGAATTTTCAGATATTTGCATGAGACCTGCATTTGCTGCCTTCTTGCTCCCTCATGCGTGTTCTACAATGAGGTAGTTTTATGTGTTTTCTTATAATGCAAACAGGATCAGACAAAAAGATTCTGTCAGTTTTATCCAGCTACTGTATAAAATGCACTTCAGTTTCCTTGTGTTCAGGAAATGTTGGCTGATGGTACTGCTGACCAGGTTTCTAACACCTCCCACATATTTGTGCTAGTGTTCCTTCAGAGCAGCTCAGTAAAGGTATTTTCTTTGTCTCTAATAACAAAGGATATAGGAGATGTTTGTTTGTTTGCATCACATTTCAGAGGCAAAAAAACATTCTACAACTGCAGTCCAGTTTAAATACAAGAGTTTCCAGATGAAATCTGTTTAGTCTCCATAGTAGCTGTACAATTATTTCTATATCTGTAAGAAGGATGGCTTTATAAACCTATTGCAGCGTCTCATGGTAAATACTTAAATTCAAGGTCACCCAGCCTCTTCAGTTTTCACAAAGGTCTTCTGGTCAGTCTAGGCCAGTGGTTATGTTCAAGACACTCCTCAGAAAATACCAGCTCTTAGTTTTCACTTGTTTTTTGACTACTGAAATATAATAGAGAAATTCTTATATTGCAGACAACTCGGAAAAACCACAAAAGATTGGACCGGTTTTGACCCTGTAGATTCCTATTTGGAATCTGTGGGTTTCTCTTATGAATTGTGTATAGGAGCTAATACTGGTGGCACCCTGCAGCACCATTATAAGACCCTTGCAGTACCCCCGGGTGCTGTAGCACCTTGGTTGGGAATCACTGGTTTAGGGGCAGTCTTAGGAATTTTCATGTAGATTCTGCTTGCCATAGCAATAACTCTCTTCAACAGGATGGAGTCCAGATCCTGTCATATTTATATTGGTGCTAATAGCAGAATTTATTTTGGATTCCTGTGTTTTGATTCTAAAATTGTGCTCCCTTCTTTCATCACTGGGATTTACAGTAAGGAATCAATAACAGTTTAGTTTAGAAGCTCTCAACATTTTGGCCCTGAGAGTTAGATGAGTGGTGTGGGCCTAGTGCATAGGCGGGATTGGATCCTGCCACCAGGATCAGGGCTGTGTGCTCAATAGGACTGTTTATGGCCTCAGCTGGCTCTCATGCCCTTGGATTGGGCCCTGGGGCCCTGTGTTGCTCCAGCCCAGCCTGGTGTGCTACGATTGGGACCAGGGGTTCTATGTTGCCCCCACAGGGCCATGGCCTGTGTGAGGCCCTTAGGTTGCATGACATGGCACTGGGGACTGGATCTGGCCTGGGGACTGAGCACTCCTGAACTAGTCCATCTCAGAACTTGCTTCAGTACTTGGGAGCATAATGTATTTATTTATTTGGACAAGGCTGCCAAAAACTGTCCCAGTGTCACCAAAATGTCCTTCATCTTCCACATGGTTCTGCAGCTTACTCACTTCTCTGTTTGACTTGATACCTGTTTTTACCAGATTCCGGCTTTCCTCCATACTTCCTTGCTTCGGGGGTGGTGGGGTGATGCTCAGAGCTCCTCTAATCAAAGTGCCACTGGGTCTCATGTATCAGCATCCCCATGCTTAGAAGTGGTCGTGCGGTCGCTTGAACTAAAGCTCGTTCAGTGAGTTTTAGTTCAAGGCCTCCCCATCATCATTTTAAGCGCAGGGATGCTAATACATGAGACACAGAAGACTGGAGCATGGTAATTGCCATGTGCTGGAATTCTAGCGTAGCAGAGCAGCTATACCAAAAACTTCAAGCTCTGGAGAAGAACCTCTATCCTGTAAAATGTACGTCGTGTATGCCTGGATGCTTATCTTGCTCAGGTCATCTGACCTCAGATTACTTCCTGCCCCTTGAGCAGGGGGCTGGTCCCAAAGACCTTGCAAGGTCCCTATGAAATCTATAAAATGTTAGGAAGTCTGTGATCCAGTGGACTCAACTTGTTCATCTGCTCCAGAATATTGCATTCCCCCATCTTGAAGGAAACCATTAGTATGATATCCTTCCTGGGTGGGGAGCTTGTGCAGTGCTGCTTATCTGGGTGGGAATGGTCGTCACAGATTAGACACAAGAGCCATCTGACTTCTAAAGCAAGTAGAAGCAAGTCATGCTGCTACTGCCTGATACGTTATTTTCATGCACAGAGGCATGTTAGGATTTGCAGCTTCACCAGTCAGAACTCTAATTTGTACAACTATGTGTATAAACCAGTGATTTTCAACCAGGGGATTGCGGCACCCTGGGATGCCTTGAGATTCTTTCAGGGGTGCTGCAGAGTGCTATGCAATGTTAGCACTGTTAGCTGTGGAGACACAATTCAGCCCTTCCATCTCCAACACTGCTGAGTTTGTTTGTTTTTTTAGTTTGAAGGGGTTAAATCTCTGTTGCAAAATCCGGGATGATCTCTGATTTCTAATCTCTTTACCAGTCTGCTAGTTGACATGAGAAGAGAGCAAATCTGCTGTCAGTAGCACTAGAATGTGATTTGTGTGTGTGTGTGTGTGTGTGTGTGAGTATGAATATAGATTTCACAGACATTAGGGCTGGAAGGGACCTCGGAAGATCATCAAGTCCAGCCCCCCTGTCCGAAGGGCAGGAGGTCAGCTGGGGTCATAGAATCCCAGCAAGATAAGCATCCCATTTACTTTTGAAGGTGTTCAGTGTAGGCGCTTGAACCACCTCCAATGGCAGGCTGTTCCAGACCTTGGGGGCTCGGACAGCAAAGAGATTTTTCCTTATGTCCAGCCTGAAATGGTCTTGTAGTAGTTTATGACCGTTTGACCTCTTCATTCCTTGGGGTGCTCTGGTGAACAAATGTTCCCTCAGATCCTGGTGGTCACCCTTGATAAACTTATAGGTGGCCATCAGATCACCTCTGAGCCTGTGCTTTTCCAGGCTAAAGAGCTCCATGGCTCTCAGCCTGTCATCATAAGGTCTGTTTTCCTGACCTCTGATCATGCGCGTGGCTCTTCTCTGGACTCTCTCAAGCTTCTCCACATCCTTTTTGAATTGTGGAGCCCAAAACTGGACGCAGTACTCCAGCTGTGGGCTGACCAAGGCTGAGTACAAGGGGAGAATGATGTCCTAGGATTTGCTTGAGAAGCAATGGATGCAAGCCAGTGTTTTGGTCGCTTTACTAGCTGCAGTATCGCATTGCAGGCTTATGTTCAATATGTAGAGGCTTTGCTACTTTAACCAAAAAAATGTGTGTGTATGCATTTGTGTGCAGTGGAAGACTAGTATCTGAATGTGAATGAAGGTTTGCCACCTGTGACAGTCCTGTAAATCTTCATGCAAAGACCCTTATGGAGTGTCTCATGGGTTTCAATACGAGTTGGATTCTGTGGGCATGTCTACATATGCAGTTAGTACACCTGAATAAACCACTGCCACAGCAGCTCGCACTGGAGTTTATTGCTCCTGGGTGCATCACTTGCATGTAGGCATATGTGTTGCGACACAGTAAATAACTCTGCAGTAGGATAGTACTTACATCTGGCAGTTATCTTACAGTGGAGTCTGTTTACTCCGTGCTAATAGCACCTCATGTGGAGATGCTGATGTTTTACTGAAGGGCTAATTAGGCAACTGCAGTAAACATCTTCTGTAGTTGTACCCTGTGAGTGAGTGTTCTCCCCGCTTGCATCCACTTGTAACACTTGCGGGTTAGCGCAGTAACCTGTGCATCAGAAACCAGAAGCAAGCCTGGGCCTTCCCTTTGGCTGGCAGGTAGTCTTAGTGATGTGTGGGAGTCTTCTTGAAAATGAACTTTTCCAGCCAGCAGATCTTAAAACACCTTCAGCTGTCTTGTGAAATAGGAATTTTCATTTCCACCTAGGAGAAATTTTACAACCTTTGCATTCTCCTATGCCTGAAGGAAGGATGAGTGTGCCCGAAACTTACAAATATATATATATTGCAAATATCTAGTTGGTCGAATAAAAGATATAATTTCTGCCCAGTGTTCTGATTCCTTTTGCCATTAAATAGGCATTTCCAATAGAAAATGCTCTGTAGGAAAATTTCTGACCAGGTTTATGTAGAACTCTAGGTTTTCTGGGTTATTTTCACTTTTTCCTCAGTCTGCTGAAGTCTCTTCTTCTAGTTCAGTGTAGTTTTTCACTATGGCACTTCAGATATATAGGGCTATAGCAAAACTCCTTTGTTTCTGATTAATGGATTGTTTCTTCTTCTTAATTGTTTTACCAGATGAGTATTTCTATTGTTGGGATAGTATTAGCATTCAAACACCATTATGGTTGAGGTGGTTTATCTTCCTGATGAGGTTCTTTACTTTTCAGTCTGATGATTACAATGCATTGGTTGGCAGCATTCTAATCTCCTTGTTAGTACTTTCAAGTACCTGTATAGTTGCAAATCCTTCAATTTTCTTTCCCCTCAATGTCTTATTTTCCAGATTTATTTACCTACTACTAATTCTACAGGGTTGGTTGCTCCCACAATCTGATGAAGACCTGGTCTGAATTTGCTTTTTGCTTCAGTTTGTTCCTAATTGGGTCTAATTACAAGTCAAAACTGCTCCATTCTTGAGAGCACATGAGGTGTCTCAGGTCCCTTCTGACCCTACTAACTGTGAAACTATGACTAGCTATATAAGATAGTTGGCCACTCAGCTGCCTTTCTTCTGCTAGTGGCCAGCAGTTCACCTGAGAAGTTCTTGCTATGTAATGTTCCTTTTTAATGATTCAAAGATGTTTATTTAGGGTTTGGAGGAAATTACCTTTCTGACCATCTCATCAGGCAGTTAGGGTGGTCTTAATATGAGTTAAGATGAGGGATGAGTTAAACATAGTGACCCAAATTAAGAGTGCTTGTTAATATGTGAGAGTCCTTAGCTATAATGCTGAGTGTTTTTTGTCAGGTAGAAATGTTACAACACAATATAACGCTGGTTATGTAGAATTAAAAATGGGAGGAAAGAGAGGAGACAAGAATGTCCTGAAAAGAGAGGAGAATTACTCTGAACCTGTACCTCAGTGACTTTTTTGTGTACAATCGACTTTAACAGTTCTGTCAGAGTCAGTCAGCTTGCTTGGTCAATATAGGCTTAAACTGGCCCATCAATATATTAGTCAATTATAGACAATATATCTTGGACCTGTGCAATGTCAAACTCAGGGGTGGGCAAAGTTCGGCTCGGATCCAGCCAGCACTGGACTCCTATTTCCCAGCAGCCCCTGCCCACATGGCTGGGGCTGGTTTTCATGGAGACCCCAGCAGCAGCAGCCTATGATAGCATGGCAGTGGGGTTTCCTTGGAGACCAGCCCCAGCAGTGCTGACAGAGCGTGTGGCAGGGTGGTAAGCTGCTCTAGGGCTGGGATCTGGCAATGGCAACAGTGTGGCCCAGAGCCAGGGCACAGTTATGATCTGCAGTCTGCATACTCTGGCCAGGAGCATGCAGGCAGCAGACAGCTTTGCCCTGGCTCCTTGCAGCAATGATATGGCACAGAGCCAGGGCTGAGCTGGGATCTGCATGCTCCAGGAAGATTGTGGCTCTGCCTTGGCTCCAGACCATGATGTCACCACTGCAAGATCCCAGCCTGGCCTCAGAGCAGCTCCCTGCCCTGCCAAATGCCTTGCTGGCGCTGCTGGGGCTGGTCTCTAGGGAAACCCTGGCTATGCCCTATCATAATGCAGCTGCTGCTGGGGTCTACAAGGAAATGGGCTCCAGCCAGGTGGGCAGGGGCTGCTGGGGAATGGAGTCTGGCCGTTGGCCAGATCCACCAATTTGCCCACCCCGGTCTAACTTCAGTGGTGAAACAGCCTCTAGTGAATTTTTTAACCAGAATCTTGAACCAGTGAAAATATAACATAAAAGATACTTTATGGGTGAGATAAGTCTGTCAGAATAATTATCTTACCTGTTCTGTTTTTCAGTCTGTAGCATCATTTTTGTTCAGGGTTTTTATAACAAAGTAAATTACATGCTATAGGGCACAGTTTTCTGAACATTACTTGTAGTATTGAAAACTTAGGCATGGGATAAACAAATGATATTGTAATTAGGTATGTGTGTTTTCAGCAAAACTGTCAGAATGTAAAACTGTCACATTAATTAGGGTTTGATTAAAGCGGTATGTCGTTGTAAAATATCCTCTGCAATAACTATTTCAGTGCAAAACGTTATGAATAACGTTCTCTTTGTTGTGTCAAAGGGTCCGGCAGGCAAAAATGTATTATATTATATATACATGTATATTTACACTTAATTGCATGGGGAATTTAATTATCTTCTATATCTGGAAATCTTTTTCTCATAAAGTTAAAAAGAGGGAAAAAAGACAAAACAGTGGTGGTTTACAGTATCTTTGTGTTTTGTCATCTTGCTTGTATAGGGGCTGTAATGGGTAATAGCATAAATAAAGTAGAATAGTGAGAAAAATTAGTTTAACTGTACAAGGTGGTCTGTCACTTTAAGGATGGTAGACAGCCCTGGGGTTGGAGCCCAGCTGTGGGTGATTACCAGCCAGTTAAAAGGCCAAGGGGAGAAAGCAAGGAGCTTGAGCTGGGAAGGAGCAGCTTACTGGTGGGAAGCAGACTGAAACCCAGAGGGGCTTGCATATAGGAAGTGCCAGGCTAAAGGGCCCTCTTCTGCTGCCTGGGAAAAAGCTAACGGTTTGCTTTACTGGTTTGTTTGCTTGGACCAAGGATTATTGTTTCATATGGTGAGGACAGGCTGAGGGGCTCCCAAGGGAGCAAAGCCAGATAGAGAGGCTGCAGGCACCCAAGCCTGCTCACGGACTATTGTTTGGACTTTCTGAAATGCTCTTAAGGGGTCAAAGCCTGCCTGCATAGTAGCAGGCCCACTAACCCACTTATACCAACCTTCTTGCCTCATGCTTCGTAAGTTCGTGAATATTTGAAATAGGTATGAGCTGGCTGCAAAAGCAAGCAAGAAATTTGAAAGACTCCTAAGCAAGTTAATGTAAAAATACTGCGATTTTTGCAAGAGTACATCTATGTTTTGAATTCTTCTTTCGTATTCAGACATCTCTGCCCACGTATTCTTAAATGTGCAGTTGGAAACTGTGATTCTGCTTTTGTTTCACTTCTGAACTTACAGTTTAGTTAGGTTGTTGCCAGAACTGTTTAATTTAAAGGACCATCTACCACGCAGAAATGTCAGGCTCACTCTTGGACACATTTCTCATGGCTAATTATATCTCTTCCTCCCCCGCCTCTCATTGTTGTTCATCAGATAGTTTCTCTTTCCGCTTCCAACCCCATTATTCTTCCTTCTTCTGAAAAGGATTTTTAAACAAATTTTAAGGGCTATGTCTGAACCTGGTCATGTGAAACGACAGTTAGCAAGGGGAACCATTTCTTCCATGTTTGGGCTACTTAACATAATCAGACCAGAGCAAAGAGCACATATTGATGACACTGGAGGGGCGGGGCAGGGGGAAGATGCTCTGCAAAGAAAAAGGCTGTACTATCTTATTTTTTCCAGGGGCAAGGTATAAGCAGGTATTGAATTTTATGACCAGGGATCCTAGTTTTCTCTGATTAAAAAAAAGACCATCACAATTTCTCTGATTTAAAAAAAAAAAAAAAAATTGCAAATTCTCTGATAAAACCCCCCAAATCCATGACTAAAATGAAAACAAAACACCACTATATATAGGTATCAATTGAACACAATGTTTTATTGATCTATTTATAATTTTAAAGCAGTTTGGAAGCCTGCCAGTGCCTCAATCACTATCATAAAATAAATTCCAAATACCTGTAAACACTGGTATTTAGTTTTGGGTTTTTTTATCATGGAAAATCAAGGCTGTCCCTGCTCCATTAGCTCACCAAGGTGCAGGTAGGTCCAGGCCCCTCACTCACAAGCCACAGCCCCCCAGCCCTGCTGATGCCCTTCACTTTCCACCACAGACCTCTAGCCATACTGGTGTCCCTCACTCCCCAACCAGGGGAAATCTACGTGGGTTTTTTGCGGTTTTTTTTGTGGAAATGGAAAACCCGGATCCCTGATTATGACTAAGCAGCATTGATTTTAGTGCTAGGTGCCAAGGCAGCCCTTAGATTTTACAGACTTGCTTATGAAGATGCCAGATTCCAGACTGAGAGTTCCCTCCCTTTAGGGATGGGGAAAGAGAGTACTGCTGCATGTTTACCTATTCTTTTTTTCCATTTAAGTTTTAGTAAAATGCTCATTAATTTGAAAAACATTTTTGTAATTAACAGAAATGTAGGATTATATAACCCAGGTCTCCAAGAGACTGGTGTAGAGAGGGCTTGCAGGACTGGGCCCATTGCCAACAGCGGCATTTATGTGGAAGTCTACAAAGGGTAAAGCACAGACACTCTTGACTATTTTTAAAAAAGTGGAATCTGTTCCATAATTAAGGTCCTGATCCTGCTGTAGGATCCACAGAGGCAAATTGTCTTCTTTCACTGACTTGCCATGGGTGTAACTGCAGGTCAGGACCCAGACTTTCTTTACTTGGTTGACATAAACACAATTCCCTCCTCCTTTCATGGTTAACTTTTTCCCCTTTTGTCTTATTCTTTTAAGTGTGTGAAGAGAATTTTTAATTTACTTTGAAGATTCAGTTTTGGTTCCTAAGAACATTTCCCATATTTTTTTCTTTTATGAGAGGAGTCCTTACAAATACCTTCGGTGAAGGAAAACCATTTCTTAAACCAGTTCTTATACAGTCAATAAATCTTTAACAATCTGCCATAAACTAAAGCTGAAGTGTGTCTATTTCACATTAAAAAGAAAAAGCAAACTATGCAAAATGGTTCCTCCCAATATAAACTCATATGGTTAAAATGAAATAAATTTATACCACAGGGTAAGAGGTGCTAGGTACATAAAATGGAAATACTGGGTACGGTCAAACCTAAAATGAATGTGTGTTCATAGTTACATGCACGGAAAAAGGGTGTGTGTATATAGTTTATTGTGCATCGTATATTCAGTTTCTAGAAAGCAAAAAAAAAAGTTCAAACTGGTAACTTTTTTGATTTTTATTTTCATTTTTTAAAAGCTGTTGTATTGTTTTGGGTAATAAGAAAAATAATTTTTAGCTGGCATTTAACGAAGATGTCTAAGAGCCATAGTTCTTTGTGACATCTGTGTTGTCTCTTGATTTTTCTTTGTTAGGAAGGGAGAAGCCAAATGTATGATTTATGCAACACATTCAGTCCTATAGAATTTGAGTGCCAGATGTATAAAATGACTTCTGAAAATGGAAACCCCTTCCTTTATTCTCTAGCTTGATTTACAGAATGTTATTCATAGAGTTTATTTGACAATATTGCTTATTGCTAAGAGTTAGGAGCAAGAGAACATTTTGAACCTGGTTTTCTTGCCAGGGACCTATAGTTCTGTGTGTTCAAGTGTTTAAAGTATGATTTTTATGTTTCACATTTAACTTTTTTTCTGTGACATTTGTGACTTTTCATGGGAAAGTATCCAAATGCACTATGGTTTTCAATCTCTAAAACTGAAGAGAAAAGTCATTATCTTCCCAAACTCTAACATAAAAGATGAAAATAACAATTACCACCTGATTTGGACTGGTCTACCTTACTCTGTGGTATGTAGACTTGAAAGCGTTGGTCTGCCTATTAGACCTATGTGAAGCAGCTAGTATTTTCTTCAGATTCAGATTTGACTGATTTGGGGGACAGTGATTTGATTCAGTGATTCAAATCACTGTCTCAGATTGATTCAGCCAAATTGGATTCAGCTGCCGCCAAAAACAGGCCCCCCCCCATCCCCTGCCTGCTCTCCTAGCCCCAACAATGAGCCCTTCACTCACTCACTGCTGCCACTTTGGGTGGGGGGGGAATCCCTCCCCCCCACTGGCCCCCACTGCTGTGTGTGGAGGCTCTACCACGAGCTCCCAGAGGCCCTGATGGCCACTGCAGCAGCTGGTGAATGCGGGGCTTCTTTTAAGCACCAGGATGCTGGGGCCAGGCGAGGCAGCTATTGAGAGGGCTGGGAGAGTGTGCTGGGGTTGCGGAGTGCTCAGGGGGCTAGGGGAGCAGGCAGGGGCTGGGGCCTGGCAGGGGTGCCCCCCATGGTCCCCTCCCTATTCCTGTAGCCCCCACCTCTCACTTACTGGCATGGAGTCTGGTTCTAGCTCCCTGCAGTGGCAGGTGGGGACTGCCCAAATCTCTGAATCTCACTGAAGCTCTCAGAATCTTTTCCCAAATCTATATGGAAAGCTTTTAATCAATTCGGACCTTTTATTGATCTCCTGATTAGATTTGGGGATTTGGCTGCTGAATCAGGCCGAATCTCCTCCAAATCAAATTGGGGCCTGAAGCTTCGTACTGCCCAGTATGTACACGTATATACAGTACATAAGGACTGTGCTTTTGCCCCATTTGTAGGGCTTGCCCCATCAATTACCTTTAGTACCATTTGATGCAGACTAAGCAATCCAAGTTAGTGTTAATGTAACTTGACAAGGCAGAAATGTGTTAGTTTGGTGAGCATCCAAAAGTCTCTTGCAAGTAAAGCAATAAGCATACTGCTTAGAGAGGAGGGTACACATCTGGTATCTACCTGGGATGAGAAACCTATTCTGTTACTGTTTTCCCTTCAGTGGGATGCAGGGAGTAATACTCTGTACCCTCAAAACAGATAGCTTAGACCTGTTGTTCAGGGGAATGCCTCCAACTTTTCCCTGTAGATTCTTGCATATGGAGTGCTAATGGAATTGTTCATGACAAACACATTTTCCCCATTTTATTTTAAAGAAAATACTTAAGCCCCTGCCCTAGAAGTTTTGGTAGAGAGAAAATAATACTAATTCTCCCAACTTAACTTTTCTTCCCTTGAATTTCTTTTCACCAGAAATAAGTGTTTGATTGTATGAGGTACCATGCATGTTTATGAAGCAGTTTTTCAGTGAGGGTGATGGCTTTGCAATGTGTGATCATTTGCTTTCTCTGAATTAGAATGAGCAAAGGGTCAGGGAGGCAAAGGATATGAAGTGAGAGAAGGAACTGACCATATTAATAAGAACTTCTACATATCATGTCTTCCAATCTTTTTCTGATGGACCTTTTTATAAAATCTAATGGCAGATGCTATAATTTCCCAACACAGTTGCCTTTCTCTCTCCTTTTTTTCTGTCCATTTTCTCTCCTTTCCCTTGTGGTTCTTTGTTAACTTTTTCTTTTGGTCCCATTTACCCTGGTGGTGATTTTTTGTGGCCATCTTAGGAGTTAAGGGGCATGTTGCTTTAGATGGAGAATAGTGTCCAATGATGTGTCTCTGTGCTGGAGATGCAGCTGTTCTCATGAGTCAATTGAGGGTCATGGGAGAATTGGGGAGTGGAAAAAAGACATTGAGAACAGTATACTGATGCTTGAAGCTGCAGCCCTGAAAACAGAGACTTCCACAGAAATGTTTGGGACTGGTTTAGACATCTTTCAAGGAGCTGTCTGCTGCTTTATCCACATATGTAAGAACACATGTGCACTGAAAGGTAGGATGAGATTGGAAATCAGATGCCCAGCCCTCCTCCAGGAGGAAGTCATGCTGTAGTAGACAATGATATAGATCTTCCATGGAATATAAGATATTAAGGGGGAATTCTTAAAAATTGGAATAATTTGGCTATTCATTTTTACCTATGACTTTATTGTATAAGACCGCCTCATTTAATGGACAGTGTTCTTCCTGAAATTCTAAGTAGCTAGTGATTTAACAGTGAATTTTTGCATCAGGATGATTTACAACTTAATGATTTAGGAGCATTAGAAAGTTTCATAAGTGATGGTTATCCATTTGAGTCTTCAATGATTGTATTCAGACAATCTAAATAGCATGGAAGAGTTCATTTTACTTGTTAATTGTTTGTAATGAGCTAAGTTAGGGTATTAAGATTCTAGGCTATTTGGTGACTACAAAAAAGCTAACCCTGTAGTTGGCAAGTTCTCAATTCCTGATGTCTCATGGCTAGAATTGAAAGCTTGTGAATTATAGATCTTGTGCGTGTCTCATGTTGCATCAGGTTTATTACTAGAATGCAGATGTCACACAGTCAGAAGAAAAGGTTATCTTTGGTACATTAGCTTTCCCTTGCAGCATAAACCTTGACCTAATTCCTGGAAGCATGTTCATATTTTTCCCTATTATTGCTGCATAGGATATTTTCAGTTCATATCAGTTGCCATGTTTGTCTATGCTCCACTTAATGTAGTGAATTTTACACAAACAGTTATAATTTCTAAGACATCTTGGAACTATTTTAGAATATCTTTTTTTCCCTGCTTGCATCACATCACACAATCTTTAATAAAAACATTAAATGTTTCCAGACTTCGTGATGGAAGTTCTGCTAAACGCACATGCAGCCACTAATTAGATCCAGTGCATTTTATTCAGAGTTCTTCCTTCCAGCTTCTACTATCCCTTATAGGAGCATGGGATGTTGTGCTACCATGCTGACTCCCAACTAACTAGTCCAGCTTCTAGTTGACCCGGGAATTTGTGGTCGCTTCCAAATATCTATGTGATCTTTTACAAATATGCATAAACTTCTGGTTCATGTATTTATTCATTGTTGTTTTGATGACAGTAGGCTCTGTCCCAGAGAGACGCAATATACTTCCTGGCTATGAATAAAGCCAATCTGACGAACTTTTGATAGCGACTGAGTGACATTTTGCTTACAGATAAAGTGGCATTCTGTATAATAGGAAACTGTTGTCTTGACAACTGAACTATAGTTAATAATAGAAAAACGAAAGAAAAATATATTCTAAAAGTTCAGATTTGCTATAATTCCTTGCACAATAATGCAAACTTACTCCTGAAATTTGAGAACTGATCTTTTTTAAATGAATTGTGGTAACTACATTTTTCCCCCCAAACACTGTTTAAAAAAAAAAAACCAAACAACTTTTTTTGTAAGGCTAACTTCTTTTTGTACTGGAATGGCCGTTCCATACACGTGGTTAATTTTAGAATCCTAGCTAATGTCAGAGATAACGACTAGTCCTGGTCTGGTGGAGAGCTGGCTGGCACTCAGAGAGCAAGAATGCAGTGCTGTCCTCACTTGAGACAGTGTATTGCAATATTAAAGAAAGAGAACAGGATTTGCTTTAGTTTTAAGGTATACTCCATAAGTGATATAGATTTTTAGTCTATAAAAATGTATTCATAGTGTCCCTTATTCAAACAGATATCAAATTTTAATGTATCGGGGGCAAAAAAGGGGGAAATGAGTTGGTGACTGACTGAGACGGTTTGTATGAGGCTGTGTCGGTCTTTTAACACTTAACATGGGAGTCTTTTCTTTTCCTTCTCAGCTCTGTTTTTCCCCTAATCATTTAAAAGTTACTGCTATAATATTTTCTGCCGTTGCTGAAAAGTGAAGGGCAAAGGAGGTTGCATGACAGTGGAATATAATATGACCACACTTCATTAGGAGTTGCTGGCCACAACACCATGATTTTAAGGCATGCCAAAATATTCTATTTTTGTGATGTGTTCTAAATAGGGACTTTTTTCCCAATAGCAAGGATAACAGTGACATGGTGAGATGGTATGATAGAGAAAGTGAAGAGAAGAATTAAATGTACTTAAGTTTGCCTGAGCACTGAACCAAACTCCTTAAACCAGTGGTTCTCAACCTGATGAGGCTCAGGGCATTCTTCTATACAGTTTTTGACAGTACCCCATTTCAAAATGTTATTAGAAAATAAGTAGCAATGTGATCATAAGAATCACTGCTTGTAGACCCTAAACCTGTGCGGACAGATCCCTAATTGGTATAAATTGTCATAGCTCTTTGCCTTGAAAGTGCACTTACTTCTATTTCTTTTTTCCCCTCTTTGTGTGTTTTGATGTTGTGTATTTTGAGCAATGTGACTATTTGGAAAAATAGTAAAATTGACCTTAGAAAAAACAAGATGAAACAACTTCTGCTTGCACTAGGTGACATTATTCCTGTTCGCTGCTTTTTAGTTTCTTTAGTGGTTCCATTCTTTTCCATTAAAGGTGAAGGGATACACATTTCATTATATTTTTTATATGGGGCATATAATAGGAAAACAGCATAAAATATGTAGACTAGTATCTCTACTTCCTCAGTGGCAGTGAACAGCTTTCCAACGTTTTCTATTGTGTTTAATACTACTTCTCAAAGAAGGGCTTGGATAAGCCTTTGAGAGATGCTGTGTTACAACACTCATTTTGAAAAGAGACTTCTGCCACTTGGGTTCAACATTCAGCTTATCTGTTGAGTGTAAGATACTTTGTAGAAGATGCTATGACAAATTTATACTTAAGAACGTGCAGTTGCCTGCTGTAGTTTCTGTGTAGAGGAGAAAAAAATATTCTACCACAGAACAAAGCCATGAAGATGTCCTCTCTGAAGTGTATTTTGGGGTGAAGAGCTTTTGTAGGTTTGTGTAAACAAGATCAGCATTGCAGCTCAGTCTGCTGTTCTAAATAGCTGGTGTGTTTTGTGTGTCCTGATAAAATATACATGTGCTCCAGGCGCCACCCTGGGAGCTCCTCTACCATCATGAACCTGAAGAGATCCTTATTTAAATGAATCGCAATTCCCTTGAGGCAGTCCCAAAATACTTTGGTGTACCTCTTTTTTAAGTTGTAATATTTTGAACAGTCACTGAGTCCACTGGCCCCAAGTTGTCGGCTCTTTCCTTTCATCTGGACTCCTGCAAAAGATTATCTTCATAATTTTTTCTCATCGTCAGCACTTGCTTTGAAATTTTTGCCATATGTTTTCTTTTTTGCTCTTAGCTGAAACACAAATACTATATTTTCTTACATATAATGTGCCATGGAATATAATACACACTTGGTTTGAAAGGCAGGATGAAGAAATGAAGATTTTTCTAGAGTTACAGCTGCATGAAGCAGGACAGAGCCTAATCTTCAGCTGTCACCATTTCTTTCCTGCTTAACTAAAGTTGAAACATTAGCTCCTAAAGACTAGTTTTCATGGGTGGATCTATGATTTTGAAAATAAATGAAGAGTTTACAGTGCTGTAAAATAGGAGGCGAAAGACCAGGAGCAGCTAGGAGACAACAAAATTGCTCTGAGGCTAGGGACAGAAGTTGCACATAAACTGATTTAAGTGACTGGAAGCCGGTTTAAACTTGTAATAGAACAGAAGTTCAGTCCACATAAACAACTTTCAAAATGACCAAAACCAGTTTAAGATAAACCTGGTTGGATGTAGTGTCAGAGGGCGCTTGTACACATGACGGGGGTTTAATTCCTAAGATTGTATTCTATGCTGCATAAACTGAAATGGTGGGTTTTTAATTGAAACCCACTGATTCAATTTTTCTGTCATGGTATGGCGAGGACTTGACCCTTTTTAAAAATTTTTTTTGGCCAGAACCTGACTGTGGCTGGGGGCCAGGCTGTCAGCGGGCTGAGTGGCACCTGAGCTGAGGAGGGACCCAGTCCTTCCCTCTATGGTGGCAGCAACTCTGGGGCTGTCCACGCAGGCTGCCAGCAGGCCGGCTGCTGCCCCAGCCAGCTTGGTGTGGGAGAAGAGTTGGATCAGGCCGGGTGCTCCCTCTGAGTTGGGGCAGCACCCGGCCCATTAGCAGCTTGCCTGGGTGGCCCTGGGGGGTGGGGGGTGCTGCCACCATGGAGGGAAGGACTGGGACCCCCTGCAGCTCAGAAGCCACTTGACCCATTGGCTGCTTGGGCCCCTGGCTGCCGGAGAGGTGGTCAGGCTCTGCTGAGGGGGGGAAAAAAAAAGGATCAGGCCCCTTACCGCTTCTGCCTTCAGCAGGCGCTTGCTAAAGCATTGAGGGGCCTTATCCTTTTTTTTCTGTGGAGCCTGCCTGCCTCTCCTGCAGCGGGGGAGTGAGCTAACAGCTGCAATGCATCATTGCAAACTAAACTACATCCAGATGTAGTGTAGTTTAAAATGATGCAAAGTCATTTAAAACCTCCGAAACTCTTGAATGTGTACAGTATGATGCCCCCAAGCCACACTGACATTTTTATTGTGTATACATGTTACATGTACAAGCACCCAGACTTAACTGATTTAGGTCAAACTGGTTTATGGAACTTCTGTCCCAGATCCCTTCCTGGTTCAAGTTAACTCTGACCCCCAGCATCCCAGGATACTTTGCAGCCCTGGGCTATGCTGCCTGCTGCAGCGGAGCAGGGACTGCCTCGCCTCACCTCTCTCCTCCTTAGTCTGCTTCTTGCCTGTGTCTGTAAGCCCATAAGGACGGGGGGGGGGGGGGGGGCAGGGGAACAGACCCCTGGGCAGGGTGTATGCAGCATTTAGGGGAAGAGTAAACTCCTGTGGTGTGGGCTCTTCAGACCCTGGCAGCCCTCTCCCTTACCAGCTGCTGATTGCTTAACCATCTGCCACAGAAGGGAGGGAGAAGAAGTCTTCCTGGCCTGCCCCCGCAGCCGAGCATGGGGACACCAGGTTGCCCCTGCTGTGGGGGGGGACTTCCCCGCACCCCAGGCCATGGTCCTCCAGCCTGGGGCAGCCCCAGGTGCTGAGGGGAATCCTGCCTTCCTGAACCTTGCCTCAGTCCCTGCCAGTCTCAGGCAGCTTGAAGGAGTGGAGGGAAATTCTCCCCTTGCTCCACAGGCATTTTTTCTTAGTTGCTGTGAGCCTAAGACAAAATGCAGGGGAGCAGAGGTATTTCCCTCTGTTCCCTGGGCTGCCTTTGAGACTCCAGCACCTAAGGCAAACAGGTGGGGTTGGGAAGAATTCCCCTAGCTCCTGGGGCTGGGGGACCCTGGGCTGGAGTGGGGGGAAGCCCCAAGATGGGGGAGCTCCCTAGTGCTCCTATGCTGGGCTGCATGGGCAGGCACCTGGCCAGGGGGGTTTCTTCTCCCTCACTCCTGTAGCAGCAGCTGAAGCAATCAGCAGCTGGGAAGGGAGAGGGTGGGCTCCCCATGGCTGCCTGGGCTGGGGAACCTTGTGAGGGAGAGGTGCCCCCACGGTGGGCCAGCACCCAGACAGGGGGCTCCTGAACACTGATGCAGGGGAACATCAGGGGGCTGGGGACACTTGGCTGGGATGGTGATGGCCAGCAGGCTGGGAGTTGTGCTCTAGTACCCTCTGCCTACTGGCCTGGGTCAGTGCAGGCCTCCCCCTGCCTGTCCCAATTGAAAACTGAATGTCAGTTCAGTTGGTTATTGGTTCAACGTATGCGGGAAGCTGCCTAGTTTGAATTGGTTCAGCCTGAGGCTTTTTGCCTGAGAAAGTTTAGCTTGATTAGTGTAGTGATGCTCAAGGTTTTGGCCCCATGGGTCAAATGAGTGGTATGGGTCAGTCTGCAGGTCAGATCTGGATCTGTATGTTGGAATCAGATCCTGTGGTCCAGCACCACACTTGCCCAGCCCTGCAAGCTGGGATTCATCCTTGGGCCCCAGTTCTTCCCTTGCCCTTCAGGCATCTGTAGATTGGGGCCTTGGGCCTAGCACTGTTTCCACCCTCCCTGGGATTGGACCTTGGGGCCTGGCCCCAGCCCTGTGCACTGGGACTAGCTCAGGACTTCCCACAGGTCTGGAAATTTGTCAGAAAGGGAGGAGGAGTGCCACTGGTCCCCTGGCACCAAATTTCCAGGCCCTTGGGGAGCCCCACAGGTTGGATGATGCAGCATCTGGGGCTGGATCTGGCCCGCAGAGTGGGGATTGAATGCCCTAGATTAGTGGAGCATCAAGACAATTAAAAAAGGAGACACAATTGGTAACACCTGTGGAGTAAAGAACAATGAGCCCTTAAGTCAATCGACTCCCTTAGCTGCCTAAATAGTAATGCCACTACTGCTACATTGTGGAGTAGGAATCAAAGCACAGTGCCGCTCTCCTGAGCAGGAAATTATCTTCCCTGATTAACACCCCCGCCCAATTTTGGGCAGCTTATTTTTGGGGAAAAATTGTGTGTGATGTTCATTAAAATTCAATATATTGAGTATTTTTCTTTCCTGCTAGTTACCTATATTTTAAAAGGGCTATTGTTAGTAGGAAGTATAAAAAGAAAGTCAGTTGTCAACATGGTTAAGTGGACACTAGGGGTGCTGACAGATGTGGGGGGGGAGAAACACAACAGCTTACCAGAAGAGGGAATCGTGTCAATTTGACATGGCTTGCCCAGTGTCTGCATAGTTCACGTGCTTCAGCAGGGCTTTTTGGTGCTTTTATCTAATAGCTGATTGGGCATGCGTTGTGCTTGGTGCAGGGGCACACCAAGTTGGAAGTAAAGTGCTATTTTGTTTTTTCCACATCTGTAAGCACCTTAAATGTCTCTCTTCTGAACAGTTTTGGAGTTCATGAACTTGGCAGATTCTGAGTTCAACTTCTTTCCGTTTTACATTTTTCTTTACATTTTATATCCATCCACTGAATTTCTTGGAGTTTTAGGCTATTTGCATAATCTGATCTGATCGGAACAAAACATTAACTTTTGTGGTTAGATTCTACCTTATGTGGTACAAGTGGAGGGATAATCCTCTCCAGTTTGGATACATCCAGGAAGAATGCCTGCTTGCTGTTTGCTTTTACCCTTGGCCTTGTGCTGCTACTGAAGGCAGATCATAAATGAAAACACTTTTTTTTTCCTTTTTTCCCCTGGCAATATGCATGTTTATTTCAGTAGCAATTTAGAAAAAAAAATTAAGTCTTGACATAATGACATTTAGATCTGTGGATGTTTGTTGCTCTGAGTGCTGTATCAAACTGAGAGTAGTATCTGTAGAAATGAGTCTATTTCAGTTGTGTTGAAGGAGGACCTTATATTTGCCTTTTGCTAACGACTCTTTGCTGATTATACTTAAAATTCTGTTCAGACTACCTTGATGAAAACATACACCTGTTAAAAGGACTTTCACAAGTACGAAGTGCATTGATGTTGAAAAAGCTTTCAAATTATCTGCAGAAATAATACTTTCCAGAGATCCCAAAATATATTAGTACCTCTTTTTTTTTTTTAAGTTGTTACATTTTGAACACTTACTGTGGGTTTACTAGCTTTGTGTTGTTGGCTTTTTTCTCCTCCAGTTTTAAAAAAATAATTCTGAATTAAATGTTCTATATCACATGTTTAATGTAAGCAAAAATTGGTATACCCTCTACACATAATACCCAGAGCTGGCAGCACCATCTTTAATTCAGGTTGCTTCACACTTTCCATTTTAAGATCCTGGTTTCAATTGTTATAACTTGTTTCCCCCAAGTTTTAACTATTTGACTTGAAATTTCACTTGGTTGTTGTTGGCCTTGTACTGGACCGGCAGGGAGAAGTTTGTCAACTAAAACAGCTCAACTGTTTCTGAGAATAAGGCTGGGAAAATATGTTGTTTTGTCCAAGGGTTTTTTTTTTCTATTTTTGCCTTTTAATTTTAAAATCACGTAATTGAGAAGCTCTGTGTTTGGAACAAAGAACAGAAATCTGGCAGAGGCAGTGGTCACAAAGTATGCATCGTATGTGTGGGCGCATTATGAATCTGAATCAAGTTCCTTGGGTTTTTCACAAATGCTTACCTGGCTTGCTCACACATTACATGCCCTATAATCTCTGACATGCAGACTCACATGCATTCAGAAACAGTTTATAAAAACAAAGTTGTGTACTTGTGTTCAGGTTGTACCAAAAAAGATTTTGTTGGTCGATACCAATAGATGATTATTAACTCACTATATTGGCTGATACCAATCTGATATCCGATTTACAGGAATGCAGCCTGGCAGCTTGGAGCGCAGCATCCTGCCAGTGAGCTGCCAGGCGGCTTGCTGTGGGACGGAGCTGCAGGCGGCTTGCTCAGAGGGTGTGGGGGTAGGGAGAAGGGGCTGATCCTCACTACCCTGAGGGTGGTATAGGGGGCATGTGTACCTCCCCAGATTTCTGTGTGGGGCAACGGCAGGCTACCTGATGCAGGCTCAGATCCTGGGTCTGCATCAGCCTCTTCCTGGAGGGGGAAGACTGTGCTGGGGTAGCCATAGCTTTCTAAACACCCCCCCCAGTGCTGTCCCTGCTTATAGGCACTATAACTCTTGCCTTTCCCTCAGGAGTCCCCTACAGCAGGGCGGCAGGGGATGTGCAACCAGCACTGGGCTCCTGGGGGAAAGGCAGCAAAGCAGAGTGCCCCAAGCAGGGGTGGGGCTAGGGAGGAGCTTGGGGGGCTACGGCCACCCGAAAATTCACCCTAGCCCCAGCCGTCACCACTCCTCCCAACACTGCCGCGTGCAGCTGAGCCTTCCCCATCCCACCCCGCCCCAAGCCCACACCAGGCAGCCCACCCTTGTCTCGTGCACAAAACCAGGGGGGCACATGCTCCCCATGTCTCCCCAGGGGGGCATGCAACAGCAGGGAGATGCCTGCTCTCCCCATCCCCCCTTGCACTTCTTGCACAAGCCACCCAAAGCTCTGTCCCCCTCCAGGCCCAGGGGTCCCATTCATAGCCCTGGCTGGACAACCCCTGCTCAACTTCCTCCTTCACTGGGAGGGCTTTGATCTCTACCCTCCCAAGCCCCTTGCCCTGCCCACAGGCTTAGCAGCAGGATGCTGCTCTCCAACCTGCCAGGCTGAATTCCTGGGTGCATGCATACTGCAGCTGTGTGCCTGCATGCGACATTTACCAGTAATATTATTGACCAAAAAAGCTGATTGTTGATTATGTTAATTTTCCTGTTTTCGGTGCCGAAATGATATGTGACCAATGTATCAGTGCATGTGTACTTGTGTTAGGGATATGCCTTTGCCTTCCTTATGATTTTTTTTTCCCAGTTTGTCCATGCTGTAAGCTCTTAAAACTTAGTTTATATATATTTAGTACAGACCTTTTAGAGTTTGAAAAAATGACGTATGAACATGTAATTAAAGCTTGTGTTATACAAGGGGACTGAGTTACAGTTATATGGGCCCCTTTAATCCTGACAGTCTCTGACTTTTGAATGCTTGGCTTGGAAGCCTTCAGTCTTTTGAAGTAAATTTTTTGGTTGTAACATATTATCATAGAGAAGACCGTTCCATAATTAAAGTAAAAGATAAAATTGCCTCTTGCAGGATTTAAGGAAGCCCCATTCAGAAGCAGCTCCTCTAGGTGTGAAAAGGGAGCTCTGGAAGAGGTCACGTGAGGGCTCCTGGAGCACTAGTGACAAGACTTACTTTTAGATAAAAACTGTTTTCATGGCATCTAGCTCACTTGCATCAAATTATGGTGCTTCAGATCTCCCATATTGAATATATTTCAAATCTTCTAGATGACGCCCACTCTCTTGCAGTCTGTTGCTGCTAGATGAACATTCAAAACAGTTACACAGACAGCATGAATACTTCACTTGTATTACTTCACTTTTTAAATAAGAACATAGAAAAATAATTTCTCAGTTGGTGGTAGTGTTCAAGGGGCTTTCTGAACAGGTTAAAATAGAATTCTGTATTCAAAATATGTTTTCCCGCTACATTAATCTAAAGTGTGCATATTTGGGTAATACTGTTATGTCCTTTTTTTTTTTTTTTCCTGAACCAGATCTTGTGTATCAGCAGTGGATGAGTGTAGAGAACTCGTTTGCTTAGGAAACTTGTCTCTCCAAGGAGCCCCATGTCCTGAATGCATTTATAAAACGGCAGTAGGCAGCCAGGGAATTTATAAGCAAAAACAACAGGCTGTCAGGATTTTTACCAACTGGGATGAAAAATCATTCAGAAATAGTGTTGTAAATGTTGCAGAAGATTAACTTTTTCATAACAGTATTTAAAATATGCATGGTGAATATCCTGACAGCTGGCAAAAAATAGATTCAAGGAACACTTAAACTGGTAAGCTTGATTTGAACAACCAAATCAGTGTGAAGGAGGACAACCAACAATGTACAGTCAGGAAAAGGGCTTCCATCCTCTGGCTGAGGCAGAAAGCACAGAATAATTCCAACAGGAAGAATAACCATATGTAGCCTTGTTGCCTGGTTCTTTGTTTGACTTTTGCACAACTTGGTTATTCCATCAGATAGAATATATTATATCAAACTGCTTTTTTATCCTGTACCGTGTGTCAAAATTATACTGTGGATTCTCATGTGGGAGCAGTTGACTATGCTGTAGACTAGACTGTGTCCCTGCAGGTAGGGCTTCCTGGATATGCACGTGGATTGTCATTGTCTGTGAGAAAGAAATGGTTCCATCCATGACAGGCTGATAAGATGGTGGCAGAAAGAAAATTGGAACTAACTGCAGCAATGTGCTGCTTTTTTCTAGGGTTCCTGATGTAACTTGAAGGATTAATGTGAACCTAGCCGGTAACCTTGGGCTTTTAGCCCAAATGAGAGGGTGATAGCACATGTCATCAAGCCAAAAGTTGCACTGGATCTGGAATGTCTAGTTAGAGCAGGACTCCTGTCATTTGTTCTCAGTGCCATAGCAAGGAAGTGTGGCACCTGAGGCAAGCCCACAGCGATAGCCTCCCCTTCCTAGCGCACAGATCTGGGGGGCACATGCCCCACCATGCATGCCTGGGGGGAGCCACCCCTCCCCCCACATCACCTGCTTGCAACTCTGGCCCAGCTGGACAGCACCTGCCCCAGCCCAGCTCCCTTCTTCCTCACCATGGGGCCTTGATCTGCCCCCTGCTTATACCCTTTCCTGCCTCCCGCCCCTTCTCCCACAGCAGACTCACAAGCTGGATGCTGCTCTCCAAGCTGCCAGACTGGCTGCATGCATGCTGTGACTGTGCACATGCGCACGGCATTTATCGTTGACACTATCAGCCACATAAGCCAAAATTTTTCAATGTATTTCAACATATTTATAACAATATTGACTTGTAACTTGCCTATTGGTGCACCTTTGCTTCAGCCCCTCCCTTGTTACAGTACCGTCTGTCCTGTATGGGAGATGGACAAAACTTATTTGCTCTAATGTTGGAAAAGGATGACACTGTTTGAAAGGTCAGAGTAGAGAGTGCATGTGATTCTGGGTGAGTCGCCAGTGAGGATTGTTTGCCTTCCGTTTTTAATGAACGATGAAGAGCGAATTGAGATGTGCTGAAGTCAAACATCGCTATCGTTGCATGCCCAAGTAATGATGTTTTATTTCCTCTTTGTTACTTTTTGAGTGGAGCATGATATTGAGCATCTTCCAGTCCTGTTGGTTGAAGCAGAAATGGAGGATGCATTTGTTAGGACACAGCATGATGAGCAATTCCCTCCTTTCAAATATATGCAGCTTGCCATTGGCTCTAGAATAGTCTGTTAGTGGCAGGTCACCTCAGTCTTGTTTTTCTTCATTGCAAGTAAACTAGGGTTATTTTTAGACTTCTTTCTGGCCCAACATTTTAGAGATGTGTGTTAATGCATGCTGTTTGGGTTAAGTCTTTACTCTGATAAGGCGTCTTAACTCCTGAAGATCTGTTGAAGATCCAACCTGTGCTTGCATTAGCAAACTTGCTTAATTTCTCATAAATTCTATTTCTGTCTGAATGCATTTTGGTAATCTTAACAGTATTTTTAAAGAGCACAAGCACAACAAGGATCAATATTTGGCGAGGTGCATGAGACAGGAGTGTTTGTGTTGTGCAGACTGCTTCCTCTGGGAAGTGTAGAGAAGATTTGAAAGAAAACTGAATGGCTTGGCTGACAGGGGCAGAGGGAATGGTGGACAACTGATACGCCAGGTTGGAAAAGCAAAACACAAGACTGACATTATTACTGTGAAGAAAATACGTAGTACAACATAGCACATCCAAAAATGAGCATTTGGAATCCTATTACATTTTATTTGTTTCTGATTTTTGTAATGTATCGGGAGCACTGACGGTTCAAGAAAACTGGAAAAGGGATAGAGAAATTTTTTCTTGCGTTTTCTTCTTTCAGGTTTAGGTCAGATCCAAAAGTTGTTACTTAGGACTTACTCCAACATCCAGAAGTTTGGTCCTCATAATGAAAAAATACCCTCACATCTGGTGCTCTTGTTAGCTAGCATAACATAAATTAAACTAACTTGGAGACTGAACTTATTTCTTCTCCCTAACTTTATTTGCTTACAGTCGAGGTTTAGACATGTTGGGCCAAATTTTATTTTGTCTCTTGGGCATCTCAGCAATACTTTGGTGTCTAAAGTGTCATCCTATTTCACATAGCTCAAGTCTCAAAAGCTGTTACTTTTGTAGCAAGTCATGATTTTAGCCTTAAGGATAAATCACAAAAACAGTGAAGAGGACAGTTCACTTGGGGCTTTTGTATTAATGTTCCATCTGGCTACGGGGGGAGGATCCTGTGCCACACTGGGTGGTGGCAATTCCAGATGTTTAGTGGATTTCTAGGTGTATTCTTATTGGATCTACAATGTAATCCCAGAAAAAAGGGTCCGGGGGTGTGTTTGTGTGTACAGAATAAAAATTTTCAGTGTGCTGGTTTGGAATGCATGTGTGGTTACAAGTACTAACTTAATGTGCTGTCATTGGCTCTACTATGCAGTTAGTGTCAGTGCGTGCTTTTTTTTTTTTGTGATGCTAATGTGCGGTGGACTAATTCTACTACTGCACATTAGTATGAGTTTTGCCTGCCGCTAGTGTGCAGTAAAATTAGTCTACTGTGTCTTTAGCGTCTTGTGTAGATGTGCCCAGAATGACTGCAAGCAACAGCAATAATTTTTGGTGCCCTCTCCTGGTACCTCCTTCTGACTGTCTGTTGTCTTTTCCTCTGTCATTCGTGGAGGCAGTACAGCTCCTTTGGGGGAATTATTTTTCAGGTTAATGTATTTCTGGAAAGAAAATCATTGCGCTGACCTCTTCAGAGCTTGCAAGCAAGCAAACAGCATCTTTGCTGTCAGTGGCACCCTGAAGCAACTTGTCCTTTAGTTGCTCACTTTGTCAGAGTGATCACTGTTACACCTCTCTGGTTCATAATTTAGTCTTCTGAACTAGTTCTGTAAGCTGTCCTTTGAAATCTTACCCAGAAGGTTTCTCTTTTGCTAGTCATTTCTGTACACGTGCATACACACACTTAAGAATTGCAATAAAAACAAAGTCATTTTCATTATGGAGAAAAGTGGTAGCAAAAAGATTAAATAAAAAAGTACTTGCTGAGAGCAAAGTAACAGGAGGTAGATCTTGAAGAAAATGAAACCTGAGTGGTTTTATTTTCCAGTGCATTTTGCTTTGCTCTGTAAGCATATTGGACTCTCATTTAACTTTTAATTTGTTCTAAACTTTGCTGGAATGATTTCCAGTTGCAATATTCCAGTGGTTTAATTTTTCCCCAGAGGTTATAAGATTCCAAACAGCAGTTATTAGGGTGTATTCCCTCTAAATGATCTTTCAAAATTTTTAAGTTACTTTTTCTAGTATAGCACGTTCATTTTCCCTTGAATAACTGTTGAGTTAAAGTACAATGTGCTCAGCAATGGAGACCAGCTATGAGTTTGATTAAATGCAGGCAACATTGAGAAGGAACTAAAACATGTCCCACATTGGGCAAACGTGCTGCTAGGAACCTATCACAGTAATGGGTTAGTGTAGCCCACCTGAATAAGACATGTGATAGTGCCCATTAAGCTCAGCCCCCTTTGCTGCTAAGTCTCTCAACTCATGGTGAACCATAACATTGAACACCGTTCACCCAAAATCCCTTTGTTGCCCCCTCTCTCAGCCTGGCATATGATTAGCATGTCTCTGGCCTCTGTGAGGTGAAGCCAGACCAGGTTGCTCTGCTCCTCATCTGCATATACATTTTTGGAGCAACCAGGACTTGTGACAAGAACACCCAGTTCCAGTTGTGAGTAGGGACTAATCAGCAAAAAGAAGAAAAGCAGCAAACTCTCTGATAAAAATTCACTAATTCTCTGTCAAACTCCAAAATCCGTGATTAAAATGAAAGGCCACTATATAAAAGTATCTGTTAAGCGCAATGTTTTGTTGATATATCTTATATATATATTTACAATTATATTATCCTGGCTGACTTGGATAAACTTAGTAAGTGGGCAGATACAAACCTGATTATGTTCAATACCGATAAATGTAAGGTACTCCACCTCGGTGGGGGGAAAAAACCTGCAGCATACTTATAGGCTTAGCAGTGCTATGCTTGCTAGCACCACTGCTGAAAGAGACTTAGGGGTCATGATTGACTACAAGATGAACATGAGCCACCAATGCATTGTCACAGCTGTTAAAGCAGACACAATGCTGGCTTGCATCCATAGATGCTTCTCAAGTAAATCTCAGGATGTCATCCTCCTGGTGTACTTGGCCTTGGTGAGGTCGCAGCTGGAGTACTACATCCAATTCTGGGCTCCGCAATTTAAGAAGGATGTCAAAAAGCTTGAGAGAGTCCAGAGGAGAGCCATGTGCATGATCAGAGGGCAGGAGAATAGGCCTTATGAAGAGAGGCTGAAAACCATGGGACTCTTCAGCCTGGAAAAGTGCAGGCTTAGGGGGAGGACCTGGTGGCTGCTTAAAAGTATGTAAGGGGTGTACATCAGGACCTGGGAGAACATCTGTTCACCAGAGCACCCCCAAGGAAAAATAAAGACCAGTGGTCATAAACTCCTCCAAGACTATTTTAGGCTGGACATAAGAAAAAATGTCTTTACTGTCTGAGCCCCCAAGGCCTGGAATAGACTCCCTCCAGAAGTGGTGCAGGCACCTACTTTGGACTCATTCAAGAAATGCTTGGATGCTTATCTTGCTGGGATCCTTTGACCCTAGCTTACTTCCTGCTCCTGGGGCAGGGGGCTGGACTTGATGATCTTCAAGCTCCCTTCCAGCCCAAATGTCTATGAAATCTATGAAATTTTAAAGCAATTTGGAAGTCTACCACTGCCCCAATCTCTATAATAAAATAAATACTAAATACCTATAAATTTTGGTATTTGATTTTGGGTTTTTTATCATGGAAAATCAGAGCTCCCCCTGCCCCCTTAACTCACAGAACACAGGTACATGCCCCTCACTCACAAGCCACAGCCCCCTGGCCCTGCTGTGAACTTCTCTGCAATTCAAGTAGGTCCCTGCTAATGGGTCAATTGTGCAGGGTATGTGGAGTATGTACGCATATTAAGCAATGCTGAGCTGTGGGACCACCATGGCTTGAAATGCTGTTGATTCTGGTGGGTCCCAGCCCAATGAACTATGCGGTAAATCAAGAGCCTTTGACTTTGGACTAATAGCATGCCTAGTTTGTACTACATATAAGTAGGTGCTGAAGTGCTGCTCAAAAGTGTGTTTATGGAGTACCTGTTCTAAAACCCGCAGTAGTTTCAAAAAAAGGTAACATGCATCAATTCTAGACAAACTAAGTGCATCAGTACTATACACAAATTGCTTCAGCCATGTTTAATTTCAAGATTACTGTTTTAAATTTGTTCCTCACTTCCATGTACTCGGGGAGAGGAGGGTCCAATAGTAAGGAGAGGAGGATGGGGCTGCCAGGGGAAAAAGTTGGGGGGAAGCAGAAAGCAAAGGGTTACTTTACTTCCCAGATTTATTTTCCCTGCTGTAGCAGTGGGAGGGGGACAAATTCAAGGCAAACCTTCAATAATTGCATTGTATACCTGGAAAATTATAACAAGTTGATATCTTTTCCATATATAGAATCTAATTATGTGGGGATTGTCTTATAACTGGGATAGTTTTCTATTTGAGTAAATACAGGAGAACAGCCAACTAGTTTGCTTATTAACTTGAATTTTTAGACAAAATATTTAAGAATTATATTTAAAAAATATGTTAAGTCATTAACATGCCTTTGGTCATACACGTGGCATCAGTTTAAGTAATCTTTCATGTGTCAGAAATGCTTCCTGATTGATTTACCACAGTTACTTGGGTGGCCTTTCAAAGGGAATACATGTTACATTAACAATCAGATTTATTGACCATGTAATTATGGTGGGTCATCAGTGACTCCACAGTTAAGACTATGCTAAGCTTTTCACTTAAAGATTTAAATCCTTTCAATAGTGTAGCTTAATTTAATTTAGTCCTCAGATACACTATAGTTTCCATTTGGAGACCAACAGAATTTTTTTCTTTTGCTTAAAATTTATCTTAAATTTTTATTGATAATAATTTTGAAATTCACTTTTGCCCCATTTCCCCCTCTTCCCTGGGTTATAACCCCCCCCCCCCCGGATTTTTAATTGGCTTATAGCTAGGTTTGTGACCATCACTAGTGGGGGCTAAAACTTTTGATATGATGTGGGCTTATGTAGAAGCAGTTGTATTATCCTGGACGCAAGACACTTTCATAATTTGAAATTTAGAGTACAAAATGTAGTCCCTTTCTTTGTCATAACACTTTTTTTTATTTACACTGAGAAGGTCAGTATTAACATCAATATTAATTTATCCTGAGGGGAAAAAAGGTAGAAGAAAACCCTAAACAAACCTCTTGGTTTTAAGCTGGGATAACGGCTGTCCTCTATGGCTAGAAACACTTGCCAGAATTGAGATTTGCAAATCTAAATGTTATATATGGGGGGGGGGTGTACATCCACATGTACATGCATGCATGTGTTCATATTTGTTGGTTTGTTTTTAAAGTCAAGGACTTAAGCCTGCATGCCATTGAGCACTGTGGAAAGTTTAACTTTGCCAGTCTGAAGAGATTTCATAGACATTAAGGGCTGGAAGGGACTTCGTGAAATTGAGTCCAGCCCCCTGCCATAGGCAGGAGGTCTGCTGGGATCCAATGATCCCAGCAAGTAAGTATTCAAACGCCTTTTGAATGAGTCCAAACTAGGTGCTTGCACCACCTCTGAGGGGAGTCTGTTCCAGACCCTGGACACTTCGACTGTAAAGAAGTTTTTCCTTATGTCCAATCTAAATTGGCCTTCCAGAAGTTTGTGGCTGTTAGACCTTGTTATCCCTTGGCAGGCCCCGTGGTAAACAACTGTTCTCCCTGTTGTTTCGACATTTTCATTTATTGTCTAGATTTGGGTGTCAGATGCGGACCGGCAAAGTTTGCAGATGACACCGTCCCTGCGTCAGATCCTGGTGCTCACCCCTTATATACTTATAGGCTGCCACCAAGTTCCCCCTGAGCCTTCTCTTCTTCAGGCTGAAGAATCCCATATCCCTCAGCCTCTCTTTCCCGAGTAGAGCGGGAAGATGACGTCCCTGGTTTTGTTTGAGATGCATTGGTGGATGGATACATGCCAGAGTTTCATTGGCTTTGCCGGCTATGGCATTGCATTGGTGGCTTATATTCATCTTGTGGTCAGTCGGGACCCTCAAGTCTCTCTCAGCTGTGGTGCTAGCAAGTCTAGCACTGCTGAACCTGCAGGTATGATTCTGGCTTTTCCTCCCAAGGTGGAGCAGCCTGCAGGTCTCTATGGTGAATGCTGTCAGGTTTTGGTCCGCCCATCTTGCAAGCCTGCCCAGGTCAACCTGTATCACTGGCCTGTCCTCCAGTATGACCGCCTTGCCCCATAGTTTAGTGTCATCTGCAAACTTTGCCAGTCTGCATCTGACTCCTGAATCTAGATAATTAATGAAAATATTGAGGAGTACTGGTCCAAGTCCTGAGCCCTGAAGGACACAAGTGGTCACCTTGCACCATGTTGATTTGCTCCTATCAACTACTACTCTTTGGGTCTAACCCTGGAGCCAGTTCCTCAACCATTGGACCACGAAATGGTCGAGCCCACAGTTCTCCAGCTTAACCATGAGGATATCATGGGAGACCAAGTCAAAGACTTTCTTGAAATCCAGGTATAGGACATCAACCTAGTTTCCCTTGTCTAGGCAATGCGTCTGGTCATGGAAGGAGACGAGGTTTGTCAGGCAAGACCTTCCAGCAACAAACCCCTGTTGGCTGGCACTCAGAAAGTTGCCTTCCACTAGCCTGTTGCTAATGGAACCCTTGATGATTTTCTCCAGGATTTTTCTAGGGATGGATGTCAGACTGATTGGCCTGTAATACCCAGGATCATCTTTCCTTCCTTTCTTGAAGAGTTGGAACATGCTGGCTCTTTTCCAGTCTTCTGGTACCTCTCCCGAGCACTACGAGTTATCAAACATCTTCACCATAGGGTGTGATATGATATCCTCCAGCTCCTTCAGGACTCTTGGGTGCATTCTATCCAAGCCCATGGACTTACGGATGTTGAGTCTCTTGAGGTGTTCACTTGATCTACATCAATTGTAGGCCCATCTCCTGCCCCCTGGATACTTTGCATCCTGTCCAAGAGGGTTACCCCCTTGGGCGGGTGGAAGACAGATGCAAAGTAATTTTTTAAGAGATTGGCCTTTTTCTAAGGCAGCTGACATCTGATGCTTATTTGATTTAGCAGGGGTCCAATGTTGCTTTTGTTCTTTTTCAACTTCCCACATATCTGAAGAAGGACTTTTTGTTGTCCTTGATTCCTGTGGCTAGCACTCAGTTTGGTTTCTGCCTTGAGTTTTCAGGTCTGCTCTCTACAGGTGCAGGCTAGGTGCTGTGTAGTTCTCCTTGGTGATGATTCCTGTTTTCCATCTGTTGTAGGCTTCTCTTCTTAGTTTCTGGAGGTCCAACAGTTCCCTATTGAGCCAAGGGGGGCCCCCCCAGCCTGCTGACTGCATTTTCTGTGGGATGGAGTGGACTTTCCTTGTGCTTTTGAAGATTGTGTTCTTAAGGAACAACCATTCCTCATGGACTCACTTTTCTAAGAGGAGAACTTTCTACACAGATTAATAATACACATCTGACGTGTATATTGGGATGGGTGGAGGGGATTTCAGAGTACATTAAAAGTCAATGAAGCTGTGTAAAAACTCTCCTATTGCTCCGCTGTCAAAATAGCATTGGTCTTTGAAATATTGGTCTTTGAAAGCCCTTTGGAAAGGAGGTTGAAAGGTGGAGGGGAGAGTTAACATAAGCAACACACCGAGTGGAAAGGATCAGTGTAAAGCGTGGCTGAGGTACTGCTATTTCTGGTAAGCGTGAGATTATGTATAGTGTCTGTTATGTGAAAAGATGAATATGGTTAAAAACATAATAGTCATTTTTCTGAAGGTGCAATTATTTAGAAAACATTATGTATCCCTGTCTAAAAGCTGTTTCTTGCATTTGACTTGAACAAAAACATTCCTCTGTCAGAATGATGAGGAAATTATATGTGAACGAATTTGCTAAGTGCAAATTTTTAAATACATTTTCTGACAATAGTTTATTTTCAATGCTGTTTAGACACTGTCACAAAAATCTGTTTCCATTGAGGATGTGACTATTATGAAATTTGCTTGAGATTGCTGTGTTTGGGTAACAGTAGGGAATGCAGTATAGAAAAATAAATGCATGATAAAATGTTAGTATTTGAATATAAAATGTTAGGTTTTACATTTAAACTTGTTGGAATGTGCTCAGAAGTAAATGCATTGTAAATGG
Source organism: Crocodylus siamensis (assembly GCF_052110815.1). NCBI lineage: Eukaryota > Metazoa > Chordata > Crocodylia > Crocodylidae > Crocodylus > Crocodylus siamensis. Next base: position 164,259,264 of record NC_143397.1, on the reverse strand, counting down.
CATGCAAAGATACCACATGGCTTTCTAATTTTTGGTATATACAGATCCTCAACTGGTGTAAATTGCCATAGCTTCATTGAAGTCAGTAGTGCTATTTCAGTTGGTATCCACTGAGAATCTTTCATTCTCTCTCTGATTTCTTGTAGGGGCATCTATTTAATTAAATTTGGGGGAGAGGGGAACTAATACATAGATTTTCATTAACATGTTTTTGTGTTAAAAATATGGTTAGTGAATTCCACGCAAGCAGTTTCAGCCACTGAAGAACTTGCTCATATTTTTCTTCTCTGCTGTCTGCCCAAATGTTGTGAGCTTTCTTTTTACTTTTCTCTGCAGACTTCATCTGTTATCCTTTCAGGTCAAGAGCTGTCATTAATTCACCTCTGTGCAGGATCAGGGCCCAAACTCAATCATGGAGGTGAGGTGACTGGTGGTAAATATTTGGTGAGAAACAGAGCCACCTTGGTCTGCAGGGTGCATTTCTAATGTTGCAGTAACTTGGGATGTTATGTATGAGCTGAATATTGGAGAATTATAGCAACTGTTTATAATCTATACTTGTTAGCATTTAAACAATTGTTTTGTAGAGAAACTTAAGACAAGTAAGCCAGAAGGAAACAAAATCTGTTAGTAATGAAACATCGTTAGGTTAGCCACTTGCCAAAATTTTAGCTGGAAGTTGATCTGGATACCATCGCTTTTGTTAAAATCTTTGGACTGCAGCATGGCTACTTTTAATTTGAGCCAGTGTCATTTCCTGTTAGTGTATGCCTAAGAAATGGTAAACTGTAGTCCTTTTCTGATCTCTTTTGAACCTAGGGTTCAATGCAAGAGTTTAATGGGGCAGAGGGAGAATGCTATTGGAGTAATACCTAATAAATAGCTTTTGGAACACAGCCATCCTTAATGACAAGCAGCCTTTCAAAATGACCTGTGATTGCAACCCATAGTTTTGCTGTCATTTAAGCTAGAAGGGACATGTGTTACTGTCTTGCTCAATTGATGGGATTGGATGGATGATTGAATGATGAGACCACAGGCCAAGTCTTTAGCTTGTCAACTTCTGCCTAATTCAGAGTGACAGTGTGCATGCAAGCTAAGTATCTCTGCCATACCTTTGTCATACCTATGCTTCTTTTTACAGCATTCTGTGTTAATGCTATAGATGTTCTAGTACAGAGATTAAGATATAAAGAAAAACCTCAGTTCATTATAGGTAAAAGGCTTGGCAGTTATGTACATTCTATGCTTTGGGTTCTTTCACTGTTTATATGTTAAAAAAAACCCAACAACCCCAAACCAACCTCAGAACAAAAAAGAATGAAAATTTGGTCTCTGAATAAAAAAAATTTAAAAAAAACTCTTTAGAAACTTTTGAGCAACATAATCCTCAGGTTTTGCCATTAGCAATAATCCTGTCAAACTCTTTTGATCCACTGGATTTTATTTTTCATTTTCCTCATCATACTTGTTCCCATTTCTCCCATTCTCTCTCTTCTGCTCTGCAGCACTTATAATTGCTGGGAATTCTGTTGACACTGGTAATATTTAAAGGGACATCAAGTTTAACTTTCTGCTTCAAACTGATTAGATTTCAGTTCATTTCAGGTATTGCAGCTGCCTAAATTGTCCTGCTAATTTTCCTATTTTTATTCTCATCTTTTTTGCCTTGTGAGACATCTGCTAAGACGAGAGGAACACTAAACTTGAGGAAGACTAAACATAATTTCGGGAAAATTAACCGTTAAAAGCATTAGATTCTTTTTGTTTATTATAATTTAAGGTGGTGCTAATAAGTTAAATATTACGTTTTAAAATGGGTGTTTTATTTGGTTGCTTATTGTTTTAAACAGTCAGCAAATCACCTTCCCCCCCTTATACTCTGCATTCCTTTTCAAGCCATCATTTTCAGTTCAGTTTTACATTAGTATTTTTCTCACTGTTTTTTGTCACAGGTATTACTTTATGTTGCTGTTTTACTGGCTTTCTCAGTAGCGTAGGTGTCAGTCTCCAGGCAGTAGGCAGCAGGCTGTTGTTGCTGTGGGGGGGTTTCCACTGTGCTGGTATTCAGTGAGTGGTATTTTAATGCCACCAGACAATATATAAGTAGAAGATAGTACTTGGAAACAGGGTGTTAAGTAGTGTGAAGCTGACAATATTACTTTTAAGTCCTCAGTGAAAACAGTATTTAGCTATATGGAAGGTCTAACAAAACAGTGCTTACGGAAAGTCTGTCTTAGTCTCATGGGGTCTATTTATCTACCAGTGCATAGGGAGTTAGTGAATAGCACCCTGCTCATCCAACCAAGAGTTTAGATCCCCTTTACTATTAGTGCTGTTCTGATTTATTAGACTTTATCTTTTGTGAAGCCTGTTTTCTAAGGAATGTGTTCTCATTCTCACTAAATTGCTTATCTTATCAGTTACTACTGAGTTAAAAATTCTCATGTAGCTTGTCTTTTATTGAGCTGGAATCAGTTTAAAGTGGATGTTTAATTGCATGCAAGCAAGTATACAACACATCTTACTGATACTGATACTTAGTGATAAGTTGACAAGTTCTGTAGATGGGGGGAGAGCAATGAATGTGAAATACCTTCACTTTAGCAAGGCTTCTGACAGTGTCTCCCATGACATTTTTACTCAAAAGCTAAGGAGATACAGATTAGACCAAAGTACTGTAAGGAAGATATAAAAATGAATGAATGGATCATCATGCTCAGTGAGTCATCAGTGGCTCAATGTCTACCTGGGAGGAAGTATGAAGTGAGGTTTCCCAGGAATCTGTCCTGGGTCCGATATTGTTTAACATCTTCGTTAATTATTTGGATCGCGGGCCTGAGTGCATGTTCAGCAAATTTGTCCATGATAGCAAGTTGGGTGTAGTTATAGACACTCTGAAGATAGTGCTAGCATCCAGAATGGCCTGGATAAACTGGAGAGATGATCCAAAATCAATCAGATGAAGTTCTGTGAGGACAAGTGCAAAGTCCTGTTCTTGGGATGGAATAATTGCTTGCACAAGTACAGACCTGGGAATGTTTGGCTACACTGCAGTACTGCCAAGACCTAAGCGTTACCTCATATTCAGCTTATGGTCCACTGTAACAGGCCAATAGCATACTGGATTGTATTAACAGAAGCGTCTTTTGCAAATCAAAGGAAGTTGTTTTTCTGCGCTGTTTGGCACTGATTAAGCCTCGGCTGGAGCTCTGTGTCTAGTTTTGGGCTCTGTGTCTAGTTTTGGGCCCCGCACTTCAGGAAAGATGCAGACAAATTGGAGACAGTACAGCAGAGAGTGACAAAAAATGATTAGAGTCCTGGGATTTTCCCAGGAATTAAATAGGGAAAGGCTGAAAGAACTGTTTAGTTTGGAGAGGAGAAGATTGAGGACAGATTTGATAACAGTCTTCAAGTACCTGAAGGGCAATTTATAAAGGATGGAGATAGATTGTTCTCTGTGATTGTGGGGGTTGGGACTGAGATCAATGGCCTCAAACTGCAGCAGGGAAAACAGAGGCTGGAAATTGGGTTAGATTACTCTGAGGGTGGTCAAGCATTGGAACAAGCTACCTAGAGATGTTGTGGAATCTGGAAGACTTCAAAAACAGGTTAGACAGACACTTGGCTGGGATAGTTTAGTCGAGGGGGCTGCACTAGATGACCTTATGACGTCCCTTCCAGCCCTAATTTCTTGTGATACTTAGAATATACATTTAATTGTATTTATCAAGTCAGTTAATATATTAATGCAAAGGATTTTGGATGTCAGATGAACAACAGAACCCAAGATAGTAAAATGTAACATTGCAGTCTTTACACATGTTCTAGGGCTTGATGCAGCTACAAACTACATGTGGTTGCTACTCAGAATTAGGTTAAACCATTTATGTGTTTTGAAATTTGTCCTTTTTAATAGGTTTGTTTTAATTTACTTTTCCAGAAGAGAGGCAGAGTGTATCTCTTTCTCTCTATCTATCTATATATAGATATATAGATAGAGATCTAGATCTAGAGAGAGAGAGAGAGATATACTCTGCCTCTCTTCTGGAAAAGTAAATTAAAACAAACCTATTAAAAAGGACAAATTTCAAAACACATAAATGGTTTATAGATATGTGTGTGTGTGTTGGTTCTCTGAAAGAAAAGGTTAAATTATGGATGTTAACAGTAATATGTATTGAGAGTTTATATGGGACATACAGTAGTCATTGGTGACTTACCACACAGTGTCCAAATTAGGCTATGGATGACACACATTTGAAGTGCTTCAAATTCCACTCTGATTTAAAACATTTCAAATACTGGTGCTTCATTGCCATACATATATGTGGCCCCTGCCCCATCCCCCAGCCAGTGCACTGCACTGCTAGGAGTTACCATATTTCCAGGTCCAAAAGAAAGGACGCTTGTCACTGGGGGAGAGGGGTGGACAGGGGGAACATGATGGTGGGGGTGGGGGGGCTGTGGTGCTCTACCCCGTCCATTCTGTTGCCCCTCACTGACAAGCCACAGCCCCCAGCCTTGCTGGTGCCCCTCACCCTGGACCCACTGACCCCAGCCCTGCTGGTGCCCCTCACTCCCAACCAGCGGTATTTTGTCCCCCACCCCTTTCTGGTGTCCCTCACTCCCAACCCACAGCCCCCTGGTGCTGCCAGTGCCCTCCATACCCAACCCACAGTCACTCATCCTGTCCCTCATGCCCCTCACTCCTGCCCTGCAGCCCTCTACCCCTGCAAGCGCTCTACTGTCCTTCCAGGGAATGCAGCTGAGTATTGTAAGATGCTGAAAGACCAAACAGCACCCTCATGCTCTGCAGAGCTTACAGATGTTTCAGGAAGCTCTTTGGCCATTTTGGAAATGCTTCTTCAGCTCTGCACATCTATACACTTGGTGTTAGGTGTGCTTCAAACATTACGTCTGTCTGGTGTCTTAGTTTATGTCTTAATCACTGGCCTTACAAATGTTGATGGTTCGTTTGGCCTGGAACCCACTGTGGATAATTAAAACTATTGTAATATTTCTACTGTTTAGCATAGAGACAGGATGTTATAATAGGTAATAATAAGTACAGAAGATGCAGTGTTGGTGTTAGTGGGACACAGTCTGCAGGATAACTTTATATGGGTAGAATATATGTAGTGTGTGGATATTAAATGAATAATTAGTTCTGTATATTCGATATATGATGTGGAGTTAATAGGGCTGTCAGTCTGCAGCTAGAAAATTTTCATGGATTTGGATAAGGGAAGTGTGGAGCCTTGGGCAGAGGTAACATTTTCAGGGTACCTTAATTCTGCATATCTCTGCTTTTTAAAAGAAAGTGTAATTTCTTTTTTCTCTTAAGTTATCAATGTTTATTAACTCTATGGTCTATTTTCATGAACTCTGTCATGATGACAGTGCAATAAGCATTTTATTTGAATCCTCTTATTCAAATAAGTCAAAGCAATGGTGTTTTTCTAGTAGTGTGTTTGATTTCAGTTGCATTGTTAAGTGGAGTTCAGGCATAGCTGCTCTAATCACTTGGAAATGGATATCTCTGGAAAGAAGCAAATAGCATTTTTAATCAGGACATGAGAGTGTTACTCCCAGTAGGACTGTACTCTGCTTTCTGGTATTGAGGCTCGGAACTTCTAAAATCTCTTTTGTGCCATTTGGTCAACTTTAAGACCAAACGGGGATAGATATGCAGAACCCCTGCAAAGCCAGTCGGTGTTCACCAGTGTCTGAGATCCATGATTTGTATTCTTCATGCCACTTTTAACAAGAATATAGCAATTACCATGTTTGAAACAGTGAGATAGGGATAACTGTGGTTTAATACCTTTGTTTTCAGCACCTAACAGTGTGCCAGTCACTTTGCTGAAGACAGAAGATGTGCTCTTGAGAGTCTGAATCTTTTAATCTATTTACTTGCTTCATCTCTCTCAAAAATAATGGACTGAAACATTCTGTCTGCCTGGTAGATCTTGGAAAGCTATTCATTTTATTTGACTTGGTATTATTTGCATTCATACCAAATGGAAGCATTTTCTTGCAGACATGGATCCTGTCGTCATATGATCAGGAGAGAGGTGCCTGCTTTTGAGATCCATGTTATGTCTCCAGAACACGATGCCTGGATTTTACTTTCCAGATTTTTCAGATACATAAATAACTGTCCTGCCTTCCCCTCTTTATAGTTAGGCAGTGAATTGCTTTGATTTATTTTAACTTTTTCAAAGAAACTGTATTACTTCTCAGAAGTAGTATCACTGATTACTACAGAATTATCCTCTTCTCCCTGAGACCATGTGTCTAAGCATGTAAATTCTTATAAATTAATTGAGCATTCTGTAATCAGCCTTGCAGTGGCAATGAGATGCAACTTAGTAGTAATGGAAGGGTTGGAGCACAATAACAGTTTTCAGTTGGATGCCCTGTGAAAGCCATTCCTTGTCTCACTGAAAGCTTCTGTGACAGGACTGGGTTGGCCATGATGTTACCTGGTGGCCATGTGGCTACTGCCCTGCTTTGGCTCCTTGGGCATCCTCCCTTTTCTCTTGCCTGCCACTCCTTGGCAGAGTTATTTGATTGTAAAAAAGGAGGTTGCCCCAGGGTTCTGGAGCAAGCACTCATCTGTCTTCAGCCAGCAAATCCTTCCTGGCCCCAGCTGGTCCCTGCCCTGCCCCTAAGTGGGGCCCTTCTGGCCCCATCTTGTACCTCCAGAACACCATTTGCCTTAAGGGCTATTTGTGACCACCTTCTGCTCCTACAGCAATACCCATGCCTTGCAGACGTCACTCAGTTGTAAGTTACTCCCCTATATAGGCTTCAACATTCTTATCCTTAGCCTACAGATTACTCTAGCCATAGCCTAGGCCCACAGGCTCTGGTCTGGCTTTTTAACCTTGTTGCAGAATGCCGGGCTAGCGATTCCGGCACCGCTTGGGGAGCTGCGGGCTTTACAGAGCAGGCGAACGTGCAGCTTGTGGGGCGGGATTGGAGGTAGCTTTATGACTGCCTTCGAGGTTCGCTGAGTTGGCGCAAGTAGACGACTTAGAGCAAGTTGTTAGTTTTCTATAATAAGTTTGTAGGATGTCTGTTGGTTCACGGGGTTCCGGAGTAAGCCCTTGCGTTCTAACCCAATGGGCTAGGTGCGGCTGCCAACTCCTTAAGTCCCAGAACTGGTCAACAGCTCATTGAGATAGGGTGTTAGTGGTAGAAGTTATTATGCAGTAAATATAAAATAAAGTAAAAATTTGTTTTATTCACTCACCTGGCCTCACCCTCTTACGAATAAGAGGGGAGACCGGCTGGAATGAAGTTGCAGTAAATATAAGTATAGAAAACGTAGATATGCTGTCTAAACTATGAAGAGAGGCAGTTAAGAGGTGGAGTCTCCGATGTTTCTTCAGTTACAGTATGCCGGATACAAAGGGGGTCTGTTGGCCCACAGGGTTTACTAGTGAGCTCTTGCTTTCTACCCCTTGCGGGATAGGTGCGGCTACTTACTAGTTAGTCTCAGGGCTGGTCAACAGCTCATGAACAGGATGATAGATAACAAAACTGTAACACGGTGAATCATTGTCAATTGTTGGATTTTCGAGGCCTTGGTTTTTGCTGGGATATGCCCAGGCGGGGAGGCTGAGGACTGGCTACAGGGTGATCAAGCCTGAAGGGTCGTTCAGTCATCATCTCTGCTACTTCTTGCCTCTGTGCCTCTTTATAGATGTTGGTTGGGCTGCCTCTGTGACACTAACTATGATATAAGCTAAGCATACAGAGAGAGCATAGTTTTCTTTTACATAATAGTTACTAGGTAGATTTTCTACATAAGTTTCGTTTCTGCAGGAATGACACTTATAGATAAGAAATGAAACTTACAAAATACGCATATGCAGCTTAATACAAGCGTGGGGAAATATAAAGCTTTCATTTTGATTAGAAGCCAAAACTATAAGGTTACATAAATGTGAGAGTGCCGCGCGGCAGTTATACAGAAATAAAATAAGACATTTACAAACCTCAGCCTCTCAACAGCCCCTGGCTGCCTGCATTGCCCCCTCTGGGTTTAGGCTCTGGCCCTCTTGGCCTCAGGGTGTCACCCCCTCTGGGCTCAGACTGGCCCTCTTGGCCTCAGCCTGCCTGCCCTTGTGCCCCTGCTCCTGGCAGTGCTTCACCTAGCGTGTCCCTTAGGCACCCCTCTTCTAGGCTCCTTTCCATCTCTTACAGCCACAACCAGTCCTGTGGTATAAACTAGAACAGAAAGGCGAGCAACCCCTTTAAACTCAAAGTCCCCACTCTAGGTCAATAACTTTCTTGCAGGCTACAAGTCCCCCGTAGCTCTCTACTTGCATCTCTCGGGGACAGCCTGGGTGCCTGTCATTCACTCTTTGCAGCCATCCTCTTAAGAGCTCCTCTTCCTGCTGCTTGCAGGGCCAGACTGATTGTTCTCAGGTCGTATGTGCTTCTAAAGCCGTTAATGTCCTACCCTGGCCTTACCCGTCTCTAAGGCCCCAGTCCTCCCTGTCAGGTGGCTTCCCCAGCTATTTTGGCCTGATGGCTGGCCAGCCCTTTTTTGCCATGGTTTAGCTGAGCGGCTTGTATCTCTTTGCTCATGGACAGCCTAGATGTCTGATCTCTGTGCTACTCACCTCTTGCAAATAGCTCTTGGGATAGTCATGCCCCACTCCCAGGGGTGACCCTCTTATGTTTTTAGCCCTCTAGCTGTTAGCCTGCTTCCTAGCTGCTGGTGCCATCCAGCAAGCTTAGCTTGTGGCAGCATCCCCTTGAAGTAGCAGGAGCTTCTGGCTCCCTGTTATACCTTGCAGCATTTCAAGCCTCATGGAAGTGCTGTTCTTACGTTTCCTAGCAGGGTAATAATGTTGGATCTTGCCCCCAGTCCTGTTCTTTGTAGTGGTAGGTACATAGGTCTTACCTATGATGTATCATGGTTGAAACCAGTCTTTGTATTCAGAGGACTTCATATGCACCTGAGTACACTTGTCCCTTTTAAGCAGCATTGATGCAGCACTGTAACTTTGAAACTTTTAAATCTCTCTCTTTCTCTACATCATGCCCTGATTTTAATATTGTTTTCTTCAAGGCCACTGGAGGCATCTTTCACAACCTCTCTCCCCCACTCTCCTAATGGGTTCCTTTTCCCTCTAGAAATACTGATGGGATTTTTTTCCTTCCCAGGGGAAAATGTGGGCGTGTCCTTCATAATTGGTGTCCTGCACGTTCATCTCAATCACGATACTACAAGTTCCATTTTAATAAATATAAGCATGTTCCTGTTTTTACAGAAGAATTTCTCTCCAAATAAAATAATCTGTGGCTGTATTTTTAGAGAAACCAAGAGCAGACTGCCTCTAGTTGACTGTAAGTGCAGTTTTGAGAAACCTGTGCCTTTTAATTAAAATCTGCAGTGAGCATAGTTTTAACAACCCTAGTAAATATAGTCCTCAGTTCACCCACCCATGGCTCGTGCCTCTGTCCCTGGCAGGACTTAGTAGCATGCCTCTCAGGCACCCCTATCGCCTCCTCTTCACCCCCAGTTGCTGCACCTGGTCTGCAGATGTAAACTAAAAAAAAAAGAAAGGAAAAAAAAAGCTACCACTTTAATAAAACTCTCCCCTACTCTGGGTAGATGCACATTTGAGCAGCCCTCATCTCCTGGAGCTTTTATTTCTCTGTTTTTGGAGGGCTTCAGCATCTGCCAGTGTTCTCATGTAGCTGCATTCTCTGGAGAGCTTGGCTTCTTGCCGGGCCCCTTCTCCAAGGTGTTCGGCTTATCTACCCTGGGGCACTGCCCTGTCTGAATTGGGTGACTCACTAGCCTGTACAGGTCTAATGAGCAGTTTGGTTTTCCCCATTGCAGGTTAAGTCCGCTTCCTACTTCCCTTCCCTATTTCAGTTTTCCATCAGTCCCAGGCTGCCTTCCACCCCTGCCCTCCACCATCAGCTACTGCTGTGCCACTGTTGCTGCCATGTTCTCTCTGAACTCCACACGATTCTGGTAGGAGAGACAGAGTTTGGTTCTAGTAGAGGCACCACACCAACAGTTAGCTACCTTACTTTCTTGAATTCAAACCAAGGCGTTTTTTTATTTATTTTTATTTTTACCATATAACATGACGGGGGGGGGGCGGGGGAGCACCATGTCTTGGATTTCAGTATAAACGAGGGGGCAGGTGGCTGCTATTGCTCTGACTTTGGCCAGAGGTTCAGGGTTGGAGTTGGAGTTGCAGATGCTGCTGCCCTACCCCGAACTCTGCTCTGCTTCATGCCCCTCTGCTGTCTCTGCCCTCCCCACTTTGCTTACCCTCCAGTATCGTTCCTGGTTCTGTTCTGGCCTGGAGCACAGAGTACATGCTGGCTCCAGCCCCCAGTGGTGGTGGTGGCTTCAGCTTTGGCCTAGCTTTGTCCTCAGGGTTGGGACTAGAATTGCTGTTGTTAGAACTGCTGCTTCTGGGCTGGAGCTGGGACTTGAGCTACAGAGTAAGCAACAGTGGGGCAGGTGGCAAGTGGGGCAGAGGTGGTGGGCAGGTTCCAGGAGGTCAGGTACCACAGGGGGTGAGCATGAGGAAGTGCATACATAGACGGGGCCAGGCATTGGGGTTTGCAGGCACCAGGTGGGGAGCTAGGGAGAGCAAGTGGTGGGGAACGGGAAACAGGGAGCAAGGGACAGGTCAGGCCACCTTACAACCCTGCCACCTGCCTGCCTGCTGCTGTTTTCTTCATTTTTAGTAGTGGGCGGGATGAATTTAAGGCGATCCTGCAATAATTAGGTTCTATACGCAGACAATTTTAACAAATTTAGAAATTTTCCAAGTATAGAATCTGATTATTAAGGGGTGGTCTTAAATTCAGGGTAATCTTGAATTTGAGTAAATATGGTACATGGACCTCTGGCCCATGGCAGTGTGAGGACTCAGCTGGCCTGCCAAATACTTGTGTCTCTCAAGGTGTGTCATGCTTGGCAGCTCTGAAGAGCCAACAGACTATTCCCTTTGTAAGGAACAATTTTTAGTCCTGCCTAAAGCTTCAGGTGAGCAACTACTATAGAAACTGAAAGGGCACCCCTCCATGCCATGTTTGAATTTGGCATCGCCCTGGCCGCGGACCGCTGATTTACTCCTTTTGCTTTCCTCTGGTCCCTAGCTGATGTTCTGCCGCTTGCTCCTGCTTGCATTAGGATTTTCTGATAAACCTAAAGCAGTAAAGGGCAGAGGTACAACAAATGTGTTTTGTGTCCTGGGCAAAACCCTCCTCTGCCCCTAGGGCTGTCCTAGGTGTGCCTGGCTGGATGGTGCCAATGACTGCTCCAGCATGGCAGGATTCCTCTGGCTGACAGGGTAAAGGGCTGCCACAGTCCAGCTTGGCCCCACTGGACAGGCAGTGCAAATGGCTGCTTGACAGCTCAGCTTGACTCCTGCAGCCAGGCAGTGGAAAGGGTTGTGGCCGGAGCTCATGCTTCAGCCATATATAGTCTGACTCTGCATGCTCATTCTGGAAATAGAGCAGCAAGGGAGGGTCCCGCCTACCTGGTCTCCCCCGTTTCCAAGAGGTGAATGGGGGTGGGGGTTGAACCAGGAGAGGCTTCAGAAAGAAGGTGGGCTCTGGGCACAGCTGCTTCCTGATTTGCCTATGCAGGAGGTGAATGGGGCATTGTAACCTGGCTGTGGAGGCAGCCACTTTGCAGCATTCCAGTTGAGAACCACTGGTCTAGAAGTTGCTAACAACGTCCCTGGCTCCCAGCTCCTCAGAAAATGGTGAAAATATGTTTTTGAGATGAGCCTTGTGTTCTGGAAACATAAACATATTTAATCAAGTTCTGTTCATTTTGGACATTAACCAAGCAGGGTCTTTGTTGTCTCTGGGCAAAATACCATGTTAAGGGAGCGTTAAGTTTACAGAGCCCAAGTGTTAAAAAAGATCCATGAGAATTCAGATCATTTCACGGTCTTCTGCTTATGAAGTATGCTGGTGTTTAACCATCCTGGGTTTTTTTTATATGGGTAGTCAGCAGGGTTTGAATTTGGGGTCTTCATTTATAAGGCAAAGGCCTATTCCACTTTAGCTTGAAGGATCGGCAGGTACAGAAAGTAGGTTTTAGCCTCTCAGTGGGCTAGCCTCTTGAGGCATATGTAAGATGCAGTTGGCTGTTTGTGAGACAGCCGTGCAATGTAGAGTATCAGGATTCTGGGCTTCCATTTCTAGCTGTGAGAGCAGACTCTGAGTAGGTGGTTAGCACTAGTTATAGACGAGAGAGCCAAGCAAACAGATCTGGTACATGCACTCTGAAAAACAATGTGGATTGGTGGTTGGGTCTTGCTTTTATTATATTAGAATCTTGAATTCTCTTCCTTTTTTGGGGGGAAATGATCCTGTGCAACTTCTTCATTCCTTTTTTAAACTTGTAGGAAAGAGGCTACGTCCAGGAGAGAGGCTCTAGATTGCACAGATTTATTAATGCTAGTAATAAAAAAAAAAAAAAAAAAAAAAGAGAGACCAGCTGTCTTCATCTCCTAGCTTCCAGCTAACACAAATGTTATTCTGTGATTAGAATATGGTTTGTGAGGTCTTGCCTGAGATGCAGGTAGGTGGGACAGAGTTGCCAAATGTGTGAGTCTCAAAAAAGATGGCCAATACTTAACAGGTCTGAAAAGGGCTAGAAAGTTGTGATGTATGTTTGTGTTTTAATGGGTACCTGAGATTTTCTTTTACTCAGGGTGGAACTTGGGCTTTGCAGTTTGGCAGAGGCTGCATCTACATGAGTTTCACATCCTAAAGAATGTTAGATACCTCCTTGCTTTTAGTTTTGTTCTTAATGCACATTGTACTGTAATGTTGCAGTGGTATGTAAAATCATCCAGCACGGTTCATTTTTATTCCCAGTTAAATATCTGTTACCACCCAGAGTCACTGAAGATCATTCCTGGGTATTATCTCCTCTTTCCTTCAACTGCCTCTTTAAACTCTTAAGTTTCACAAAGGCTCTGAAAGATAAAGCACAGGAAAAAAAAAAGAAATACAATGTGTTTAGAAAGTAAACATTATTTTGCTTTACTAAACGTTCTTTTAGCCAAGTTAGTGGTTTGGAAGTATTTTCATGAGAACGGCTTCAGCTGAAAGTTACTAAAACCAAATTCCTTAGAAATAACTGTGAACTCCAGTTTAAAACAAGGTCATTGTTGGCCGCCTTAACTTTAAAAACTTTCCACAGCTTTGAGAAGGGAAGAATTATTGTTCAAAGTGGTCTGGTGTTTTGGGGTGCATGTTTTTTTTGGGTGGGGTTAATAAACAAATTAACCTTTGATCTTGATGCCCTGTGACTGATTTCTTCCCTTTCAACTTTTTACCCTGTGTTCTGAATAAGAAAGGCATTAGGACTGGAGCTGGGGAAGGACATTGGATTCATTTTTGCTTTTTTTTTCTGATTAAAATTGGTTCCGCAGGACGGAAATTTGGCAAGCTTCATGGAAACTAAGCAAATCTGTTTACAGAGCTCTCTGCCTCTTAGTATAATGAAACCAACAAGAATGAGGAAAGGCTAAGCAGCTTCAAATAAAGAGAGGTTTTAGTGCTGAAGCCACATCATTTATTCAAATATTACTTTGTACAGATTTTCTTTTCTCTTAGCCTGTCGATATACAGGAACCACATGGTGTATGGGTCAAGATGTAGTTCAAATGTAAAGATTCCAGAGCTCTGTACCCTTTAGAAGTCAGGCTACCTTTTATTGATAACATATCTGACTGCATGAATCTAGTGGTGAAAATGCTGAAGCAGCAGTGGGTGATGCATACCATATTTTCTCACATACAGCATACACCTTCCCCCCCCCCCAACAAAAAAACAAAAAACCCCCAAACAAACACTTGCTGGGAACTGGAATTTCCATTATGTCTGAGAAATATGGTAAGAGCAGTTTCTGCTACTTCCTGGGTAAAACCAAAAGTGAAATCTGTAGGAATCCACAGGGAGCAGTTCAGTTACTACAAGTAAAGATTCATTTTTAATTTGTTTTGCCTTTGATAAACAAGGTGCGTATTATATTCTGGGGCATGTTGTATGCACGTGAATATACTACATCCCATGATAGCAAATGTTATAGGAACACTTGTACTAGGGGCAGAGTGCTGGAATGAATTTAAAGGCTGGGTCACAGCTGGGCTTAATGCAGCTGTGCAGCGGGTAAAGTGAAGTTGTTTCCCCCTCCCTCCCCTTTGTCTCAGCATGCTGGCCCAGGGCATGCGTCTAGTCATGCCCCTGCCCCCTCTGCTGGAGTGGCAAGTGGGGAAAAGCCTGGCAGGGGCTGCTGTGTTTCCACCAGGCAGACCCAGCTGCACTCCTGAGCCAGATTTTCCACCCCCACCCCCACCCCCATGGGCAATTGGTACTTCCTGAGTCTGGGGGAGCTGGCAAGCACCTACAGATGCTGCTGGTGGCCTTGGCAGTGGGGATGGAGCTGGCCAGCACCCGCAAATGCTGCTGGTGGTGTCGGCGGTGGGACTGGCCCTGTGGGGGTTGGGCACATGCCCCCCCATTTCCCCTTCTGCCAGTTGCCTATGCCCACCCCCACCCACTTCTCAGCCAGTGATAGAGCAGAAGAGCAGGGCTAGCCCTGCTCTCTGGAGCAGGCAGCACAGCCAAGCCCAGGGCTGCAAAGCATTGTGGGATGCTGGGGGATTGTGAGTTAACTTAAACCAGGGAGGGGTCTGGAACAGAAGTTCCATTGGGCTTGGGTTGTGGGGAATTATCATGTTCTAGATGCAACAATGGTCCCATGTGCTCCCAGAGCAGGTGTACAAGAGGATGAATGGAAAATGGGGCGTAGGATTTCTAACCTGTGGGTGTGCTTGTATATTCCCTTGTCTCCTGGAAGAAGGTTGATCATATATATGTATCTTCCTCAGAGTGCTGATGTAAGTCATGGCCTTTCCTTGGATAAAAGGAGCCACGTGTGACCTGTATATAGGGCTTAAAATTGTCCCTGTCCAGGACTGTGGTCTTTTACAAACTAGGGAAGAAGTGTAGCTTTCCTCCTGTCCCTTTTACTTAATGAAACTCCATTGTATAACCTCCTATCATCTTTTCCTAATCTGAGTCAATAATGTAGATTGTCACAGTGATGTATTTGCGGTTAATGTATCCCACTAACACTGCGTCTGAGTTTTTTTGAGTTTTTTTTTTTTTGGCCCATACTCTTTCAGTCATAAGCTGTAGCTTTCCTTGAACTTCAGCCAGTTTCCTGCTATCATCTGCCACCATCTTAATAAGCAATTCTGACATTGTTTGAGAAGTTAAATCTGTGTTTTCCAGAGAGATATGACACAATCAGACAGGTTTTTCTCTCAGGTTAACGAAATGAAATGTCAGGCATCTTTAGTTAACCCAGATGTATTTTTTAGCTGACCCAGGTTATCTCTAACCCAACTTGAGGAGTTAAAAGTAGAAAAAATTGAAAACTTCATGCCTACAAAATGTCTTACTTCGGAAGATTACTGCTTTTTTTTATTCTACTAATGTCCTGTTGCTTTGAGACTTGCCTGCAATGATGCTAAGCAAAACACACCATTTTAAAGTCATTTAAATGGCTCAAACTTATTTTTACAATCATGTTAAAGCATCTACTCTCCTACAGAAGCTAGTTCACATAATGTACAGAAGCCATATTCACCAAGTAATCAGGAAGGTTTTGCCTTGAAAGAGAAAATGATGAAGACTTTTTAAATTGTATCCAACACCAATTTATGTTGGTTTCAGTAGGTAATCTTACCTAATCTTACATTAGATAACGAGAACAAAAAGCATCATGTAACATATGTAATAATATGAGGCATAGTACTTTCAGAAAACCATCAAAGAGTTCTGTGTTAATTCTTGGGAGAACTTGCAACTACTGTACTATGTTTTTAACTTATCCAAGTGCGTTAAATTATTATGGTTTTGCATTCAAAGTTGCAACTCAGTATTGCAATTTGTACCAGCTGGTACAGAAAAGAATCGCATTAAAACATGAGGTGGTATTTATTCTGATATGGGACGCATCTGCTATCAGGCTTGAAGTGCTATACTCCTTTTTGAGCAGAAGTTTGTAGTGACTGCTGACTCTGTGTAAGGGGTTCTTATCCCAAGTTTTTACTGCAATAACATTTAGTTTGGTGTATCTCCCATTCATGCTGTAGATTCATTAGAATAAGTTAAGTTACTAGCTAGTGATTCTCAGCATTGCTTATAGTAACATGAATCATACCTTAAGATGTGTTATGATGCACATTCAGCTGAGCTCAGACAATCACACTATACCTTTGTGTTCAGCTCTTGATTTGGAAGTAAAGGCTTTGCAAATATTTGCCTGGTTGATGTCTTGTTTATACATTGTGGAATGCCTTGGAAGAACAGGGTTTTGCAATTACTGCGTGAGATCTTGTCACATTATTCTAAATTTGCTATGATGAATTAAAGGTAAAAATTGTTTGATGGAACTGTTTTACAAGCTGTATTCCAGGAAGGCTTTGACTTGCTTCTTTCATACCAGCATCTCATACAGTAGTTTAATAAGGCCATAGAAAGACTCATATTCCCTTTATTGGCTGTCCTGCATGGTTTCCAGTTCTGTTCCTCTGAATGCTTATTGGCTTCTGGGTTTTTTTTTGTTTGTTGTTTTTAATCTTCTTCTGAAGCAATGGACATTAGTCAGGTAAAGGCAGAGGAGTTTAGTGGGCTGGTGCTTTTGCTGTCACTTAGAAATCCTGCGGATATCTCACTGGAGCATCTTGTTCTTTTTCTTGGGGTCAAGCCAGATTTGGGATCAAGAAGGAATGTTTCTTCTGTGTCAGATTGGTAAGGAATAGGGCAGTTGTTGACTTCATCTGTAGCAAGGGTATGTTCTTTCAAGGATCATCTGGTCATGTATTAATTAAATAGCTTCCCTGCTTTTGCTGCAGAGGGCACTAGGTGTATCTTGTTTCCCTTGGTTTTTCTCTGTGTTATGTTGTAGAGCAGCTGGGGAGCAACCTTTCTGGCAGGTATGTCACAAATCAGCCCCACATCCTCCCTAAGTGCTAATGTGATCCCATTCCTCTGCTGCTCTGCTTGCTACTTTCTTCCCTGTGTTCTCTGCCTAATCTCCTGTCCTGTTTTCTGCCATATCTGCTGCTGTGCTGCTGATCCCCTCCCTGATCTGCTGTGTGCCACACACATAACGTTGTCTGTGCCACTTGTGGCAATCATGCTGCAGGTTGGCCACCCCTGTTGCAGAGTGTTTTTGATTTCGTTTTCATAATATGCTTTGTGCCTGTGATGTGAGAGAGAAGTTGAAGAGGACAGTTTTTACAACTCTGGATAAATGTAAAGGACTGAAAAAGCCGCTTCTAGTCCTATGTTCCTAACCACAGTTTCAAAAAAGAATGGTTCACCCTTATTATTACACATGTGCTCTAACAGCTTAGATATGCTTTGAAGCACCAATGTTTTCTATGGGCTTCTCCTTAAGTTTTAGCATGGTTATTTCCCCCTCTTCAGCCAGTTGCTTCAGGGTCTGCAGGGAGAAGTAATGCAAGCAGCTGTCTAGATGAATTATATCCCTGAGTAGCTAGGATATAGTTTTTACAATATGAGTTGAGCCCTGGTTTTGCTTTGGTTATTTGTTCCTCTTTTTTCCTTTCTTGATAATACAGTATTTTTGGTTTCAAAAAACAGCAACTAATTCTCTTGCTAGCTCTGTCCTTCCCTTTCCATGAGAATGGCTTCCAAACTGCATGTGGTTGCATACACAGAACAGTTTTATTGAAGTGTTCTAGTTTGGATGGTAGCCTTGGGTTTGTTTTAAGATATGGCTCTATTGGTCTCCTCCTCTGCCCACATCCTCGTTTACAGCAGTTTTGAAATTGTCCCTTAGTTCTCAAATGCAGCTGCCTTATTATTTTGAGCATTGCAAGCTCTGCATCTAGAATGGTTTGGGGAATCCTGCTGGAAATCGCCTTTACTGATTTGGAGTACTGAAGCAGCTGCTCCTGTAGGGTTTGTTCTGATAGAGGGCTGGAAGCTCTCTGCCTTGAAGGTGGCTTCTGTGCATTGCATGTAGAGTTGGGAAAAAGATCTTTCTTAGATCTTTTTTTCTTCGTGTTGAAGTGTCCACTGTGGAAACTGCTTTCAGAGCACCTGTTCAGTCACAAGTCCTGAGTGGGGAACAGGCTTGTCACGAGAGTATACAAAGCCATAAGTCCAAAAGATCAATTTTTTGTTGCAGGTACTAGTGGAGTGAAGTTGGGAGTTGGAAATGTGGGGAGCTGGCTCTGCAGATGAGCTTAGTGTCTGTCCATCCTTTGGTCATACTTAACTAACTGCATGCACTTGCCCATGCTGAAGCTGGTCTATGGATAGAACATTTATTTAATTCTCCAGGACTAACTCAAGTGCTCATATCATAGGAAAATAGATTTTGAGTGAAGGAAACTTCCTTGCTCACTGAAACCCGATATGTGGGGGACACATTCCAGTGTGGCTTGTGTTCCTCCATGTAGGGCCACCAAACTTCAAGTGACTATTCTTGGGCCTGGAACGCTCTCTTCCACTTGTATTCTGGTGCCATTTAATTTGTAGAAAACTTCTCCTTCATGCCAAGTTGTTTACCTGACACGGTGCAAAAGTGGCCAGTAGGCTTTTCAGTATAGGGGCCATTCTTCACTAGACTTGTATACAGTGTTCATCTCTTCCAGGGGGAACTGAAATCTTGTATTGAATCCCTGAGCTCCAAAGTTTAACAGGAACCCAGGTCTTCTGCATGATAACTTGTTGTGCTAACAGCAGATTAATTTATTTCCTAATTAATCAAAAAGAGTGTTCTTTTTATTTCAGCCATCTGCTGGAGAGCATGTTGTTTAGCTACTTGCTGTTACACATTGGAGCTACACAGGAAAAAAGATGTTTCAACTCTTGTTTTGGCTTGTTTTCTGGGTTGACTCAGTCTAGAGTGCCTTGAAACATACACTTGCTCCTCAGTAGCTGCAAAAATTCTGGTTAAACCACTGTTTTTCTCAAAGGAAAAAAAATGTATTGGCAGGCTAATTGCACATTACTGCTTGTTTTATTTCCCTAAAATTATAATTCAGAGCTCTTGCTCCCCTTGTACACTTTGGAAGTATTATAGGCTACTGAACTGCGTTTTTCCTTGGAGAGAGTAGTTAGTGTTGCACTTGCATGACTCCTGGATTATTGTTGAAAACATAATGTCTCCTATAATTTGTTTTTGAGCTGGCCACCTCCTTTCTCTCCCTTCATGGTGGTGACACTAAAGCATCACACTTTGTTCTCCAAAAGTCCCTTTTGCACACGCTGTCTTTGGGGGCTGCATTGTTGTAGCAAGAGCAGTCTGTCTTATGTGATATTTACTGTAGTTCTGCCTTGCAGCCAGTAGATTTTAGTACAAACTTGCCTGGGGGTGGTCTTGTCCTATTTTCCTCTTAGATGGTTCTGGCATTTATAAAAGCTTGGGAGATCGTGCTTCTGAATTATCCAGTCTGAAGTGCTTGAGCCAACACAGCAGGGAGGACAGCAAACCTGCATGTTGTTTGGCTTGAGGCAGCTGGGCCTGTTTTTCTTTTTCCCCCCTTGACCTACAGTGATGGCATATTTTTCTTGGGTTTGGGGAGGAGGGGGAAGCTGAAGGAGGGAGTGTACATGAGCAGAATAGTTTAATCTTTGTTGCTTTGAAAGACTGAGCTAATTTTCCCCCAGCCCCTCTTCTCTATTTCCCTAACAGAGGTGAATCTCAAGTTATTTTAATTACAAGATTTTGCTCTTGTAAATTATGATTTGCCTAGAAGTTTCAGGTTTAACCATAGTACGTAGTTCACTTCATAATCCTGCGCTGACATTTTTAACAGGCAGCTCTCTGCTTGTAGTACCAGGGAGTTGCAGCACTGATGTTTTAATCAGACATGAGTAGCTGATGCATCATTTTCAGTGGTGTTTTATAAGTTGTCATCAAACTCTTTCATCTCTTTTCTGATCCATTTGTGTTAACTGATTAGTTTCTGCTTGTTTGCACTCACTGAAAACTGTGATGTGGAAATGACTTTGAGGAACGGAAATTGGAAAGATCTCTTTGCCTTTACCCATGGAATAGTGGTTTAATAAATATTTCATAGATTTCATAGACATCAGGGCTGGAAGGGACCTCGGGAGATGGAGTCCAGCCCCCTGCCGGAAGGGCAGGAAGTCAGCTGGGGTCATAGGATCCCAGCAAGATAAGCATCCAATTTACTCTTGAAGGTGTTCAATGTAGGTGCTTGAACCACCTCCGCTGGCAGACTGTTCCAGACCTTGGGGGCTCGGACAGTAAAGAAATTCTTCCTTATGTCCAGCCTGAAACGGTCTTGCAGGAGTTTGTGACCGTTCGACCTCGTCATCCCTTGGGGCGCTCTGGTGAACAGACGTTCCCCCAGATCCTGGTGGTCACCCCTGATAAACTTATAGGTGGCCATCAGATCACCCCTGAGCCTGCGCTTTTCCAGGCTAAAGAGTCCCATGTCTCTCAACATGTCATTGTAAGATCTGTTTTCCTGACCTCTGATCATGCGCGTGGCTCTCCTCTGGACTCTCTCAAGCTTCTCCACATCCTTTTTGAATTGTGGAGCCCAAAACTGGACGCAGTACTCCAGCTGCGGCAAATATGAGGAACTCTTTGACCTTAGTTTTTTGTAAATACCTCTTCAACAGCGTTACTCTCTGAGTGAAGTTTCCTCTGCAGATGGAGACCTTGCTAGAGCTGCTTTTTATTTACATCAGTTGTATAGTTGTTAAAAGATGGCTTATTGGAGTTTTGCATTTATATGAGAGAATTGTTTAGCTGCTTCATACAGTGATTTCCTGTAGGCATGGTTTCTGAACAACTGTTTACATTTGACAAGCTTCTTTGTAGGAATAATTCTTAAAAAGTAGAGAGGGGCAGTTAGCTGTGTTAGCCCAAAATCAGGCATTTCTGAATTACATTAAAGCTGCGTTAACCGGCACCTTCCAAGCTGGCCTACCTCTATTAACCAGCCTGCCGGCTTGTAAGGTAAAAGTGAAACTGGAAGTGCCCGCAGTGGCACTTCCGGTTTTGCTGAGCCCCCACGGCCCGGGGCAAAGATGCCTGTTCGAGCTGGCATATTTTGTTATCTAGCCACCCCCCATTCCCCATGGGTGCCAGATAAGAAATCTTTTGTTATAATTAGTCTCTAAGGACAGACATTCAAAAAGTGTGAGCCTGAATTGATTCAATCTTTGCAGGTTAGGCTAAATCAGCCTGGCTAGTCTAAATCACTTTGCAACTGTAAAGACATGTCAGATGTGTCAGACATGCAGGCACGTGCCTGCAGTGGCTCAGGCTAGAAGCTGGGGAGCTCTAGAGCAAACCTCCCTTTTACAGTCCTGAGCGGCAGGCGGGGGGCATGGTGTGGCCAGGCCCCAGCAGGGCCTCTGATTAGGGGGTGGGAGGGTTGCTAACACGGGGCTGGGGTCTAGCACTCTGAGGGAAGGAGGGGTGTGCAGTACATGCATCTGTTGATGATGCAGAGCTTTTCAGTCTCCCTCTTCCTGCTTCTTTAGACTGTCTGCAGCAAACTGACAGGCAAGCAAGCTAGCAAAGGGCTGATAACAGTATTTATCATTTCATTAGCAAAACAGTAGCCTCTCTCCATTATTTCAAACTCTGCTTAAACAGCTTACTGGCTGACCTGTTGATTAGCTCCAAACAGCCCTAAGCAGTCACTGTTCTGTCTGCCTGTCCCAGTGAGATTGGAGAGACTCACACACAGACACATCTCAGCATTAGCTAGCATACCACATGCCTAGGGTGTGTGGGGCTGAGGTCCATGCTGTGGGGGAGAGGAGGGAGGGGGATCCCTGCTTCAGCAGCAAGCATCGAGGGGGTGGAGGGTAGGGCAGAGGGAAACCAAGCAGACCCTGCTGTACCTACAGGCTCTGCCAGAGCTCTAGCCAGGAAGCAGAAGGAAGTTGAGGAACAGAGAGCCCCGCCCCACGCAGGGAGCATGCCAGGATGCTGGGGGTGTCTGGTTTATCTTAAATCAGCGAGGGGTCTCAGACAGATATTGCATAAATTGGTTTGACCCAAATCAGTTAAGTCTGATACTACATTCAACCAGATTTATCTCAAACCTGTTTCAGCCATTTTCAAACTGGTTTATGTGTACTGAACATCTGTTCTGTTACAGGTTTAAACCAGTTTCTGGTCACTTAAACTAGTTTATGTATAATGTCTGTCCCTAGCCTAAAGACATTTACATGCATGCCCTGGGGGGAGGGCAAGGGGAAATGTGCTTTAATTAGAGAGGCTCTGAGAGCTGCTCTAATTAGAGTGCCCGGAGCATTATGTGCATCAGCATTCCTGCACTGAAAAATGGCAGTGGGGGTACTTTAACTAAAGCTTGTAGATCAAGCTTTATTTAAAGCACCCCAGCCACCATTTTTCGGCATGGGAATGCTGATGCACATGATGCTAAAGCAGGGGCAGGTAATTATTTTGGGCAGAGGGCTGCTTACTGAGTTTTGGCAAACCATCAAGGGCTGCCTGACAGGCAACCAGGGGCAGATAAATATTAATGTTCTAAATTTTGGGGGGGCCCTGCAGGCCAGATAGAATGATCTGGTGGGCCACATCTGGCTCATGGGCCACATTTTGCCCATCCCTGTGCTAGAGTCTGCTGGAGCACAGTAATTACCATGCTTTAGCAGACTTGATTAATCAAATCAGCTCTCATGCATTGTAATTACAGAATGTTGGAGCAGCCTTGATGTATGTGTACTCTGTTTAAAAATTGCAAATTCTATAATTTAAAAAATGTCAGATTCTCTCATTGAAAACCCCCAAATCTGCATTTTTCCATGATTAAAATGAGATGCTTCTCTCTCTCTCTCTCTCTGCATATATGTGTGTGTATGTATATATGTGTGTGTGTGTGTATGTATATATGTGTGTGTGTATATATGTGTGTATATACACTAGCCACTTGTCTGTCAAGAATGATGGGGGTGGGGAGCAAGTGGGTTGCAGCCCTGGCCCACCCTTATCCAGGCCCAATTCCTCTTCCCTCCTGCTGCTTGGGGTCCAGGCCTGCTCCCACCACAGCAGCAGGGGGAAGGGAGGAGTGGGCCTGGGCCTGGGCCTCATGCAAGGGAGGACCTGGCTTGAGAGTGAGGAGAAGCTGGGCTGCTGTGGTGGGGGGGGAGCAGTGGGCCCGGGCTGACCCGACAGCAGCGCTGGGACAGGAGGAGCAGGTTCAGGGCAGACATGGGGGGAGCGGGGGTAGAGTGAGCCCAGGCCCATTCTTGGGGAGGAATCTCACTACCCACTTAGCTGCTGGGCTGAGCCAGGGTGGGCTGGGCCTGCTGTACTCTCCTCCCAATACCGCAGGGAGCTGGCTTTTTTCTCCATGTTGGGTCTGGGTCTGCTCCCACCCTGGGTTACCTGCAGGGAGCTGGAGGGGGGTGGGGGGACAGGCCAGTCCTGCTGGCCTTGCCTCACCCCTTCTGTCTGTTCTGTTGCCACCACCTCCAGGGGGCAGGGAGTGGGGGAGGCCAGCTGTGCTGGGTTCACCCCCCTTTCTGTCTCCTGTGTTCCCACCATCATGACGGCAGGCTGCCTTCTGTTGGAATGCTTCTTTGTGCTCTGATTGGCTGTTTGTCAGCCAATCAGAGCATGAATAAAGCATTACGGACAGACAGACTTAAGCTTATATAATATTAGAATGTATAATTATCAATTGAACACAGCCCCCCTCAGCCCTGCAGGTGCCCTAAACTCCTGACCCACAGCCCCCTGGCCGTGCCAGTGCCCCTCCCTTCTGACCTGTAGCCCCCCAGTCCTGCTGTTGCCCCTCACTCCCAACTCACAGCCCCCTAGCCCTGCCAGTGCATTTCACTCCAAACCTGCAGCCCCCCAGCTGTGCCAGTGACCCTCCCTTCTGACCCCCAACCCCCCAGCCCTACCAGTGCCCCTCACTCCCAAC
This sequence comes from Crocodylus siamensis, assembly GCF_052110815.1. Lineage (NCBI taxonomy): Eukaryota > Metazoa > Chordata > Crocodylia > Crocodylidae > Crocodylus > Crocodylus siamensis. The sequence continues at coordinate 164,235,256 of NC_143397.1, read as the reverse complement.
CCACAGCTCCTTGATCCTGCCAGTGCTCCTCACTTCCGGCCCACAGCCTCAGCTCTGCTGGTGCCTCTCACTCCTGACCTGCTAGTCCCTGCTCTCAGAGTGTGATCAAGGAAGTGGGTGTGTGAGGAAAGGGGTGTGTGAGCATCGGTGGGGGGATGGGGTCACAGGCAGTGTGTGTGGAGGCATGTGCTCCTTGAGACATCTGTGCCCATAGCAGGGTGTGGGGCTGCGGTGGGGCCGGACCAGCTCTGGGTATGAGGTGCCTCCGTAGTTCAGCGGGGGAGACCTGGCATGGGAGAGAGTGCCACACTGCTATGGCTTCCACTCCTGGCAGCAGTGGGGGGTCAACTTTGTACCACCATGCTCCACCTTGGTGGCAATGGTGGTGTGGTGCTCTCTTGTGCACAGTATCCCATGTGCTGGGCTGTGGAGGCTACTTCTTTAGAGCTGGTCCACCCCGACTGCAGTCCCACGGTGGGTGCAGAAATCTTGGGAGGCATGTGCCCCCCCCATTGCCTGTGTCCCCCTCTTACCCCCCAAATGTGTGGCCTGTGTTCCCTCTCCCCCTCCACCCAACGTGTGGCCTGTTGGCCCCTCTTCCCACCCTCATCCAACTTGTGTCTCTGCTAGTAAGTTATTGAAAGCTTGGGAGGTACAAGCCATAGTGATTCTTTAGATTTATTGAGTATTTTTTAGAGAATAGTTTTTCAAATGTGCTTTTATGACTGAGGAGTACATCCTTTCAATTTAGGTGCTAAATACACTGGAAACAACCAGAGTTTCTCTGAAGATATCAGACTGACTGGGTCCCTTTTCTTGGGTCTCAAGTAGTGTGAGACAAGCAAGTGACATTAGCACACATGATGACACTCAGAATAAAGTGAGAATACCAGACACATCTCTTTTTTCCCATGTCAGTGTTTTATTCCCCGTGTATACTGTTTGTATATTCTTCTCTGTATAAGAGGATCTTCGTATTAGCTGTTCCACAGGTTGTGGTAGGTTTAACAGCAGACATGTTTTGTGAACTTTTTTGAGCAAATGTTTGCACCAGAGCACCCCTTTTCTCAGTTTACAGCACAGAGTGATTTAATTTGCTTTCTTTTACTCTCATTTGGAATTGTAGACAGTCAGTGACATGTATCACCAAAATTACAGTGCAATATAATCGAAAGATCTTTTTGGCCTGTGAATGGAGGGAAGGGACTTAGGGACAGTTCACTCAAGCAGAACAAATGAACAAATTAGTAGTTTAATATTGAGAAATGGGGCACCTGAGATTTTATGCCATGGTGTCCAGGTGTTCAGTTTTTCTTGGCTGACTAGAGAGAGCAGCATTTTCTCTGTGCCTAGGCCAAGGAAGAGTTAAACTTTGTGAAAATATACTGCCTTTGAAATCATTACCAGTAAATTGAAAGGAGAATGTTATATGAGCAAGTGGTTAATTTTTGTAAACCCTGTTTTACGTTCCGTTTGTTCTTTCCCCAGTAAAGCAATCAGTGATGTACTTGGGGACTTTTTGGGGGCATGTGTTTGATGTTTCTTTGGTTTCATTTCCATTATTTTAGTACTGTAAAATTCCTATTAGCAGAGGACATTTGAATACTTCTTATTTTATAAATATCCCTATCTGGTTATTGACAATCGTCCAGACAGAGAATGCTTGGCTTTTCAGTCTCCTTTTCTTTAACTATATTTTATAGAGGCATATTTTAAAAGCACAATGCATCAACCATTTTTAATTGGTCATTTAGGCTGTGTGTGGATTAAATGAGAGGCATGTGTACACAACACTTTAAAGCAGGCTAAATGCTTTTGCACTGTTTTAATGGTGTCAGTGTTTGCACGCCTCGGCGGCATATTCAGCATTAATTCCAGCCACTGTAGGAAATTCGGCAGTGTAACGTGCCTTAAATGACTTGGAACACAGCAAACTAAAAATCCTTTAAAGAGTTTTAGTTTGCTGCCCCTACAGCTGCGGAGCGAAGCACCAGGCTCTGTGCAGCTCCACGGCTCTGCGGGAAGCCCTGTAGGCAGCCTGGCAGCAGCCTGGGAAAGCAGACTCTGCCCGCGAGAAGTGGTGAGCCTGATCACCCCCCACCCCCCAACCAGGAGCCTGCCTGAGGGCCCGGTGCTTCACTCCATGGTTTCAGTGCCCCCCAGGACTGTCTGAGCCGGGTGCAGTTTCAGTGCCCCCCAGGGTGGGTGCTACCAAGCGGGGCTGCCGCAGAGGGAAACACCAGCCCCCTCCTTTCCCTGCAGCCCAGGGACTACTCTGCCTATAGGCCTCATTTTCCCCTCCTTGCCGGAAAGGCAGGTAATTCAGTGGGGTGTGTGCACGACATGGGGGTTTAATCAGACCTAAATTGAAACAGTGTTTTTTAAAACCCACTGCTTTGATTTAGGGCTCCCATTTCGTCTACACCCATCATTATTTATCACTTTTCCCCTTCATATTAACTGGATACATTGTCTTTTCAGTACCTTCATCTTTGGGAGGATTTGTAAAATTTTGTTGTCTGTTTCCAATCCCTTGTGGTGATCATTAATTCATTTGGTGTTTTGCTGCCTTTTGTTTCATATGCTTTAATACACATAGGGCATCCTTGTTTGGTTACGTTAATATTTGTCACTATCAATCCAAACCTTTATTTTTAAATCAATACATTTTAAAAGTTTGTGTACAGTCTTTTGTAGATGTTAATATTTTTATTCATTGTACTCATCACCAAAATTCCTTATTCCCATAGGTTACTCGTCTCATATCTAATACTTGGGCTGCTGCCCTCTCTAAACCCATACCTGATTTCAAACAGGTAGCTTTGTGGTTACTAATTTCAGATATTCCCATTTTCACATTCTCAGTTAGTTCCTCCTTACCAGTAAGAAGTAGATCTAGTACAGTCCTCATTTTATACTAATTGTTACATAACCCAGTGCCTTTTGAAAGTCAGTTGAGTCACAGCATATGAGCAGCCTTGAACTGGCTTTGGGAACAGTGCTGTTCTGAGTTTGTAAACTATTTCTAGGAACTGCCACATATTCAGAAACTATCCTGAGCCTGAAATAAGGTAGTGTGGCAGTCTTCATCGTTTTATGCATGTGCTAAATGTTGGAATTTTTCTTTCTTTCTCTATTCTTGTTAATTTTGCTATTATGAGAAGCAAAACTGATATAATTTCAAACCTTCCCAGGTTTGCCCACTGGATTCTGTCTACAGGATGCATTACACTTGAGTCTCTTGAGGCAGACTAAAAAGTACCCATGCTATGGACAGTTAAATGTAGTTGCATCATCTGAATTGCAGTGCTTTCTGCTTCGGGAAAATGTATCCATAAAGTTTCAGCCATACTGTCAGAGGTTAGGGAGGACTGATCTATTTGACAAATATAGCTTTGGCGAACATCCTGTGGAATTCTAAAAGGGTTTTCCAGCTAGACTGTCATTTTTTTCCCAAATGTCTTGGCATGGCTGATCACTCAAGAGTGACATATGGTGGAAACACGCTCTGAGGGACAAGTCTCCCGGATGGCGCACAGCACCACACAAAATAGACAGATGGTGGCTTATTCAACCTTGGAAAGTAGTTTAATCCTACATATTGGCAAGGCCTGGGTGCAGAGAGAGGCAGCACACATGCCTATGAAATCCGAGGAAAAGCTTTTGTGAGTTTACTTGCAAATTGCTTAGCATTTAAAGGCAGTATCAGCACTGAAAAAATACAGCATAAATGTCTGCAAAAATGCATGAGGAAAAAGTCAGGATGCAAGTTCCACTGAAAAATAACATCCCGAAGTGGAAGGGTATTGCAGAAGATCAAGTATGCTTAACGTACAGCACCGTTCTCTGGACTGAAAAATGATGCAACACGGCCAAGCAGTTTAGGCAATTTGTTTATTAAATTATGCATTTAATTGTTTGTTGAATTGCAGTCTTTGTCACACATCACATATTTTTCATAGCCTTGGCTAAAAATGTAAAGGCATCACTGATTTTGTGAAGTCGCAAATCTGTCATCTCTCCTCTGCAACCCCTCCCCCAATAAATAAATAAAAAACAACCCCCAGAACCCACGTTATACTTTCTTTTGACAGAAGCTGGTCAAAGACCATATAAGCAAAGTAAGCTTAAACAGACAGATTCAAGTTCCTCATTGCAAAATTATATCTGAAGTAGAAAACAAGAGCTCTGTTTTACTTGGTTTTAAAGACTTCAAGCCTTTTACTTCTATCATTGTATATTTTGTGTATGAGAGAGTTGAGAGAGGTATATAAAACTCTGAGTGGAAGATACTGGTCTCTTGATGCGATTGTTTAAAGCGCCTCAACAAGGATGCAGTCCTGGAGTCTTTCTGAAAAGTTTATCATGACTGCTCTATTCAGACTAGTGCAGTGGTTCTCAAGGGCTGTGGAAGCACTGAGGTACTGGGAGAATTGCCTGCTAATTTTTTTCCTTTTATTTCTACTAGATTGCCATCTACATTCACAACTACAAGAAAATAACTGATTGTGTTAGTCCTGAGGACGCATCCTTCAGTTTTCACAACTTGTCGGGTGAGTTGATTATTTTGTTTCTCTGATGTTCCTGTTGGAATAATGCAATCAACTTAAACCATGCTAATAATATTTCAAACCACAACATACCATCATATTTAAGGTATGTCATGATTTCGTCTGTATGTGTGTGTATATATACATGTGGGTGTGTATTTATTTACACCCACACACTCATTCCCTAATTGTTTAAAACTGGCATTATGTTTTTTGTGCTACAAGTTCCCAAATTGGCAGGACAGACATATTTTGTGGAATTATTTGTATTTGGTTAAAAATTTCTGAGACCCCAGAAATTCCATTCTGGACAAGTGGAGCTTCCAGAAAATCAATAGCTCAGTGATCAACAGTGTTCACCTGGCATATCCCTGTTCTGGGACAAGGGCTTAGACAAGGACTTGAACTTCAATGTCTTGTATGCTGGTTGTAGATACAGGGTGTCTTTACATGTGCTCTGGGTTGGGAGGAAGGGCACTTTAATTAGAGAAGCTCTCAGGAGCCACTGTAATTAAAGTGCCCACAGTGTCTCGTGTATGCAGAATCCTGCATTTCAAAATGGCAGCGGAGGCGCTTTAACAAAAGCTTGGTTGACAGGCTTTAGTTAAAGTGCCCCTGCTGCCATTTTGAAGTGCAGGGACGCTGAATACAGGAGATGGCAAGGCTGCTGAAGAGTATTACTTACCCCATTCCAGTAGACTCAGTCAAATCTACTCTGATGTGTGCTAATTAGCATGCCTTGGAACAGGTGTCGGGCATGTGTGTAGGTGTCCTCAGTGTTTTATTCTCTGGCTCAGTGAAGATCTAGTAAACTATAAAAAGTGGAACAGCTCTAACAGTAGGGATTTCACAGATAAACAGAGTTGGGGTTATAAGGCGGGGGGAGCTGACTGACTGCAGGCTGGGAGGAAGGGCATTCACCCTAGTATTGGGGAAATTCAGGTTAAAGCGTCTGCTGTGAAATAAGGGTGCTCTTGTGTAAAATGAAAGTAACTCGTATTGTCGGGGTAGTAACAATGAATGCACACACACCTTGGGGATGTGGTTAGCTTTGGATAAATTTCTTCTTCTTGTTGCTTTTTTCCACTTGCATCATCCTGTTGCACAAGATGATGCAACTTCAAATCATTGCCAACCTTCAAGACCTAAGACCTGTCTAAGACCTACACCATTAAAAGCCTAAGCCCTATCTAAGACCTACACCATTAGAGGCCTTCAAAATAAAACTTGATCCATGCCTGTGAACAGCTGCCCATAGGCAGAATTAATCTTATCCTTTCCAGGAATCTGGATGCTTGTGCAAACTATAGGGAAGGATGAACCTTTTTGGTAGCCCTTTTGGTAGCCTCATGTTAGGAGTTCAGCCTTGATATCACCAAAATTCAAGATGTGTGAGAGAGAGAGAAAAGTAGGCTGATGCAGTCAGTAACATGGTTTAGATATGCAGCTGACACAGAATCTTTTTTGATCCAGATGCACAGTTTAGACACAGGGTTGCTTTACTTCAGCGGTGCTCTGGTATTCATGGTTTTGAATGGCATGGGGCCAGTCTGTGGGCTGGATCAGGCCTGGCCCAACCCCTGTGCACTGGGATTGGGCTCAGGACCCCGCACCATCTCTGCCTGGTTAAGGTCAGGCTCTGGGAACCCTACTCCATCCCTGCCTGACTTGGGTTGAGCTCTGGTTCCTGTACTGCCTTTGCCCTGCTCCTTTTACCAGGATTGGGCCCTATGCTGTCCTGCATGTCTGATCTAGTGCACAGGGATACAGCTTGCAAGGAGACCCATGGGCTAGATAGGTGGTTCTCAGCCTCTTTTGTACTGGGACCTATTTGTAAACATTGGCCAGTCCCGACCCAGTGCCCCTCACTCCCAACCCACTGGCCCCTGCCCCCAAACTCCAGCCTCACAGTGTGTGGGGTGAGGAGAGTCCCAAGCAGCCCCTTGCAGGTTGGAGCTCTGCCAGTCTGCAAGGAAAAAACCAGAGTTTTCCACATTTTTTTTCCTTTAAAGGAGAATCCATTTTTAAAGTTTGTTGGTCCATTTTAAATGTTTGTTCACTACCCTTTCATATATTCTTGTGACTCGCTTTTGGGTTGTGACCCATGGATTGAGAAATGTTGGGCTAAATGACACTGTCGGGGGCTGGATCTGGCTTGTGGGCTGAGCAACCCTGCTTTCATTCTTTAAAACCAAGAGTGCTAATTGAGGAGTCTCTGTGAACGGTTTATGAATTCTGATTGATCTTATAAAATTGTTGGGTCATTGACAGCCCTGGCAGCAGATGGCTAAGTGAAAATCCACAAAGGTGGTATCACATATCTCCCATAGTGACAACAAGGGAGGGCTGTTAAACTTCCATGGCTTTCACTCAGGAGGGAGTGTCTTGGGACAATGGGATGTCCACTTAGGTAAATCCAGTTTTATCCAACTTCTTCTGCAAGGGCTAGGGTTTGGAGAAACATCGAAGTACAGAATACAGATTTTTAATGTTAATCCTGGGTCTTATAGCCAGCAAGAATCAGGAAGGTGGGAGACAGAGAGGGATTCACAAAGACATAAGAATCTCAGGCAGGGGAGAGGAGCAGAGAGTGCCTTTGCTTTTGTAACAGAAGGATCTTGCTTAAATGAAAGAAGGAAGGAACTGGCTGAACAAGAAAGCAAGGAGAGAAGCCATGTGTAGAAGCGGGTGATCTTTTGCTTCAAGGGACTCAGACTTGAGCCAAAAGAGTTCTCGGGTGTGGTGAGGAATTGAAGGGGAGGAAGTACACATAGCCATCTATTATTTTGTCTAGATTTCACTTGTTAGCTAAGTAGAGCGTAATTGGCATTTGAAATCCTTACAGAGCCTGGATTGTTTGCTTTACCTCCACACGTCTCTTAAGAGGTGAATGGTTGACTCCAGAGTGTCTGTAAGGTCGACACTTTTGGAGAGGGCGTCCTTAATGTATGGAGAAGTCTGGGAAGGCTGAGGGTCAGCACTGATCCTGGGAACCTAAGGCTGCAGTGCAGGGCTGCAAAGTCCCATTTGTTTGGAGGAGGTGACAGTTGTTCAGTAAATCCATAGCTTATGCCATCACCTGCCTGGTGTGGCAGAAAGCAGCCTCGGGTGGGCACTAGCGTCACCTGTGGACATACCCAGCAGATTCTGGGTGGGAATTGGGGCATCTGCCCAGGTCCACAGCTGATGCTTCTCTGTTAGCATTGGGCGGAAGGAGTTCTGCCTGCCCTGCACAGTAAATGCTGGCCTGCCTGCCTGGCACAACATGGTGGCTGGAGCTGGAGTTGCCAACCACCTACAGGCTGGATCCTATGAGTTGGTGGCCACCTGCCCATGGGCTAGATACAACCAGGTGGTGGGCCAGATGTGGCCCACGGGCTGTATTTTGCCCACCCCTGCTGTAGCCATGTGGGCTTAGGAGATGGCATGCAGACCTGTGGGCCCTCCTCCTGCAATGTGGCGGCAGGAGAGATGACCACTGGAGCACATGAACTGCATATTAACTGCCTGCAGGCCACTAGTGACGGCTAGACTCCCCCCCCCCTCCACACACACACTTATGGGGCCTTTTGGAGCAACTTCGTGGTTATGGTTGTGCTGAGATTTGCACTTAAATCAGGTGTCGCAGGAGCACTGAGGTGTGCTGTGCCTTAGATAAGTAACAGAGCTGTCAATCAACAGGGCAGTGCAGCTGCGGGTTGCTATGGCAGCCAGCCAGTCATGTGACCGGAAGGGGGCAGGGCCGGGCCCTTTATAACAGCTCGGGCCTGGGCCCAGGAGCAGGAGCTCTGCGGCTGAGCTGAGCAGCCTGAGTGGGTGGTTGCAGCCTTACCTCACTGACTGGCTGCGATGATGCTAGGGTGGAGAGAGCCCTAGAGAGAGGTACGGTGGAAGCCCTGCCGGGGCTGGGAGTTTGTATTTACGAGCGAGAAGGCTCTTTGTTGGTTTTGTTAAAGCCATTTGGGCTCAGCTTGTGTTATTGTTAAACTGGAGGACTGGGTGAGGCTGTAGGGGTGTGAGGAGGCCTCACAGGGGGTCCCCAGCAGCTTGGGAGTTCCTGGTGCCCAGTAGGGGCGCAGTGCGTAGTGCCACTTCAGGCACAGCATGAGGAGTGCCGGAAAGGCGCTTGGGGTGTGGGGTTGTAGCCGCAGCCGCAAGAGGCAGCACTGGCCGCAGAGGGGCAGCGAGCGCGAGAGGCGCGGCACAGGTCCTAGGGCGGGCAACAGGCGCGCAGAGCGTAGCATAGGCCCCAGAGGGGGCAGCAGGGCGCACGAGGCACAACACAGGCCCTAGAGAGGGCAACAAGCGCGCGTGAGGCGCGCCATAGGCCCCAGAAGGGGGCAGCGGGCGCAAGGAGCGCGCCATAGGCCTGGGGTGCCAGAGAGGGGCACCAGAGCGGGATAGGCCCTGGGGCGCCAGAGGGAGTGCAGGAGGGCAAGGGACCAAACAACGTCCAGAGAACAGCTGCGAGGCTTGGGGCATGCTAAAGGGGAGGTAAGGAGGCACGCATAGCCCTTAAGGCAGGGGTGCGCAGAGGCACCCCATATGGAGTAGGGGTAGGACCACATGTACCATTCACCCAGGGGATAGAGGCAGCCTCCCATATAAACCTAATTATCATCAAAGTCGTGGCGGGCAAGAATCAGAGGGTGCTGAATCACCTAGAGTGACGGTAGGGGGCGCTAGGGAGTTCACAGCCGCTCCTTGGCCCCACTCCCTCACATCAGGATTGGAATCTCTTGCTTCACAGTTCAGCAGTTGAACTTAATCTTCATATATCTGCTTGTGCTGATGACCCCAGGATACTCTTCAAGAAAAAAAGCCCAGAAATGTGCTGCTTATTGGGTCAGTAGCTCAGTGCATAGCAGCAAGTAAAAATGATCTGCCTTTCAAATATTTTGGGTCTGTTTTAGCCCTGGAGAGAGAGAATTGGGCAGCAGTGAGTCTTAATTTAGTACTGAATTTTTTAAAGAGTGGTTTGAAAATGATGCTGGGTTCATTTGGTTTCCTCATGTAAGTGGTGACCCTTTCCCAGCAGTAAAATATTGGTGTGGCTGAAAATTGCTGTGATCGTCTTTCTCCTTCTTTTCCCTTACCCTCTGCTCATTCTTTCTTTTTCCCTCCCTCCCTCTCCCCCTTCTCTAGTTTAACACAGTTGAACAGCAGTGAAGTGTAAAATGTGCTTTTGCCAAGGTCAGTTTCTTGTGATTACTCGCCTGTGGCAACTTATGCCAGTTGCAACAGACTGAGTCTCAGCAGTCCACAAAGTCACATTGGTGCTTAGGCAGAGGACATCTAGCGTAGGTTATAGTAACCATTGTCTGGAATGGCTTGCAATGCTGCTGAATTTCAGTAGATTTATTTAACTCTTCATGACTTACCTGGTCTTGCCTCAGTGGCTTAGAATCTACTCATCTAAATGATGAATTATCCTGTCCTACAAAAGCCCTTAAGGAGGTTTTTTGGTAGATGAGTTATTTCACTCTCCTTTCTTCTTAATAGTGGGCAGCCCAAGATTCAGATACTACTCATGAAAGAAGGAGGAAATAATAGAGCATCATTTGTTGGCAAAACATATATTTGGGGGTTATGTGTATGTTTTTGGGGTTGGTCTTCTTTTTGGAATGGTCATATTAAATATTGCTGAATTTAGAAAGGAAAACCCATTATGTTTGGATGTAAGCTGAATTCTGTAAAGATTCACGCAGAGGTTCCAACTGGGCAGCTTATTACACATAAAAGTCTGTAGAGCAGCTGTTCGCGGCTAGGTTGCAAGGGTACCCTGGGGTGCCACCAGATCCTTTGAAGGGTGTCATGATGTGTGAGGAGGCAAATGAGGGTGTTAGTAGGTAAATGGATAAACTAAGCATATAAATGCAGGCTCAGGCTTGTCCCTGCCTGGATGATCCCCCATCTCCACTGCCAGACTCTTCTAAAAGGAACTTAGCAGTGTAACCTATACATTTATTTTTGTAATTGGGTGTCCCTCAATTCACAAACTTTATGGAGGAGTACTCCTGAGTCCAAAAAGGTTGAGAATTACTGCTGTAGAGAAACATGTTGTCTTTTTACCCCTTCTACAATTTAGACTTAGTTATATAATATATAGTCAGAAGCTAATAATGGAACTCACTGCTGTAACAGGAGCAGTAATACTCATTAACTTTTTCAAAGAAAAAGCATTTTGTTAGAGGTTTCCAGGTTCCCATTCTGTTTTTCCATACACTGGGCTGTGCCTCTCTTCAGAAATACCACCAGGTTCAGTCCCCTTCTTAAGGTATAAGAGAGCTAATATGGTTTCTTTTAAAAAGTTTTTTATACTTAGAATAGTAGCATGGGATTCCTTGGATATTTTGCCCACGTATAATGTGCATGTTCACTTTTTTTATATTAAAAGTGATGACTTGTGTAAGAAGCATCCAATCTCAGAGTTTTAAGATTGATTTCAAGGTGATTTATTTATCAGCACTCTGGTTTTTAAATAAGTGTAGGTCATAAGTAAATTAGTGGATCAGCAATAAATGCATCTGTGAAAACTTATGCACAGAAGTAACAAGTGTATCAATCCATGGGGCTGGATACAATGGACCCGGGGTGCTGATGGAGTTGGCTGATATGATTGCAGAGCCTCTGGCCATTATCTTTGAAAACTAATGGTGGTTGGGTGAGGTCCAAGACTGTTGGAAAAAAGGGCAAGTATAGTGCCCATCTTTAAGAAAGGGAAGAAGGAGGATCCAGGAAACTACAGAATGGTTAGCTTCACTTCAGTTCCTGGAAAGATCATGGAGCAGGTCTTCAAGGAGTCTACCTTCTCCTCTAAGTTCTTAAAAATAATTAGAAATAGTCAGCATAACCAAAGGCAAGTTATGCTGGCCAGTCTCCTTGCCTTCTATGATGAGATGACTGGCTCTATAGATGCAGGGAGAGCAGCAGATGTAACTTGAGCAAGGGTTTTGATACGGTCTTGCACAACATTCTTGCAAGCAAGCCAAGGAAGTATAGTTGGATGAACATACTAAGGTGGATAGAAAACTGGCTGGATTGTTGGGCTTAAAGGGTAGTAATCAATGCCTCAGTGTCTAGTTGGCACCACTAGTGGTGTGCCGCAGGAGTCAGTCCTGGGGCTGGTTTTGTTCAATGTCTTCAGACCTGGAGGATGGGATGGAGTGCACCCTCAGCAAGTCTGCAGATGACATGAAGCTGGGGAGAGGGTATGCTGGAGGGTGGGGCTAGGATTCAGAGAAGCCTAGGCAAATTGGACGATTGTACCAAAAGAAGTGAAGTGGGTGGTGGAGCTGCAGCTGGGTGGAGGCAGCAGGAACATGAAGTTTGGCTGGGCAGGATGTGGGTGTGAGGGAGGGTGTGGGTGTGGGAATCTCCCATACTCCTTCATGGCGTGCAGCCCCTGCTGCCAGCATTATTAGCAGGAGGTGGGCACTCAGGGTCCTAGTGCCCAGTGCAGGCACTGGCACCTGGTGGGGCACAGCTTTGGCCAGTACTGTGCATGGGGGCAAGGAGTGCAGCCTGCCCAGCCGCCTCTATTGCAAGGTCTCTGTACCATGTGCCTTCAGATCTTACATTCACACCAGGGGAAGCCCCCTGCTGGAGCCAGCTACCTTCTCTGCCCTGGTGTGAGTGCAGGTGTGCAGTGCTGTGATTGAGGTGGCTTGGCAGGCTGCTGTTTCCCTCTACCCCATGCACTGCATTCTCTGGAGGCATGCCCTGCTGGGCACTAGTGCCTACACTGGGCATGAGCACCCTCAGTGCCCCCACACCCTGTCCTCACAACTGCCATCTACATATACACATACCCCAACATACCCTATGCCCCCCCTGCATCCCACCATACACCCCCGCACACTTCACCATACACACACACCTCCCACACCCCACCATACACACACCTGCAACCACACCTCACATCTCCCACACACAATATACAAGAGGAGGTCTTTATTTTTGAGTTGTTATACAATCACCTCTATATAGACTATAGAAACACAGATCGTGACAAAAATATTTTTTGTAATAAAATGTTATAGTAGGTGTTTGACTTCTAGTGTATGATTTGGTTTTTTCTGGTTCTAAGATGGCAATCCCCCCTCCCAAAAGGAGTATTAGTGGGAGCAAGGTGAGGGACTTCCAGTCCCAATATGGTGATCGGGGTGGGGTGGGGCTACTCATCCAGCCATCAATAGCTCACCAAATCTTGTTAAGCTGAAATAATTGCCCACCCCTACTGTAGTGCATCCCTCATTCCTGCAAATGGCTCTGCAGAGGGCAGTCAGTTGAGGGTGATAGAATCTGTGCAGGCAACATAACTGAACCAAACCTCTCTGCAGAGTTTCACCTTCGTATTATAGAAGTTCAATATATTTTGTGGGTTTTTTTCCCCATTATTTTTCAAGTTCTTGTCCTTCTAGATTCTAGATGGTAGTTGAAATACTCCAATCTCACAACCACAAGAAATGTTGCTTTTGGTTTATTTTGGGGCTACACACACAATTTATCACAAGAGTTCCAGCTTAATTGTTCATATAGCTGGTTTGATATTATAAATGTTGTACAGGTATTTATCCACACAATTAAACTGGTTTCAACTGGATCTCTGATACTAAGCTTCCTGGTCAGCTTTGAAAATAATTACCAGGATTCTTTGAGAATTAGATGGGACGAGGATGAGTTGGCCAGTTTTGGATACCACTTGTGCCTGTGTAACCCTTGCAACATTTGAGAATCCCATGAGAAGTTTCTCATTACTGTTTTTTTCTGTAGGTAACTTTGATTTCCTTCAGCTGCTCCATCAAGATTCCACACAATAAGGAAGCTTTGCATTTTGTGCTGTTTTGTATCATCAAGCCATGTTGTATTATTTTTTGTAGAGAATGTGCAGCAACACCTCTTTTCTGTTTGTTTTGTGAACTCATGGTTCCCAGGCTGTTTAATTAGGGAGCAGGAGAAAGGCCTCTTCAGTGTGTTCAGTTCCAGTGTGGGGGTCACCTGGAAACCAGAGGGCCATCCTCATAACAGATGTTGGCAGGAAGTCAATATTTTTGGAAGAGGAAGCACTTTCAGGATGTTTAAAAAGCTGTTTGTTCTAAACTAAGGCCTGCCTTAGCATGAAGAGATTTTTAAGTGCCAAGCATCCATCATCTCTCACTCTAGGAAATTGAAAGTTTCTGTCTAGAGAATCTCTCTATTTTTATTTTCTTTGTTTCCCTGTCCTGGTTCTTTTGTACATGTGAAAAAATCAGGTGATCAGAGCATGGGATGAGTAGGCAGGATTCCTATAAAGTTTTTATCTTGGCTCTAAAAGCGACTCACTATGTAGCCTTGAGTAGTCATATAACAGTACCTCTGTTCCCACATGGAAGAATAATGGTCTGTCTTAATGGGCTATTGTGAAGATTAATTTGTGATATGACTCGTGTGTGTGTGTGTGTGTGTGTGTGTAAGAAGCAGGAAGATAGGGTTGTTTATGGAATGCAACATTTTGGCAATTCAGTAGTTAATGGATAGAATTCCTATTTGAAGAACTTGCATTAGATTCTGGTGTCGCAGTTTTATCGTCTATTTTATGAACAGCAATTTGGAAAATGAGCTTTGTTTTACAGTTCTTTAGCTGGCTGACTGGAAGGATTTCAGTGGGCACCAAAATCATTTTAATAGTGTCATAGGATTTTTGTAGGACATTTTTGAGTCCATTACATTTACCAGTCTATTAGGTTTTTAATGCAATGTATCTTTATGCCTTTATTTTGCATAGTCTATAGTTTTAATTGTATGGTAAGAATAAAAATATGAAAGTCTATTTTACGTTAAAAACAAACTTGTGGGAGAGACATCCTTTGGCCCTGAACAGGAATTTTGTAAAACAGACTTTAATTTTTGCATGTGGTATGAAGAAAGAAATGGAATAAAGATGAAAGGCAGAGGGAGGGAGCTGTGGTAGGAACCAAGTACACTGTGTTAAACCTATGTGAAGTTACTTTGTGACATGGCACTGATTGTGTGAGCAACAGTTGAGATATGATTTGCAGGAGTCGTACTTGATTCCTGTGCAGTGGGATCATTTGGCAAAAATATTTGTTTATGTCTCTTCTTTTGCATTGCATAATCTTTAAGAATGGTAGGTTGTTTTGTTTTTTAGAAAGGGAATGTCTTTGTAATTTTAGTAATAAGCATCTAATTTTCTTTGCTCAGGCAGTAGACATTAAATCTAGTATTCCGTAATTCTTTGGAAGACTGTTAGGAATCTCTTTAGACAGGTTAAATGTAGTCTGTGGGACTTCACTGTATGTACTACAAATAGGAGTATCTGAAGATTATTGGCTATGAATTTTAACCCTTTTCTATTAACATATATGAAAGATGATACTACAGATGGTCACTACAGCTAAGTACAGGCAGTCAAAAAGCCTGCGGCTGAATCAATTCAATCTTCGCAGGTTAGTCTAAACTGCGGAGATTGAACCAATAAGCAAGTGAATAGACATTCACTTTGGAAATGCAGTCACATGCCTGCAGTGGCCCAGGCCAGAAGGAGAGGGGTGTAAGAGCACATTTCTGCTCAGTTGGAGCAGATAGCTTGGGCCAAGGCTAGCCTGCCAAACCTGCAAGGGGGTGTTTGTAGGGGAGGTGCAAAGCATTCAGGGTTGCTGGGGCACTGTGAGTTTACTTGTATATGAAGGGGATGTGGGCCAGAATTTCAATAAAGTGATTTAACTTAGGTCAGTTAAGCCCAATACTACATCTGTCCAGGTTTATCTTAAACTGGTTTTAGCCATTTTGAAAGAGGTTTATGTACACTGAACTTGTTGTATTACAGATTTGAACTGGTTTCTGATCACTTATACCTGCTTATGTATAATTTCTGTCCCTACACTAGATGTTCAATATTGAAATGATATAGTTACTCTGTGTTTCATAGGGGGTAGCATCAGAAGGAACCTAAGCAGGTCATCAAGTCTGACCCCCTACCACGGACAGGAAAGAATGCTGGAGTCAAATAACCCCAGACAGGTGAATATCTAGCCTCCTTTTGAAGACCCTTAGGGTAGGAGCCAGCACCACTTCCCTTGGAAGTTGGTTCTAGATTCTAGCCACCCTGACAGTGAAATAGTGCCGCCTGATGTCTAGCCTGAATCTACTCTCAATCAACTTATAGCCATTATTCCCTGTTACTCCTGGTAGTGTTCAGGGGAACAGAGACTCTCCCATTGCCTGCTGGTCCCCCTTGGCCACCAGATCCCCCCTCAGCCTTCTCTTGTGGAAGCTGAATAGGTTCAGGTCTTGTAGCCTCTCATTGTAGGGCCTGCCCTGCTGCCTCCGATCATGTGAGTGGCCTTCCTCTGGACCTTCTTGATGCTGGCCACATCCCTCCTGAAATGCGGCGCCCAGAACTGGACGCAGTACTCCAACTGCAGCCTGACCAATGTCATATAGAGGGGGAGGATTACCTCCTTGGATCTGCTTTTGATGCATCTGTGGATGCATAACAAGGTGTGGTTAGCCTTCCTGACTGTGTCCCCACATTGGCAGCCAATGTTCATTTTGGAATCGGTAATGACTCCAGGATCCTTTTCTGCCTCTGTGCTGATGAGAAGGGAGTTCCCCAGCCTGTAGGTCTGCTGCTGGTTCTTCCTCCCCAGGCACAATACCTTGCACTTGTTAGTATTGAAACCCATCCTGTTCTCAGCTGTCTGCCACTGTAACATGTCCAGATCTAGTTGCAGCCTGTCTCTCTCCTCCAGCATGCCCACTGCTCTCCACATCTTAGTGTCATCTGCAAATTTGAACAAGGTGTTTTTCACCCCCTCGTCCAAGTCGCTGATGAAGATGTTGAACAGTGTGGGCCTGAGGCCTGAGCCCTGGGGGGACCCCACTGCCCACATCCCTCCAGGTCAAAAAAGTCCCCTCCACCACCACTCTCTGGGTGCGGCTCTCCAGCCGATTTGTGACCCATCTGACTGTGTGGGGGTCAAGGCCGCAGTAGCCTAATTTTTTAATGAGAATGGGGTGAGACAGTGTCAAAGGCCTTCCTAAAGTCCAGAAAGACTACGTCCACCACAACACCTGTGTCCAAGGATTTTGTGACGTGGTCATAGAAGGCCACCAGGTTGATCTGACAGGACCTGCCTCTAATGAACCTATGTTGGTTGCCCCTAATCATGGTCTCCCCTTCTGGCCACTCGCAGATGTTCTCCTGGATAATTTTCTCAAAGAGCTTCCCTAGGACCGAGGTAAGACTAACAGACCTGTAATTTCCTGGGTCCTCCTTCCTCCCTTTTTTGAAAATGGGGACCATATTGGCCCTTTTCCAGTCCTCCAGCACCTCACCAGAGTACCACGGTAACATGTTGTGTTCTATACTTTTATAAGTAAATAATAAATCCTCCCCCACAGCCAATCTTGCTGACCAGGGTTGTGGGGGGGAGTCCCTCTACGGTCAATCTTACTGATGAGGGGGGTCCCCCCACAGCTGATCACAAGGTGGCTAATTGCTGTGGGCGCTCCCACTCCCCAGCTGGCGCTTGAAGGGGGGCACTGGCCCTCCCACCTGCCCCCCGTGCCTATCACCTAAGCAGCAAGCGTGGCTGGTCAGGGAGTGCATCAGCACTCTCATGCACCCCCTACGGGTCACCACTGTTATTGATAGACTTTTCTCTCTCTCTAGAACTAACCCGAAGCTAGACTTAGGAGTCATATGTTAGCAGCCCCAATTATAGAATAGCTTCACTCATCAGTAATTTTTTTCCACAATAATTTGTGGGAATATGCCATGGTGCCATTAAGTAATAGCTTTTTAAAATATATTTATTATATTTAATTGTTAACTCTTCCACTCACCTTTTTATGTTTGGTTAATATTCATAATTTGGAAAATGATATGTTGATCAGGGTGACATGACACATTTAGATTTATCTGCAAATAAGCCAGAAAACTGATACTCATTTGAACAGTGATGGAGGTGGACAGGTTAAGTTCTTGCACTTACTGTGATTCCATCCTCTCGCCCGCCATGTGATGTTTGAGGATTTAAGGTGTATAACTCCTCTCTTGTCACATGGCCAAACCCTGTGCACTATACTA
The DNA here is from genome assembly GCF_052110815.1 of Crocodylus siamensis. Taxonomy (NCBI): domain Eukaryota; kingdom Metazoa; phylum Chordata; order Crocodylia; family Crocodylidae; genus Crocodylus; species Crocodylus siamensis. The sequence goes on along the minus strand of NC_143397.1, from coordinate 164,217,613 downwards.
AAGATTTCACACACACCCTCTCCCCCGGGTGAAATAACACATCTTAAAAAGTACAGTTAATTCAAAGTATGATGTAAGAGTTGCATTATACAATAAATAGAAATGTGACCCTGGTATGTAGAACTATCTACAGAATTCAATAGATCCTGTCATGTAGAATGTGTGTTGTGTGTGAGAGTACATGTAACATGTAAAAAGCACAAACTCTTGTTAATAAATTCTGCCCGATTTCTTCCTGTGTGTGAATGCAAGCTGCTCAGGCTCCTGCAACAGTGTCAGCATGTTGTCATTCATTTAAATGGAACAGAGTCCTTAACCCTGAATCTTCTAGTGTTTGTGTGAATAAATCTGAGAGAGCATGCCAGCTTCATAAAAGTAACAGAAGTGAGATGATAAATGATACTGTACATTTTTTTTATGATATTCCCCCCCCGTCGCAGAGATTGGAGCTAGTTAGTGGCTACATACATTGAGCTTTCACCTCTCCTTGTAGATTGATAAAAATGCTTGCTAAGCAATTTTTAAAGTAAGAGGAAAACAAATTCTTGCGCTCAAAATTCCTGATTTCCATTCTGAAACCATCTGACTTTGTTTATAGTGATCTCATCTGTTGCATAACCAAGGAATAGAGGGCCTAGTTTGGTAGCCCACTCCTTGCATGGAACAAGTGGGGATTGCAAAGGGAGGCAGTGTGTCTGTATGTGGGAAGCCACTGCCCCATCAAGACTATGACAGCATATTAAGAAACATATATTAAAAAAAAATAAAGCAAAAGGATTCAATTCCAGGAAATGATAGCCTGAAAATAAAGCCAGTCCTGAAAAGAGTAGTAACAGTCTTGGAGCCCATAATACTTATTTTTGCTTTAAGAATGTCAAATGACAAAGACGAGGGATTTTCAAGGAAGGTGCACCAGTACTTTGGAGTATTAGGCAAAACATTTTATGCTTTGTACAACTAAGGCTTTTTATCATAGTTTTATTCAGCATTGCTGTTTGTGCATAGGTGCAATCATTTGAGAGTGGTATGCTCTGAGATCTTTTTTTTGCAATTAAAAGTTGTTAAACTGATCAAGTGAAATATTTACTTACAAGAAAAAAATAACCCTATGTGCATGATGATTCTATAATGGTTGGATCATTTGTTTTAAAGGCTGTATTTGATCACTGTGGGAGGAGGGGGGAAGTAATATTTAAAAAAATACACACAAACAGCAGACTAATTTCCTTTTGTTTTGAAACTAATTATCTCATAGCACAGACAAGCCTAACTGTTCAGGTAAAAAAGTCTAATTCATGATATTATCTTGTTTTGACTATCATAAATTAAAGATCTATTTATAATTTTTTAATGTCCAGCGTCTGGTTTTCAATATGGAGTGAGAACTTGCAAAATACAAGGTTTTAAATAATGTTTTCACTGACACATGTTTGTTTGTTTGTTTGTTTGTTTGTTAATTTTCAAACCCTGAATATTAAATTAAACCCACTCTTGCACAGTGAATAAAACCTGAACATTTACATTTAGGTTAATTTATTAGGCATTGCACTGGAGATGTTGATGGTGTTAACTAGTGTTGCTATTAAAACCCACTAGAAGATATAGGATATTGAAAGTATAGAAGCCAGATGACTTTTATTTCATGTAGTTAGTATTATGGTGGTGTTTCATTCTTATGATCCTGTGAATACTGCTTTCTGGGGCTCATATGATAAGGAATATGATTGTAAGATACTTTTTTTAAGTGCCTAAATTGTCAGGAGGGGACGATATAATATATCTATCTTCTTTCTGCCATACTTGATTATTGTCTAGTTATTTAGATTTTATCCCACCTTGAAAAATAGTCATGTGTATGGTAGACGAATAGCTAGTTTGACGATTGGCATACGCGCAGCATTTTTCATATACAGTCGGTGAGCATTTGTAGCAATACAGGGTGAGAACAACAGCCTCTGATCAGCAACATTTCTCCTTGTAACATTTTTCATACTGTATATTCAAACATCCCTGCAATAGCAACAGCCACTTAAGAGCAGCATAGCAGCAGGGCACAAGCATGTTGCTACTAATAGGCTGGATCCAGATGTGCAGGCACGTGTGGTTTGTGCCACTGCAGACCTCTTTCCAGTGATGCAAACTGCACAAGTTGCATGTTAATCAGTGTGCAGCATTGCTAATTTGCAGTGCCGGGGCAAAATTTGCTACAGGGAAATCCCAGTAGCAAAAAAAAAAAAAAAAAAAAAAAGAAAATCTGGAAAAAAAAGCAGTGCAAACCACACTGAAATGGTGGGCACAGGGACAAATGCAGACACGGGAGAGCCCCATCTCCGTGAGCTGTGGAGGCCCCCTGTCTGGCTGGGGTGCAGGGTGCCTCAAGACCAGGGGAGCAGGCAGCCCTGAGCTGAGGTACATGGAGGCCCTGTGCGGAGGCATCCTGTCCCCCAGACAGCTGTAGAGTCGCTGGCTGGGGGCAGGGTGCCTCACTGCAGAGCTCTACAGGGTGTGGAGCCCAGGAAGCAGCCAGCCCTGCGCTGCCTGCTACCCTGTCTCCATGTGCTGCTCCCTGGCTGGCTGGGACATAGGGTGCCTCAGCACAGTGGATGGCTAGTCCCTGCTGATGCACCCTGTGCCCCACCCTCAACCCCTCACAGCACATGGAACAGGGGTGCAAAGCATACGGGCAGGCGTGTGCACTGTGGCACAAAACTGCCACTACTCTTTGTGCTGCTGCAAAGGCATGCTCCTGCTCATTGGACCCAGCTGTAATTGTCAGTTGTACTGTGGTTTCCAAGAAATATTGCAAGGCAGAGTGTCATTTATTACTCTTGGTCAAATGTGGCTAAAATACAGTAGCCATGATGAGGTTAATCAAATTGTTTTTACAACCATAGATTTTTTTTAACTATATTTTAGTTAGAAGTGTGGTTACTGGAGCTGCTCTTTCCCTGCCTTTCTATTACAAGGAAGATATGTTTGTGAAATGATAGTTGCTTTAAAATGGATTTTATGGTTGTAATAGTAGGAACTGGTAGTGAAGAATCCTTAGGTTTGGCACTGCCTTGCTCTGCAGTGATGTCTCAAATTTTGCCATTTCCTCATGGATGTGGGGAGGGTTGGGGTAGACGGTGGTGAGTTTTCATAAGGGTGTGACAACCACAGATACTTTACAATACCTAATCCTTTCAGTGGTCAGCTTGACATAACTTTACATTACCTGTCTACATCGGTGACGTGTAGGGGTAGTATGTGCCCCCCTCAAAATTGGCCCTCGCTGGCTGGGGAGTGGGGAACACTGGCCAGTGCCCTGCCTGAGAAGTGCTGGTGGCACTTCTGGTTTGCCATCAGCACTTCCAAGTTCAGCGATCAGCCACTGGTGCCTCCCCAGAGCCAGGAGGCACCAATCACCCATGCCTGCCTACAATTGGAGTTAGTTTACAGCACAGTTGTCCTTGTTCAACTTTTTAGGTTTTAGGATAGTTTAGGAATATGATTAATGTCTTCTCTGTCCTGAATAAAAATGAGAACCTTCCTTAAATTATACATGTTATATTGATTTACACTGTCATGGTGCCACTTTCCTGATCTGTGTAGTCTTTGCAGGGAAAACCTTCTTAGTCCTTATATCTCTAGAGGACTGTGTAGTTTTACTGGGGAGGCTTTGAGGAGCTCAGTTGCTTTGTGAGGATGCTCTATGTTCAGTCTTGTCCATCCTTAAGAGTGGGAATGTCTTTAACATGCTTGGTGATGCTAGAATCATTTGAGATGTCAGCAGTTAAGCTCTAGCAAGAATCTACTGAGCAAATGCGGATTATGATCCACCTCCCCTCCCCCCAATATTTAGACCATCCCAGCTTCAAAGCATCAGACTTTTCAAAGAAACAGTATAAAGGTTTATTTCAAACAGGCAAAATGGCATTCTTCCCTATTCATATTAATGGAAACTGGCAAATGGTTTGGCTAAAATCCCTCCATCCCTTCCGCCCTGCCAAAAAAACAAGAAGCCCAAGGCAGACATTTTGCATGGATAATTTCAGCCAAAATGGTTAATGTTTGGTAACATTACAAGCCACTGTAACAATAAGCAGGACTGCCATTTTTGCCTGTAATATGTTTAGAGAGAGTTCATCTGAAAATGTTTTCTACCTTACCTTTTAGGAAGCAGTCAGGACTTAAGATAATTATAGACAAAACATTACAAAATGTATGACCCCTCTCCTCCTCAGACTTCCAAGCCTCTGGCCTACATTCTGGCACAATGAATGTATTAATCACACCAGAAATAATGGCATACCACACGCTTTCCAAAATTATGATGCCATAAAATGGTAGATCAGCCACACAGATATTCCTCAAAAAATGTGTAGCATCTTTGTGGCTGGTTTATACGGTGCCGTAAATTGAATGTGTGACATGCCCAATCGTCCTGATGATGACCATCAGTTGGTTGTTGGGTTTGGAACCCAGCTATCTCTTGCTCTATCCCTGGAGGATGCTGGGTGCTTCTTTAAAAACGGCTATGCAGCTAGGGATGGAGTTTTCCCATCCCCTCGCTTGTACTGGGTTCCATTTTTTAAGTAGCTGCCCAGTGAGGGGGCATTGTGATTTGAAACTGGGGCACTTCTCTCTGATGTTAAGTTTACGGTGCCAAGGAAACACAATAAAGCAGGTGGGTATTCAGCCGGGGTTCCCAGCTGAGTGCCTACTTTTAAAGGTCTGGGGCATTTTGAGCTCAATGTTAGGGGAAGGTGTGCAGTTTGGAGTCTCAGTTGTATGCCCACTTTTTTATGTTCTCAGGTGCTTGTGAAAGTGGCACTTACAGAGTGAGGATTTCTCAGCTCCCATCTGCTGCTTCCACATGCACAAGTGGTGCAGCTAGGGAGCAGGAGCTTTCTGATCCCCAGATGTAGGTGCCCCCTGCTGTAGCATCTGGCAGTCCTGGAGCTGAGGTTTGAAGACTTCTGTGCCCTATTCTGAGAATTTCACAATCTCGTCTGGCCCGGCAGGTCTCGCAATTTGGGGAATGCATAAAGTTCCTCAGACACCAATCAGCAACTGCCGTAATGTCTGCCAGAAGCCTCAGTGTAACGTCCTGGTCCCATTGGTGTTGGTAGTTTTGCTACTGACTTGAGACTGGGGTTTCCCTCTGGAGTATTTCTTATGGAAAAAGACAGCATGTTTTGTATTTTTATTTTTTTTTTGGCAGCATAGATGGAGCCCCTATCATGGGAAGTGTGCAATGAACTTGTCTTTTTGCTACTTAACCCTCAGCTCAAAATAGAAATTAAATACGGTTTAAAATGATAGAACATCACATTGCATGTTTGTCAGGTATGAATACAGATTAATGTGATCCTTTCTCTTGGTTCTACTTGTGTGTTACAGATGTTTATGCTACTTTATTAATCCTATTAATCTGCACACTGCATCTTTCAGCTTGTGCGGTTTCCTGTAGAGTCTTTATACTGTAGCTTACCCTGCTTTTATAGCGAAGGAGCAATTTGTTGATGACACACTGTTAAAAAAAAAATCGTACATGCACCGATTGTCCTTTCTACCACCTATTAATAACCACCATAATACTTCAGATGTGTTAATCTACAATGTCAATTTTACACTGCCATCTCTCGTCATCATCCAGGTAAAATAGGTTGGTAACAGTAAAGTTCCAGCTTAGCTTCATGAAGTCTTCCACTTGTTTCACTTTTTTGAGGAAAAAGAAGCTTTGCTTTGAGGAAGTTTCAGTATTGAGTTGTTTTAGGTTATTTTTGGTGGCAGAAGAAGAGGGGAGTGGTTGGCACTGAGAGTATCATTCTGGTTACCATGGAAAACCTTGTAGAAGATTTATGCAGCATTTCCCAAAGATAGTCAGATACCTACTGTGTCTAACTCTAGAGCAATGATTCCTGAAGAGTGCACTGTGGTGGAAGTGGGCTATGAAAAATGGGCTGGATTTGGCTCCAGGTGGGCTGACCCTTTTGTCTGGATGGGCCCCAGCCATGCCAGCTGCACGCAGAGGTTGGGCCCCTGCATGGAGGAACTGGGTTCTGACAAATCCCTAAAGGGAAAACAGTTGGAACCGCAGATTGGATCCAGCCCACAAACCAGTGAGTGAAGTGTGCTGCCAATTCTAATCTGGAAAAAGGTGTGTCCCAGTATGAAATGTCTGGAAAACTGCTCTAGAAGTTTGTTTCATTTCTTTTACTTAGAATGCCTTAGACATGGGTTTGGCACGCTTCACTCTACACCTTGTACTCTTGTCTGGTTAGGAAAGCAATGATTTTTGCCTGGATGCAAAGGGGTGTCAGAATAAGAGAGTAGTGCATCTGTGACATTTTGAAGGCGATGTCCTCTCCTAGACGGAGGGGATAGATTTGGTATGACTTGTTGAGATTACAGTGTTTTTTGGGCAGGGGATAGAGTGAAATTGAACCTTTGGTATTGTCGCTGTGGAGGATGAGATTGCTAAGGGACCCAAGGTTTTATGATACCCTGCTGGATTGTGTTTTGGATAATTCCCCCAGGTTGTTGGCAGCATTTCCATGTACGCCTGTACACTACAGGAGACCCTAGGTTCTCTTGTTTTTCTCTTGGGTGACTTAACATGCACTTAGTTGATCTTGTTTCTGGATGAATTGTTTATTGAATCTGCAAATGGCTGGCTAGAAATGATTCCTTTTTTCTTTTTGTTCTAGTGTATCTGGTAGTCATTTCTGATGTGTAATACATTGAATATATCCTTTGTGAAATAAATATGCTAGGATATGGATCAAAATGTGAAACCAGGAACTTCATCTAAAATTAGGCTGTGAATAAGACTCGGCGTTTCATGTTCTTTGGTGCTTGAAGCACGTCTACCCCACTTCTATGAAATATGACCCATGCTTTTGGTCCTGTTCAACATGCAGCAGTCCTGAAGATGAGACATGGTAGTTGTTTGAGAGCCTTGGGATAAAGACCCTAAGAGTGGTACTGGGTACATCTTTAGCATTGCACTTACATAGCTAAATTGCCTCATTTTTGGGAGTTGGTGTGCACAGAGTGGGAGTGAGTATAGATGGCTTTGGGCTTATGTTCCGGGTTGCAGCATGAAGCGGTATAGACACAGCCCTCATGACTGCTTTTGGACTAAATGCAAAGCAGTATTTAGCTATAATTTGTAAGTTTTCCTCATTAACTTTGTGTGAGCATAGTTGCAGAAGGATGATGGATGTTAGCTTAGTGCCGTATGATAAGGAAGCGAGTGGTTATTTTCTTCCCCCATTTTGCTTCTTTTTAAATTGCCATTTTAATGTCTGTAAATCGCACCCAACGCTCATATGAAGGCTGTGCGTTGCATGAAGATGGAAGAGACATGTAATTGAGTTGGGGACCTCATTTACTAGATGGTGGTAGAAGAGTTGAACTGATACAGGAACAGCTACTCTCTTGTAAGCTGGAACTGTCCTTTAATGCCTTTAATCCTTTAGAAGTTTAAAGGAGCAGTCAAAAAGGTAAATGGCCTGCAGGCAGCTTGGAAGCTGTTTAAAAACACCATATTAGAGGCTCTGGAAAAGCATATACCACAAATCAAAAAGGGTACCAATGGTCAAAAAAAACTGCTGCATTGTTTACTAGAAGAATTAAAGAGGCCATTCAAGGCAAAAAGGCATCCTTCAAAGAAATAGAAAATGCACCAAAATGAAGAAAACAGGAAAGCTCTCAAACTCTGACAGGTGTATAAGGCAACCCAAAAGAGAATTTGAGGAGCATCTAGCAAAAGATGCTAAAGTTGATCATAAAATGTTTTGAACTACATCAGAAGCAGGAAGCCAACAAGAGAATCAGTGTGCTGTTAGGTGACTAAGGTGTAAAAGGTGCACTCAGGGATGATAAAGTCACAGCAGAGAATCTGAATAAATTCTTTGCACTGGTTTTTTACAGCAGAAGGTACTGGAGGAATTCCCATGCCAGTAGATAGGCCTGAAGAACTGGACCACATTGAAGTGACAACTGAAATTTTAGAACAAATTGATAAATGAAATACTAGTAAGTCACCAGGACTGAATGACATTCACCCAGGAGTTCCAAGTGATTAAAAGGGGAAATTGCGGAAATGCTGGCAATATTTTGTAGCCTGTAAGTACAAATGGTCTCTGGGCCAGTGGACTGGGTTGGCAATGTAATGTTCACCTTTAAAAGGACTCCAGGGGTGTTCCTAGGAGCAACAGACCAATGAGTCTCACTTCCATACCTGGCAAGCTGGTAGAATCTATAATAAGGAATAACATTAGGATTCATATGGACAAATATGATATGCTGGGAAAGAGTCAGCATGGTTTTTGTAAAGGGAAATGCTGCTTCTCCAATCTGCTGGAGTTCTTTGAGGGTGTTAAGCACGTGAACAAGGGTGGGGGGAGTCCAGTTGACATAATATATTTGTACTTTCAAAAGGTTTCTTGACAAGGTCCCTCACCAAAGACTTTTAAAAGATGGAGCTGTCACAGGATTGAAAGGAAGGTTCTTTTGTGGATTAAGAGCTGGGTAAAAGACAGGAAGCAAAGGACAGGGGGTTGTGGTCACTTTTCAGGATGGAGGGAGGTCAAAAGTGGGATCCCACAGGAATCTGGGCTAGGCCCAGTTTTGTTGAATATGCTTATCAGTGATGTGGAAATGGGGGTGCACGGTGAAATCCCCAACTTTGCAGGTGGTACCAGGTAGTTAAATCCCAAGTTTAGGGAGAGGAGCCGCAGAAAGATTTCACCAAGCTAAGCCAGGAAACAAAAACATGGCAGATGAACTTCAGCATTGAGAAGTGCAAGGTAATGCACGTGGGGAAAAATAACCTTAACTTTTTGTACGCAATGCTGGGTTCTGAACTAGCTGTTGTAGCTCAGCAGAGACCTTGGAGTCACTGTAGACGCTTTTCTGAAAACAGCTCAATGTGTACTGGTAACCAAAAAAGCTAATAAAATGTTGGCCATCATTAAGAATGGAATAGAAAATAAAATGGAGAACATTATCATGCCGTTATACAAATCCATGGAACATCCACACCTGAATCTGATGTACAGTTCTGGTCTCTGCATCTCTAAAAGAATGTAATACAATTGGAAAAGGTACAGAGAAGGGTGAACAAAATGATCATGGGGAGGATGGCAGGGTTGCTGTTACTAGGAGAGATTAAACTAGGACTCTAGTTTGGAAAGGCAAAAGCTGCAGGTAATGATATGATAGAGGCCTATAAAATCATAAAGGGTGTGTGGACCAAGTGAACAGGAAACATTTGTTCACCAAGTTTCAGAATACTAGAACTAAGGGGTACACACTGAAATTATTAGGAAACAGGTTTAAAATCAACAAGAGAAAGTACTTTTTTACCCAATGCCTAGTGAACTTTATTGCCACAGGAGGTGTTAGAGGAAGACAGAATAGTAGGCAGTTCAAAAAGGGATTAGATTGGGGTGGGCAAATTATGGCCTGCCAGGCACTTTCACCCAGCCTGTGGGCACCTGCTAATGTACCTGGTGCGTTCACCCACGAGGTCCACATGTGTACACATCCCCCAACATAGCCTGTTATACCTCACTCTCACCCTTGTAGGTGGAAGGATCTGGCCCGGCCAGCATGCAGCTTCTGGGTGGGGCTGCAGCTTGCTGGGGAACCTGCTAGGTTTTCCTGGAGTCCTGGTCACTCCAGTCAGCAGGTAGGGAAGTGACGGGGGTGGGGGAGCTGCAGCTGGGCAGGGGCAGGGAGAGTGGGGCTGGTGGGGTGGCAGGAGCATGGAGTTTGGGTGGGAAGGGTGTGGGTTTGAAGGGATGGTGGCGGGGTGACAGGGGGCATTTGTGCCCAGTGCAGGCATTGCTACCTGGTAGCACATGGCTCTATCCAGAGCTGCATGCGGGGGCAAGGAGAGCAGCCCAGCTGGACCACATCGATCATGCAGGCTCTGCATGGCGCACATGTAACTCCTGGCACTCTGGCGGCACTGGGAGAAACCTCCCCATTGGGAGAAGCCTCCCCTGGAGCCAGCTGTCTTCCGTGCCCCCTGCCACACAGGTCCTGGGACTACGGGGGGAAGCAGGGGCCCAGGGCTCCTCTTCACTTTCAGCCAAGTCCTGGGGCCTGCATGTTAAGGTGTGGGGAAGCCAGCTGGCTTTAGCACCTGGGGCTTCCCCTGGTGCCATGTGAGTGCTGGGAGCTGCATGTGCACTGTGTGGAGCTCCTGTGACAGAGGTGGCCCAGGTGGGTTCTGCTTCTCATCCCCTTATGCATGAATGCCTGCTGCCTGCTGGTGCTCCTGTGGGCACTGGTAGCTGCTGTGCACCATGGGGGGAGGATGTGTGGGGTCCCCACACCTCATCCTGATCCCGCACACCCCACAAAAGCCACACACCTACACCCTGCCCCCACAACCCCCATTTATACACTGCCCCAAACATACCCTATTGCCCCCCACGCACACACCCATGCCCCACCATACACATACAGTATACAAGAGTAAGACTTTATTTTTGTGTTATTATGCAATCATGTTTCTATATAGTATGCAAACATAAATCATGACAAAAAAATGTTTGTAATAAAATTAAAATATGTTATAATTAGGGTGGCCATTCGTCTGGTTTTATAAAGGACAGTCTGGTTTTCTGGTTCTCTGTCCTCTTTTGATATGAAACCTGACGTCTTTATGTCCTTTATTTTTCACTGCTTGGCACGTTCCCCTCCCTCCCCTTGCCACTGACACTGCTGTGGCTGCCTGCAGGAGCTCCCTGCTCGACCCGCCTGTTTCGCTGATACTGCCGCGGCTGCCTGTGGCAGCTCCCTGCTTGCCACTGCCACTCCCCTGCTGCCAACACAACCACTGTTGCCACCTGCAGGAGCTTGCCACATCCCTGCAGCCTCAGAAGGCAGGCGATGCTCACGGTGGTGGGGGCAGTTGCACTAAATGCAACTGTCCTCTGTTCTTGAGGTACCTCGATGGTCACCCTAGTTTACAGTAGGTGTTTGACTTCTAGCGAATAATTTGTTCTGGTTCCAAGATGGCAACCCTCCTTTCCCAAAAGGAATATGTCTCCCCAACAGGGGAGGGACTTCTGGTGGCAAAGGTCTGGGGTTAGGGGCAGGACTTGTAGTCCCAAGAAGTCGAAGAAGAGGCTGGGCAACTGTCAAGGGCCAGGGCTACCTATGTGGCCCTTGACAGCTCACTAAAACTGGTTAAGCAGCTCTGCAGTGGAAATAATTGCCCTCCCCTGCTCAACATGCATCTGATTCAGTGCTTTTCTCTAAAACATCCATTCCTGTCACTGTTGGAAACTGGATACTAGGGTAGATAGACCATTGGTCTGACCCAGTATGGCTCTTCTTACGTTCTCATGTTAAATGAAAACCAAGTCAGATTGGTAACTGGGGAGAAGAGGCTCTCAGATGGTCTGGTCATAGCTGCATAGATAGTAGGAGGCCCTTTCCAGGGCGAAGGCAGGGGCACAGGCAGGAGATCTTACAGAGCTTTACAAAAATGGGTGAACCATAGTGTTCCTATTTAATACATAAAGCAACTGACAGATATCAAAGGAAAGTGACTTGTCAGAGGTTACAGTGCAACTCATTATTAAGAGTTGGGAACTGAACCTGTGTCACCTCCTCAAACTAGCTCCCTAGTATTAAAAAACCCAGTATTATTCTACTGGTGGTTTAATAGATTTGCTGTTGAACTGCTTAAGGTAAATTCTAGTGATTAACCTCTTAAACCAATGACAAAGTGCGTCTTGCTCAGACAAAAATGATTCTACGTAATGCAGATTTGCTGGATTTACCTACCTTTTCTTATTTTTCATTTGCAGATGTATTTTACTGAGCTTTGCAAGCCAAAGCATTTGAACTCTTTTAGAGGTTAAATGCTGTAGCTTCTTGCATGGAATTGAAAGAGCTGACAGATATGCTCTGTCAAAGTGATAGTGGTTATAGTGTCTAAAAGATTAGTGATATACTTGGTAAGATTCAGCCATTGGGTCTTGCCCAAATTGTGGGCGTTTTCAATTGTGTGACCTTTTCCAGTTCAATTAATGTAAATCTGTAGGGCTCAGGACACTGTGATTACACAAGACAAATGTTGTTCAATCATACTACAAAGTATTGCCTTTGAATTCAGAATGAGGTCTAATGTTCAGTATGGAATTAAGAAAATGAAATCTGTTTTTAACAAAAGACAATCTGAATAAATTAATCCATATCTATGTCTCTGACATCACCAGTACCAGAGCAATATTTTTACTGTTGCCATGTCAGTTCTTATAGATTAGATTTGTATAACAAATTTGGAAGCATCATTGCTTCTCTTTACACAAAGGAAAATGCAAAAGCAATCTGAACAAGCACAACTTTAAAAACCTTTCTTGCAGGAAACATTTCTTGACCCAGCAAATTTCAAACTATTTTAAATGTTTCAAAACTGTAAAACATAAATGAAAATTGTACGTCTGATTCATATTTGCACACTTCTTGGGTCTTTTTTCTGGGGAGAAAAGGAAACAGTAGAAAAAGACGTAAGATGAAATTATTTGTAGTTAATCAGAAGAGGCTGGCCATACGTCTATACAAAAACTTACAATTGGGAAATTCTTGTCTAGTCTGCCTCTAGCAACCAACCTGTGTTACAAGACATACGACATATTTATCTATTTTTAGTAGTGATTTCTACATGTTTTCTACTTCTAATAAACACTACAAATATGTGTCCTTTTGTGTCAGGACATTGTTTGCATTGTTACCTGGATCTCAACAGTTGCCTTTTGATCTATGATTTGAAGGTTTAGGTAAGTCTGAACGAATTTTTGTTATACCCTGTTGGTTAATGAGATCTCCAGCCCCTGACAGGTTTTTTTAAATAACAGCTTCTACCCGGACTCTGTTTTGGAACAGAAAGTAACTTAATGGCCTGTAAATGAAAAGACACGTTGGATTAAAATGTACTGTTATTCAGAGAGTCCTACTGTTAATATTTGATTTTATTATTAACGTTTCTGTATTCTAAGAACATGTTATCTTTTAGGTAACTGTAATTTGTATTGGTGTGTTCTTTTTTCAGCTTGGGTAGAGACGAGTTTGGAGTTAACATCTTTAGTGTCCAGTCTGTAATTGTTAGAAGGATCAAAAATGGCATACTCTTTATTTAAAAAATAAAGATATGTGTTTTATCACATCCAGTTGTTTTTATTTGGATTTTGAAACCACAGACCACTATCTACTTCAGTTTAAATTGGATTAAAATGTCCTGACCCATTTTTCAATTGGATTTCATTTACAGTCCATCAAATGCCAAGATTTTTTTATGGTAAGTTGCTTAAAGTGAAGTGTTAGAGGTCCATGTTTTGTCTGTTCTTTCCTCCAGTTCCTATATGACAATTTATAATCACACACATTGCAAGGGAGTGGCATACTTTTCCAGTCAGAAAGTGTAATTTCTATCTTTTTTTCCCTTTTCCCCCCCAAAAAAACATCTCTTAATCTATTAAAAACAGAGGTTTTATTTGTTGACTGTGTGGAGAGTTTTGAAATTCATATGAATGTAACTCAGTCCTTTCATAATGGAAAAGTTATTTATTCTGTTTGGACTCAACAACAAAGGTAAAGAAGCTACAGCGACTATATTTGCAAGTTGGACCAGAGGTCAAATAAAAGAATTTCCTGTTGGCTCAATCCTTCCTTTTACTCATTTGACTAGTCCTATTGACTTCAGTGGAGCTGAATATTTGGATGAGATGAATTGTAAGGCCTGTGATTAAATCTGAAGAGTTTGTTCAATCATCATATATGCTTCAGAGTGACAAGAAATTATCCCTGCCCAGTAATCCTAACTAAAATAAAATCAATTAAAAAGTAATTATTTTTAACCTGAGGGAAAGATGCATATGATATCACTTTATCTATTTTGCAGAAATATTTCAGGCATATCTATTGGTACGTATACAGCATAGAAATAACCATACTCAATTTACTGAACAGGTTTTCATGCACTATAGCTACCTTGTACGCCTGACCTATATTCTGAGTCGTATGAGAAATACAGTGCAAATTCATTGTAGTCAGCCTCCCCACCACACATTCAAAACACTTTACTAGCATTTGAGAAATAGCATCATCTGTGTTCACGTTCTCCATTAAACATTTACTTTTCCAACTTATAGCTCTATTATGATGCCCACCGCTTTACAGTTTGTAAAGTATTTCATTTTCTTCAATGGGAAGCAATGTGAACCTGTATAAGGTTGATATTAAATTTAATTTTCCTTGTCAAATAGCTTTAAAACCAAATGTGAAGTAATGACATTGGAGAAAATGGTTTGGGCTCCAAAAAGGCTGTCTGGATTAACCAGGATTGTTACTATTTCTTCCTTAAAATATGCTGACCAAAGGCAGGGCAAAGTAGCACCTTCAGATATACTGGCAAACATCTGTTTCTGCAGAATTTGGAATAACTTCTAACAGAATAAATACAAAGTTACATTTAAAAGCTTTAAAAAAATGCTGGCTAGGGGTAGCAATCTTTTCTGCACAATTTCAGAGCGCTGCAGATTGGACAAATAAGCCATGTGGGGACAGCAGCACACAGAACAACAGTGTTGCCAGCATCAATTTCCCTTTTCTTTACTGATAAACTATCTTTTTTTAAGTTTCTCTTCTCCAAATGGTCCAGAACTTGTATAGGACCAGGTCTGTTTCTGGTCCCTTGTACTGTCTTATGTTTTGGTAAGTTTTGTTAAGGAATATAGACTTTTTGTTACAAACAGAATCTCACCCAAGCAAGCACAAAGCATTCTTGGGTTATGTATATGTATCCAACTACAGGTTTCCCTTGCCAACTGCAGGAGTTAGATTCATGAAAGTTCCTATGGTTGGCAAAACCGTGGTCGGTAAGACAAAAGCTTATGGGGAAAAAATGGGGTTAGGGACTTGAATAGGAATAACAAAGGAACATACAGTGTATAAAAATCATTTTTATTTACCTTTTAATAGGTTAAAAAAGGTTCACTGTTCAGTAGTGGGTCTTTTACAGAAACTTTAGCCCTTCCCGGTGTACCACATGCAACAGTAACCCTAATAGTAGCCTCACTTTTCTTAATTGTTCTCACAGTGGATTTGTTCACACCAAAATGTCTCCCTACATTTGCCACACTCTCCATATGCTAGATGATCCAACAACTCCAGTTTTGTTTCCAAGGACATTACTTCCCTTGCCCTCTTCAGAAATTTATCACCTTCACAGCTCATTCATTTAGAGGCCATGATTAAGGGCAAAATGCAAAAATCACAAAGAAATCAGGAGGAAAATGCAGAGCACCTGCAACTAGATGTTAATGGCATGAAGCACAACATGAGACTGAGTGTGCGTAAGGAGATGGGAGTGCCACGGGTGGCTAGCAGGAGCATGGGTGATTTGAAATGGCAGGTGGTGGACGGATGCACAGCCATGAAAAAATGTGGTTACTCAAAACTGTATACCATGGTAGCCAAAATGGTATATAGAATATTAAGCATGGATACTCAAAGCCATGGTTGGCAAGGGAAACCTGTATTGATAAATTCATTGCTTGTTCTGTGTTGCATCCTCTGACTTAACTGAGGTCAAGAATTAATCTGGAAGCTAAATGAAATCCCCAGAACCACAAGAACCCCTGATTCTACCGAGAGTCTAGCCATTTCTGTTGTTTGTCAGAATTGAATTGGTTATTAAAATTATGGCCTTGTCAATGCTGGGGGTGGGAGCTTACAACAGAAATTTGGACCAACCCATAGCAGCTGACACTTGGAAACTGATGCAGTCTGGGCATGTCCATGTGGCATTATGTAAGATTCACACACCTCCACTTCATCAGCTCTGCTGGCAGGGTACAACATGTACACTGGGAAGGCAACCACTGCTGAAGCGACTATAAAGAAAACTTAGGTGAACTAATTGTACATTTGTACATTGATGGGCTTTTAATGTCTGGATTTAAAAGCCGTTCATTTGCTTGGCTACGTGGCTGTTGAAAAATACAGGCAGTCCTTGGACTTATGACACAATTTTTTCCTGAAAACTGCGTTTTAAGTCGAAACGTTGTAACTTGGAACCAATTTTCTCATAAGAAACCATGTTATAAATGGGGGATTGAACCAAGACCCGATACCCTATTTTCACCAAAAATACCCCAGAATTGTATACTCAATCAATTATAGATGAGTAATATAGCCACATTAATGTATTTATATTGTAAATACCAATCATATTGATTTGGAAGGACTTCTTTGAGGTGACTTTGCTGGACTTTCTGAAACGCTCTTGGTTAGACTTTTTGAAGGGTTCTTGGCTGGAGTTTTCTCAGGAGTCTTGGCTGCAGGTTTTTGTGGAGTCTTGTCTGCTTTCTTAAAGAAAGTGTCCAAGGAAGTTTGGACAGATGTTCTCCAGGGAGATGAGTGACGCAGCGAATTTGTTCGCTGGTGTGTTGTCACGTCAGATCAAGCGTTGTAAAGTCAAAACTGACATTGTAAAGTTAAAACGGTGTCAATTTATAAACCTTGTAAGTGTGAAACGTAACTTGAAACATTGTAAGTTGAGGACTGCCTGTACTACAAATCTTGTTTCAGGATGAATTTGGACTTAATCTGTATTCTTGGATAATATGGTTTGTTGTAGGGCTGCAGACACATGTTTAGTAGCTTATCTGACTTTGACATTGTGTAGTTGAATAAACAATTTGTGTCTGAAGTATAAAAAGGTCAGTGCCAATTAGTTTCTGCAGTCTAGCAAGTATATAGGCTACTGTTAAATCATGAGTTAAACTGGAAAAAAGAAAAACTGACAAGAAAAAAGTCATTTTTGCTTTAAATTAGCTGAGGAGGTCATTTTTAACTCTTTGGGTGTGATCTTGGTATGAAATTAGACCTCAGAATAGTATGTAGAAAGACTGAACTTTTGTGGGACCTGAACAATAGTACTGTGTACTGTAGCAGAGGATAATGAGTTTGTCTCTGGTGATCAGATGTTGTATTGTTTCAGTATGTTTTTTTTTATGCCTCTGACTTACCAGTCCAGAATGGTTCAGTTGATCTTGTGCATGTTTAAGTGCAGAACAGCCTATTACAGGTTCATATTTATGTTCCCCCAAAAGTTTCTGGCCTCCTGTCTTGTGTTTTGTCACTAGGCTCCACTCTGCCTTTCTTTAGAGAGACTAATTTAAATGTTCTTGAGAGTTTCCACATGCCTCTAATGGTAGCTTGATTAGTGAATCTCTGTCTATCACCACCTGAACCAATTTGTTTTGGGTTGGCTTAAACTGATTCTTAGGTTCATTAACATAATTGACAGCTAGAAATCTTAGAGCAGTGGTTCTTAACATTCAGAGACTCAAGGCATCCCACCGTAACTTTTGGATTGATCAGTACCTTATTTCAAAAACTAATTTATTTATTATAGTGATTACCTGCTTGAAGATTGGAAGGAGGAGGAGCAGCCATCAGGGTAGAATCTGCTTGCAGTGAATGAATGAGAGGAGGGAGCTGCTGGAAGGGAAGAACCTGCATTTACTTTCTCCTGGGAGCCTGGACTTATCTCATTTAACTCCTCTCTATTGGCAGGATCCTTCAAAGGCTGTCTGGCGCTGTGGCTGAGAATCACTGGCTTAGGGTATAGAGTTAAGGCTAGCATCCTCTAGTCCGACCTCCTCTACATCACAGACCAATTATTTTACCCAGTAACTTCTGTATTGAATCCAGTAACATGTTTGACTGACTACATTTATCTAGTCTTGATTTGAAGACGTCAAGATGAAGAATTCATCATTTGCTTTGCTTCTCTGTACCAATCATCCTCTCTGTTAATTTTTTTTTTCCACACAATATTTAATTTAATCTCTGGGCCTTTTGTACTTTTCTCCACAACGTTAGTGTCCCCTGACACCTTGCATTTCTCTGGACTGACTACTTTGTATTTACCACATTGTTCCATCTTCTTGTTGATAAGCTAAACAGGGTGAATTCTTTAAATCTTTTTCTCCCTCTACGGCTTTTCCTCCATCCCACAAATCTTTTTGTTTTTCTGTGGATCTTTTATGTACACTCTCTGATTTGTCTACATCCTTCTTTATGTGAACATTGTAATTGGTTCCTGTATTCCAGTATCACTCACTAGTTTCCCTATGTTACTTTCATGTTTATATATCCAAGGATCACATTAGGTTTTTTTGCTAGTGTTGAAGAGATGCTGTGGCCCTGATGGCTGAGGAAGAATGTGACAAGCAAGGATTGTTTTGGTCTCGCTCACGTTTTCTGTGTGATGTTGGGCAAGTCATTTAACCTTCTTGTTTTAATTTTCCAGTTTGAAAAATGAGACCTTTCTGAGGTTCGATTTACCATGTTTAAAGTGGTTTTGAAGACGTGCTATTAGTTTTATTGTTTTATAATAAATATTTCTCAAAAATAACTTGCTTGAACATTTTGTGGTGTTCTTAATGCCATTTATACAAAACAACTAGCTCCTGTGATTTTATTTTTTAAAATAACCTGCAACCTTCAGCTATGTCTGGATGCTGATAGGTAATTAGCATGCCATTATTAATTCACTGCAGTCTCAAGCAGTGGTTATTTCCTTGTCTCTGCCTAGGTATAGGTTTTATCTCATTTGGCAATGTGACTTTATTGAGACCTCTAAAATGTCATCATGAGATTAATCACATTCTTAGCAACAGTTCACCAGACCTGGTATTTATATTGCTGGTGGTGATTTGAAGCAGGGTACTGTTTGGAATGAAGCACAGCCTGACAGGCTATGGTTTAATGATGCTTCATTTTAAGAGAAAATGGTTCTTTCATCTAGAGTATGAAGGACTGATGTGGCATGGGGAGGAGAAGGTGATTAAGGACCAGAGAACCTTGTTTCAGTAAGCACTCTTACTCTTTTCTTGTTTGTCTCTAGGTTTAGTTTTCTATTTTGGACTCTTATGGAGATACGTTTCACTTTATAAACCTAGTTTCAGAGATGGGAATTTCTTAAACTCAGTCCAGTCCAATGCAGAATCATTAGCCTAATGTATTTAGCAACAGTTAACTTCTGTTATCATGTATAAAGTTAGTTGTTGGTATGGTATTTTTAACTGTGATCTCTTAATTGTAACAATTTTTATTTTTCTGTGTAGTTTACACGCACTCGGTATACTTATGGTGGAGGCAGGTGACCAATTTTGTTGGGCAGATCATGGGGTCAGCCACCTTTTTCACAGGCTTATTGTGGTGGGGCCTCTCCACACCTCTGATTGGCTAAGGGGCTCTGTTGGCCCTGACCCTTGTCACTGATTGGTTTAAGAGGGCTGTCTGTCATATGGCCCCACCCCATACTGCTGTTTGGCTGAGGGTTGTCTGTCATGTGGCCCCCACCCCTTGCTGCTGATTGGTGGAGAGGGGTGGGGCCACAGATTTGCACCCTTCTCAGGTAAGCAGTGGTGAGGGGCAGGGACAGCAGCCATCTTGCCTGCCCACCTTTGTGCCAGCAGCCTGTCTCCCTCTTTGGCTCCCACTGGGAGCAGTTTATTTTTAGTAATTTTTTTCTCCTCACGGATGGCTGTGAAATGTTTCAAATAAGTTCCATTTTATACCAGTAGCAAGGCAGCAGTAGATTTTGGGGAGACTTTAATGCTCTTCTTTGCTGATTGAAGGCATAGGGCTTTCACACCAGAGACATGTGGTAAACTGTCTACACTTTGCTTAGATTGCCCTATTGCCTTAAATAAGGAATAACCATGTTTTTAGTACCATAACCAGTAACTAAATGAGAGTTGAGATGCCAGAGGAGTTTCAAGAAGCTAACTTACTATAGTAGGTGCTGATGATATTATTGAGAAGGTGAAGCAGACCCTTGGCCATTTATGCACAAATCTTTTGCTTTTTTAAAATAAAGCTGCTGAAAAGTTCTTAATGATTACTTAAATCACATTCTGTATTCAAATGGTTCATCAGCCTCTCCTCCTCCCACATACACACTGACACTTTTCCATTAGCAGTATATAACAAACTGTCTGTGAAGAATATCCATGAAAGATGAATAGTTTGCATGTTTTGAGGAAAGGTGTTTGCCCTAAAAGGGATAATTATAGTGGCTGAAATTAGCCTGAAATGCTGGCTAGAAAGCTTCATTGAAGATGAGTTAATAAAAAAAAAAAAGTTTCCATAATGACTTTTTCTATAGCTTCATTTATGTCTTCAATTGTCTGCTTTTAAACAGTAGTCTTAACATAAATTAAATTACACTTGTGCATTTATGCACTCACGCACACATGCACAATCCCAAGTCTTTAACTAGGAAGAATTCTGAGAGTCCAGAGTCCAGTTACAGGATAGGATGTAGTTCCAGTCAAATCTTTTTCTCGTTTGGTCCTATCAACAAATAACAGTAGGCAAAAATGCAGACATTTCAGTTGGTCTGATGGAATACATGAGAAATTATTAAAAATAAATTCAGTCCATCTGTGATTTTGGAGGTTTGTGAATCTATTTGGTAGTAGCCTGTCATAAATGGAATCTCTGACATTGAACTAAATGTTCAGATTAATGAAATTTGGATTTGTTAAATTGAGGACCTTACGTTTTGTTGCATGTTTCCAGAAGATTTTTGTGAAACAGTTAAACGTGTGTTTCTCTTTTGGTCTTGGAGAAAGTTTTTCTCTGTGTAAAGAATGCATGTCATATATGTGTGTGTAGGTCAAAAAGTAGAGTTTGTAGAAATATTTTTGATGAAGCTAAATGCCAGTAGGAATATTTTCATTAAATGGCATTCCATTTAGAAAGGAGCTCTAAACAAAATATTGTCGTATAAACAAAGACATATCATTGCTGTGTTGGCAACATACTGTACCTTTGCAAGCGTGAGAACTTGCAAGTGAAGCGGGCTAAAAGTGATCTAAACAAATGAGAAGCAGTCAATTTAATTTCATTGTTCCTAACTTAGAAAAACGAAGGAGGAAGGCAAGGACAATTGGTAAAATGTTGTTTATTTTAAGAGCAGAAGCTTGTTGGTTTTCCACACACATATATGCAGGCACGCACACACGCACTTCACAACATTTTTGGATTTTACTTCATTTTGTTCCTGTTTGCTGCTTTCATAAAAAGTTATGTCTGAGCTTTGAGCTTATGGGCAATTTTACTCAAGTATAACAACATATTTCACTTGGGTAAAAGTTGCTGAGATTGTTTTCTTTCTTGCCCTACATTTCAGCTTGGAGACAGAGCAGTCTGTTAGAATTAGTTTGGCGTAACATGGTGATAGAGTTGCAGTTTGATACTTGTGGGGTACTTGGCAATATTTGCTTTGCAGAAGTTCTGGATTGTTGTTAGTTTCCTCACTGAGATTTAGAATTTATGATAAATGTACTTATGTTTTTCTTGGCACAAGCCTCAAATATTTGGGGTTTCCCCCCCATTTTCTTTATGCCTAATTTCCAGTTATTATATCTACTTGGCAAATTAATGTTTTAATTACACAGGGATAGCATGTGGTGTTTCTTAGCTTTCTTTAGATTACTGATTTGCTACAAATTGGATTCTTTCTTCAATGCTCAGCCATCCAGACTATCTACTTCTGCTGACAGCAGTTCAAATTTATCCTGAAACAAGAACAAAGTTGCCCACAGCTTGCCTGACATAAAATGAGGGACTTTTTGAAACTAGTTTGTGGGCTGTGGAAAAGAATACATAAGAGTGGCATTTCTGAATTCTTTCCTACCCAGTTTGAAATTGTGGTGGTTTTTTTCCATTATGCATCTTGATTTCTGCCATTGCAAGTGGTGGTAGTGGCTGATCCAGGGGTCCTGCTGTCATCTGATTTTTTTTTTTTTTTTGCGCTCAATTTCTCAGTGAGAAACTACCTAAATGAAAACCAGATGCCTGCTTGCAGTTTTAGGAATACTCTGTTGCCTTTTGTTGGGCATCCTCTGTGTTGCAGTTGTAACAGGCCTCACTTCACCTGAAGGCTGCTGACCCAGGTTACATTTATGACAGAATTATCCTGTTATTCTTACCTTAAATGGTGACCTGGCTACATGTTCAAGTCCATTTATACAGTAAACAAGCTGCAAAGTTATTCCTCAGGTAATATGCAACAACTTGGTGGTTCTTCTGTGTTGCATCTTAAATTGAACAGGTGGCAGGTTGGGGTTGGCCCATGACAGGTCCTAACACTCAGATCAGTGTCAAGATCCAGCATGGGGCAGCCCTAGTATCTGAGACATAGCTGCCCCTTGTCCAATGAGTTTCTGGACCCCAGACCCTTGCCCAACTTCTGGTGGGGAGCCACAGGTGCAGGGGAGGGGGCCAGTGAGAGGTGATGCCACAATGACCTGGACATCAGGCAGCATCTCCCTGATCTCAGGCTTACTACACCTCATACCCATGATTTTCTAAAATCCCTGGTGCCCAGAGCCTCTCCCCAATCCAAAGGTCCCATGCACCAGGCATGTCTGAAAACTCTGTATGCAGCTCATCTGTGCACGTGGTTATTAAAGGTCTTATTGAAATGATTTTTAAAGGATCTGTAAAAACTGTGTGTGCAGCCCTTTGGGCTGCAGCCATGGTTTTTAGTCGTCCTGGCACATGGGGACCTATATAAACCCCATATGCAGGTCATCTGAGCTGTGCACATGTTTTTTATCCATTGTGGTATATGGGGGGCCACCGGGATCAGGGTGCCACAGCCTAATCTTGGGTTCCGTATGCTATATAAAAACTGTGTGTGCAGCCCAGCTGGGGTTTTAACCATCAGTGTATTGTTGGTTGGGGCCAAGGACTGTAAATGGGGACAGTTCCAGATTCCGTGTTGGTTCCTGGCCCCAGCTGAAAATTAGCTGATTGTGGGCACCTGGCTTTCAACTTGCTGATACAGGGGGGGCCTGGGATCATGATACCAGACTTCCCTGCTCTGACAAATAAGGTGCGACTGGGGTTTCATCTCTGATTCTGAAATTGTGCTTCCTGCCATGCACGTGTGGGATCACGGGTCAGATCCCATCTTGCCTTTAAATGAGAGGCCTTTGTGATCAAGCTAAAGCAATATTATAGGTCTTTTCAAGAAAGATTTACAGATATTTTGTTAAAAAGGTGCATATCTCTATGGGAGGGCAAGGAAATAATGTTAAAAATATCTGGTCCATCTGCATATATTAGTTATCATGTAGATGGTATTTTAAATGCATGAAATGCATAACATTATACTAAAATATGGACTGAAATATGACAATATTCTCATGTTATGGCAAAGTCTAGTCTTGATTTGATAAAGGTGGAGTGACAGCTATCATGGTGTTCATTTATGGTGAAAACTAACCTCTTTCAGCTATTTTTCAGCTAGTTTGCTTTCTCCAGGCAAAATTAATTTGGTGTTAGCAGCGAAGGACAGTGCACATGTAGTGAAGAAAAAAGCAAATAACTTTCTAAGCCTGACCTCAGAAAGAAACCTCTTCTTTCCCTCCAGCCAATCACAGTAAAATGTCATAAATTTTCTCCACATGTCCTAGTTGTGTTCAGGCAGACTATGATAAAGGTTTGAAGCAGTAATCAGATACATTTCTTCCAGAAAAGTGGGACTAAATTTCACATTGTTCTCTCCTAAGTGTTTTCTTTTGGCGAGACACTTGAGTTATATTTGTTTGGTTTATTTTCTTTTCGCAGGATGTCTGCTAATGGATGGTAACATTGTTGGTTGTACATTTAAACGTTTAATTTTTTGGATCAATGACCCATAGCTCCTTTTGTTGACTTTTTTGGGGAGGGAATGGATCACTGTTAGTGCTGTGTCTTATGTAGTAGATAAAATCCTTCACCCCTTTAGAGTCAGACTCTTGAGAGGTAGGCTTGGAACAAAGAAGATGGAACATTAACTCCTGGTATTTATTTTGAAATTGATGGACACAGATTAAAGTTTGCCTCTCTGCCTTTTTCAAGGGAAACATTATCTAGAATTTTATAATATAAACATAATTCTTTATGACTGAGAGAAGGAGCAAAATGGATGGTGTTATGGCTGGGGGAAGGAGATGATTTTAAAGAAAAGTTGGCCTTGACATTTAGGGGTTTTACCCTGAAAATGTTAAACAAAATCCTTCCCTAGAGTGGGCTCTCTCGGAAGTCAGTGGCACAAAACTGGAACTACTAACTGTTGGCTCAGTTAGTTTTGTTGGTCCCATTTGGAAAATAGAGCTGTTCTGCTTTGTTTCGTGTCTGTTACAGACAGGGTTGACCACGCTCTCTAAATTTTTGGACAGTCCATAAAGGTGCTAAAACCACTCATCCATAAAGTCCATAAAAAAGAGACATCTGTTTAAAAAAAATAACAAAAGTTCAAAAAACTAAGCAGTCCTGTGCTTGATATAAGATCCATCATTGGAATAAGGCTGGAGGCAGAGCAGTGCTGTTCCACCTGCGCTAGGGACAGAAATTGCACATAAACTATTTTAAGTGATTAGAAATTGGTTTAAACCTGTAATAAAACAAGTTCAGTGCACATAAACCAGTTTTAAAATGATTGAATCTGGTTTAAGATAAGCCTGTTTGAATGTAGTATCAGACTTAAATGATTTATTTCAAACTAGTTTATGGAACTTCTGTCCCTGACCCCTTCCTGGTTCAAGTTAAATCACAGTCCCTCAGCATCCCAGCCCCTCTGCTCTCTAGCTGGAGCAGTGAGGTCTAGCTGAGAAGGGGATGGTGGAAAACCCAGCTGGGGATGCACCCTTGTCTACCTTGTAGGGGCAGAGCAGCCCCTGCCAGACTTTTCCCTTGCAGAGGGGAGGGAGCGGGTTTAAACCTCTTCTATGGCTTACAGGACCCCAACCTGGTGTGTGTGTGTGTGTGTGCGCGTGCGCAGGGAGGGGGTGGGGCTGCTCAAGAATGGGAGGGGGCAGCCCCTGTCAGGCTTTTCTCTCTCTCTCCCCCCACTTGAGTGGAGAGCAGGGAACGTAGTCATGCCCCAACCTGTGCTGCCAGGATGAGGTGGGAAACGGAGGGGGTTTAAAACTTCCCCTGGCCCTGGACCCTAGCCAGGGTTTGTCTGGGGGGCCAGACTCTCCCAGCTTTTGCCTCCCCACTCTTCACTTGAGCAGGGGGTGTGGCCATGCCCCAGTCAGGGCTGGAAAAGTGAGGGGTTTAATTCCCTCTCCCCATTGCCCACTGGTATGGGAATCCAGCCGTGGCCTGCCAGGCAGGGGTGTAACAGCTCCTGTTAGGCATTTCCCCCCCGTGAGTGGTGGGGGGGGGCACGGGTAGAAGCTGGCCTGAGGTGAAAGTGAGGAAGAAGGGGGTGTAATCCCTCCTCCTTCTCCTCTCCCACCAGCATAGGAGACCCTGGTTGGGGTCTCATGCCAGTGGGAGAGGAGAGGGAGGGGGCATTAAATCCCCCTTCCTCCCCCTTTTCACCTCAGGCTGGCCCTGGGCCCAGGGTCTGCCCACACCCCATTCCACTTGAGTGGCGGGGGGTGGAATGTCTGGCAAGGGCCGCTTCTCCTTCCAGGCACACCCCGCCTGGGAACTGTACAGGCCAGGTTTGGGGTCTAACCCCCGCAATCATACTCAGTGGCTTGCTGGGGCCTATCCACACCTGTCCCTGCCCCCCCCCCCCCCCCATCCCCAACTCAGCTTCTCTCCAGCCTTCTGAGCACTCCTGAAGGGAAGGGAGGGCTTGCTCTAGCACCCCCTCCTCCCCTCCTCCTTCCCCTCTAGCTTAGGCCACTGTAGGCATGTAGCTGCATTTCTGGAATGAAAAGTGAATGTCTATTTACTTGTTTCTTGGTTCAGTATGCACAGGTTAGACTGACCTTCAAAGATTGAATTGATTCAGGCTTTATGAATGTCTGTACATAACCCTCGTGTCTGAGTGGGTATGCAGCACCTGCAGACAGCATTATCTTGGGGTTTTGTATAACCCCCTTTCCCCTTCTCCCTTCCTTAACCCCTGTCCTCCACCATAAGCTCTTGCTATATTTGCCTGTGCTCAAGGTACCCTCTATGGTGTGTGCATGCGCAGCCGTGCACAACTAAAAGTGGCTGCACACAACCTTTTCAAGACCGTGCAGCAGGAGAGGCTGGGGTAGGAGCCTGGCACAGGCTCTGTCAGCTCCAGGGAAGTGCCCTGCTCCCCTGCCCCAGCCTCCATCCCTGCCTTGCCTCACCTCAGGGAGGAGCTGCTGCCTGCCCCAAGTGAGGCTCCACCAGCTCCGGGACACTGCTCCATACCCCTGCATTGCCTCAGGGAGCAAGGAGGCACGTGGCATCAGGGCCAGGGGAGCGGACCACTTCCCCGAAGCTGGGGAGCCTGCTCCAGGCTTCGGCTCCAGCCCCTAGCCCCGGCTCCAGCTCCTGGCTCTGGTCCTTGGCTCCAGCCTCTAGCACCTGGTTCCTGGCCCCCAACTCTGGCTCCTAGCCCCTGGGCTCGCAGCTCAAGCCCCTGGCTCTAGCCTCTGGTTCCAGGGCCCAGCCCCAGCTGGCTCTAGGCCCTGGCCCCTGGCTCCTGGCCACAGCCACTGGCTCCGGCCCCTGGCTTCCAGCTCCAGCCTCTGGCTCCCAGCCCCCTTCGGTAAGTGTCCCATGCCAGATCGAGGTGGCATGCTCATGGACTGAGGCGGCACACTCATGGACTGCTGCTCCTTAGAGGGATCGTTGCCTGTGTTGCCTCTAGTGGCTGCTTGCCTCAAGGGTAGCCTGAGGCACTGAATAGGACAAGGAGGGGATGATGTGGCCAAGATGGAGCTGCAGGGCTGAGAGAGGGGAGAGGTAGCAGGTTGGTGGTCTGCGCCAGGGCTGGTGGGGATAAGGCTGGTGGATGGGCTGGGGTGGTGGCAGCATGGTGTGGGGTGAGTATGGTATACTCCCCAGGGGTGGGAGCAGCATGGTATAAAACCATTGCTGCAGTCAAATAACCTGTTGGTGTTAAACCTGTTAAATTGAAAAAAGCCCTTGTTACTGCTGTGCAGGGCCTGGCAGAGGAGTTGTAGTTACATTAGGTAAAACAGGTCAGCAAAAAGTGTGGCTGTCAGTAAAAACCAAAAAAACCAAAAAAATTAAATTAAAAAAAAATAAAAATTAATTGGCAACCCTAGTTAGAGCTGCTCTTGGCTCCTAACAGTATGTATGCCTGACAATTGGAAATTGGGAAGACATGAGTGTACACAGTGGGGGAAACCCCTGTTCTAGTAGGATGTTGTGACTGCTGCGGAAGGATTAAGAGTCGGACTGTAATTAAAGAAAAATACGTTCAGCTGCTGGCTGTCATTTTCCTTTATGACTTTGGGTCAGTTCACTTAATTTCTCTGTTCCATATAGGGGTAATAATTTTGTTCTATTTTGCTCTTTCAAACTGCCCCCCTTCCTTTGTTTTATACTTGTTTTAACTCTGGTGAGTTCAGTGGAGATGTTTTTGAATCATAGTGGTATGAGATGAAAGTCAGGCTCCTATTCTCCATGTCAGTTTACACTAAGTTCTTTGAGACCCTATGGCTTTTTATTTTAACCATGGATGCATACAACCCCTAGCAAAAACATAGTTTCCTGGTGTTATGCTAATATGTAAATACAGAAAGGTAAATTAAGATTATTCACTTTTCAGAATAAAATACTGCTAGCAAGCCAAAGGAGGGAAGCATTTTAATCATTAATACTCACTTCCGAAGTATTTTTAAAGGTTTCTCTGTATAAAGGCATTGGGTTTTGTATGTTGATTATGGCATTCTGGGTATGTGGCAGTTCCAGGTGTCAGTGAAAATGTCAGTGGACTTTTCACACTTACGGTCCCTCCCGCAATGAAAGGCTGTTCCAGTCTGGATCTCTCCTCTAGATATGCTAATACACTGTGAAAGTGCACATCATGCCTGGATGGTCCATGCTGATATAATACTGCCTGGAGTTCTCTCAAAGTGCTAATGTGTCAAAGTGCCCACAAGTGCTGGGTGAGTGTTGCTGCTTTTTAAAGGTTGTGTCTGTTGAAGTTAGTGTGTACACTCTGTTTTTGTAATAAGTTGTATTCCACTTAAAGTTTTTCTGTTTGTAGTAATGTTGAAATTGGGAGTTTAATGGGAAGAATCAATACAACTAATAGTTTGTGGCTCTGAACTTGGACAATATTACAGAAAAGCAAACATGAAAGCTCAAAGTCAAGTGATTTGAAAACTTGTTCACAAAATTAGCACAGTTATCTGATTTGAGATCTCATCTGTTACAGTATTACCAAAAAGTGTTTGTGTTGCCTCCTGAGGCTATTTTATTTTTCCTTTTCTTTGTTTCTTTCTTCTAGTTCCCAGTCTCCTTTGTTCACTTGCTAAAATTTTCAAATAGAAACAAATTTCCACTTTTGTGACAATGATAGTCTACAGCAGTACAAAGCAGTTTTCTGAAGAAAATTATTAGTTATTCTCATAAGAGGCTAGGGATTTTTAAATGGCATAAAATACAATTGGAATCTCTTGTTTATTTTTGCTCTGTTGCATTTTGTAGTAGTGTGCAGCTGTGCATCTGTTATAATTCTATTTGATGCTTTGCTAAGACCTCTTTTCTCTTATGATTTCAATTCTTAACACCCCTACTGAAATCTTATATGCTATTTTGTGTCATTTATATAAGAAAAAAGAAATAGTAATGTATGTGTAGTAAAGCATGACTTTAAATGGCTTAGTTTTTAATACATAATTACTAGATTATGTCAGGAACTGGAAACCCTTATTTAATACTTAAAAGCTTTAAAATAAAAAATGACACACACAAATAAAATCTTTAAGTGACTTTTGTGCAACAGAACTATATATCCTACTCGTCAACTATTTTTAGTATCTTTCCAGGCATTTGTTTTTATAGATAACCTCTTGTCCTGTAGTCTCTTTGTGTATAAAATATGTGTCTGTCTCAGACACACAGACTGTTTTTATTTAAAACTTATGCATACCTTAGAGTTCTATGTGATTTAGCTACGCATTTCTTATCTATAGCAACAGACACTGCTATTTATTGAGGTAAAGGTTTATCTTCCATCCCTGCAGTTATGAGACTATAAGCTTAAGAGAAGATTTACACAGAGGAAATTCTCTTCCTAGATTTTTTTTGGCCATTAGGAAGAGCTGCTCTGTGACACTACATGGCTCATTTTGAAGCATAGTGGTCTGAATGCTATTCTAAATTGTTTTTTTTAAAGTTGGAAGGTGTGTTGAAGTTGGTTCTAATGGATATATTTAAATATTGTTCTTCTCCCCTCCATTTTACCAATACTTTTATTTTAGGCATTTAGAGAATGGATTTTATTTTCATGTTAAATTTATTTTTTAGACTATCTTTGGTAAGTCTGATCTTCTGTTCTTTTTTTTTGTACTCATAGATTGCTGTCTCTAAGCTAAGAAAGCTGTTGTCTGTTGTTGTTCTGTTTCTGTTGCCTGTTGAAGACTATTAGGCTGGTAAAAGTCCACTGGGATGAGCATGTATGAATGCAGGATGCACTGAGGTATGAGGGTGGACAAGGTGTGTTATAGATGTGTTTGAAAAAAGGTGGTCTTCAGTGTATCTGGTGTGTAAAAAGTATTAAATAGCTCAGAATTGAAGTAATTGGATATTTAAAACATTTACATTTTTAATTAAAGTGTAAAAAAAATCATGTTTTACTATGGACATGGAATCTCATAATAAGGATCTCACCTGCAGACTGGTGCAGTAATAGAATATTGTTCTGAAATCCTTGCCAAATTCACAACTGGGTAACACACTTAGTGTAACTGGATGCTGGGAGCCAACAAATATATGACTATTATTTTCACTTGTGAAGTTTAAGAAAAATGCTCTTCGATCTGTGAACAAAACCAAGTGAAAAAGACAATACTTATGCAAAATTTCTCAGATAATTTGATTATGGAATTATAAACTCATGGGATGATTTGGCATAAACTGAGAGCAAGGTCACATTTTGTATTAAGGTTCTGTTCAGAAAGGATTAATACATGATGTTTAACACATTGTTGGAGTCCAGTGGGACCGCAGATTACTTATAAAAATTTATAACGCAAGACAATACCATCTAGTTATTTCTGATGTTGCCTCTAGTGGCCATAACACAAAGTACCTCTGCGTGTAATGGGCTTATAATATCTGTTAATTACATATTAGTCATTTATAAATGGGGTCTTAATGTGAAGTGTGACTGACAGTATTTAGCAAGCCTTTGCCAGAGATTTTTATTTATAAGAGTTTAAAAAGAAGTTACCACATTTTAAATTAGGCCTCTGATATTCAAAATGCTGAAGGTTGTTATTCTGTGTTTGGCACTATATTTTTTCCACATATATGTCTCCAAAAAGACATGCACTTGTTTTGAGGAGGCAGAATGACAAAAAAAAAAAATTGTCCTAGAGTCATGACCAAAAACTGACCTCATGGAGCAGAGGCAGAGTCTACTCTTGAGCTTACTTGTACTTCTGAGGTGCCTGAGGTAAAAGCTAGAGTTTTAATCCTTTCACACCCAGCACTGTATTGGCAGCAGTGATTTAGGAGCAGCCAAAAGCTGTTGTCAATTTGGCAGTGGCTGTGAGAAGGTTGAAATTGTAGCTCTGACCTCAAGAATGACTCTGCCCCTGCCTGGCTGGGAGAGAAGCATTCCAGTGAAGAATTCAGCTTCCTCGCTTGAGTCGCATAGCACAATTTTGAAGACCTAATTTTTGGGAGAAAGGTGCATGTGGTAAGTGAGTAAAAGTTGTAGTTCATTAATTTTGTTTCTGAAATTTATATTAGTCACCTTAACAAAGTCAGATCTTTGAGGTGAGGGATGGGCAGCATAATAGCACACTGCCCATCTAAGCCACATTGAAAACTTTTGGGAGGATATGTTAATTCTTGGCTTAAAAACGGCTTCTTCAAACCATCTCGCCCATGCAAACTCTGCTGAATGTGATGGACATCTGTGCCCGCATGATGTCATGCTGATTTTAGTGGGGTTGCACAGAGAACTTGTTAAGGTTGTGGGGCCCTAAGTTCTCTGATTTTTTTTTTTTTTAATTTTTTTTTTCAGTCTGCATCATATGGAAGAACTTGAAAATCTGCCCTAGTTAAGGTTTTACTTGGACCCAAGTATATGCGTATAGTTCCCTGTCTTACGAACATTTTCTTCTTTGGCTCATGAATAGCAGCATTTCCTCTATCTCTTCTAATGGGTACAGGGTGAAAAGGGATGCAGAAGTTAATTTTTGACTAAAATGACCCTGGTAAAACCTCTGTGCCCTGTCATAGGAAATTTCTCTGTACTGATAGGTAAGCCATGCATTGGTGCATCAGTGAAATGGAGATTTCTGATTCCAGTGTAGAGACAGGTTGTTGAGCAGAAAGGGGTATCAATAGAAGTGCAAATTTTTCCTTTCTAGGAAGAACAAAAGGCTTTTGGTAGTTGATGTTCAAAGGTTTACCTTTGCATTCTTGCATTTTTTGGTCAGAAAAATTTGATAAGGTTAGGATAGCAATATTCAATTAACAATATTAATGAAAAGTCTAGGATATAATAGCAAGAAGAACTTGGTGATTTAATTTAAGAATGAATGGGAAGGGACTAAGGAAGGGTTTAGGCCTTGAATAAAGAAGAAGAAATACTTATGTTTTTAACCAGATGGGTGGATGATTATTATTTGTTTAACTAGGAGCTAGGAGATTTTACATTTTGAGAAGGTGAAGAGATTTAGTGCACAAGGAAGAAGGTTGCTGTTGTTCCTTGGAGGCTTTGCTGCTGCCTGTAGAACGTACAGTGAAGATATGAGCTCTCTAATTTGATAGTGTAATTTAGTTTTACTATCCAGTTTAATTGATATTATAACAGTGGTGTTATGGGAGCTCCAGAGGAACCAGTGAGGCTCTTTACCCCTATTTCATAATGAGAAAAAAGAAATTTTGAGTTTGAAAAAATACTTACAGGCTACTGAGTCAACAGTCAGGCTTGTCATTGGTTTTCTCAGGTGTTGCTGACTTATTAGCTGTGTAATTTAAATATAAATAAACTAGAAAGAAAACCTTAACCTAGTCTCTTACAGGCAATCCTATGCCACTTCGTGTGTCAAATGTTATTTCCATCCTCCTTCAGGTCCACCGTTCAAAGTAACTTTTCATGCAGTCCTCTCTGAATGGGTAGAGTGATTCAGCAAAAATTAAAATCAAATGCAAATCAAAACATATTGACATAATAAAAGAGTAACCTGGCACTTGGATTTAAGGTTCAGCCCAGCTTTCCAACTCTTGGTTTGGAGTTGTTCTTTTTTTGTAGGTATAATCTCATCCATCTGCCATTGTTGATAGCCCTTCCCTTCAGTGCTTGTGCAGGAGAAATGAGAAACTGGACTGCCATGTGGGTCTGCTCCTAATTTTCCTCACCCCTTCTCCTGAGATGTGGGGTATTATATGCCCAGATACTGTGTTTATAAGTAACTTGAAATATCTGTGTATTTAATAATACATTCAGTCCTTTGCAGTCAATGTCCTTGCACCTCCTTATGATGGAACAGTTGTTGCATGTGTTGTGCCTATTGTAGATTGTGAGTTCTTTAGAGTAATGACATTCTTTTATGTGGTTCTTTAAACTATGGTGTACACATGCCACGTTCTGTAAATAGCTTCCCATAAAAACATGAAAGGAGATAAAATGGTACATGTCTTTTCTGTTTCTAGTTTAAGGTATTCTATTGGTATGATTATGTTTAAGGGTTTTATCATCATTTAGACTACATTAAGATGTTATTTTCAAAGTGTTGGAATTTATGTATAAAGTATTCATGATAAGTTTAGAAAAGTTGCTTAAAAGTTTTTAAAATAGTTTGAACATTTTCATGTTATCCAGATTTGAAAGGGATGCTATCAACTTAGGTTTGAGTCCAGTTTCTATTTTATTTTAAAATGCCTTCTGTTTCTGAGGCTTTTATGGATTTGCATTTTCCTGCTTTTCCCTATAAGTAAAAGGGCTAAAATTATATTTTAATTAAGTAATAAATCTGAGGCTTTAATAAATACTGCATGAGACTGTATCCCGAGACTTGTAATAAATTATGGTAGTAAGCAATACTGCTATGTGAGAAATTCAACA
Source organism: Crocodylus siamensis (assembly GCF_052110815.1). Classification (NCBI taxonomy): domain Eukaryota; kingdom Metazoa; phylum Chordata; order Crocodylia; family Crocodylidae; genus Crocodylus; species Crocodylus siamensis. Next base: position 164,184,531 of record NC_143397.1, on the reverse strand, counting down.
CTTATTGTACTAGTGTTTAGAGTGATGTTGTAGCAGTGATGATCCAGGAATTATGTGAGGCAGGGATTTCTTCAGGTGATACCATATATTGGACCGACTGCATAGCTGGGATTGAGTTAAAGAAGCTGTCAAGTGCAAGACCTGATGAAGAATGTCTTGCATTCAGAAGCTTGTCTAGTTCTGTGCCAACTACTGTATAGTCCAGTAAAAGGTATCACCCTAAAAATCCTTGCTTCTTACAGTTACTATACTTAGTATTGCTACTCTTCATTACTTTTATCAGTAATTTCACAATATTTAGTATATTTCTTAAAGCCTGAGCTCTTGGAATCAGATGATTACCTGAGAATCTCAGATTTTGCTGAAAGAAAAAAAATGTTGACCCTCTAGTTTCAAAAATACGTTGGCCAGTGAGACTTAAATGAACCCCTAAGTCTCACACCAGAAATCATGTTAAAAGAATTCCAAAACTATTATTCTTATAATTATTTTTAATTGCTTAGTTTTTATGAGTCTGCTTTGTGCTCTCTGAAAACCTGTGGTTAGCAATTCTGTATACTGGATGAGAGCAGTGGCCTGCCTTGTTCAACAGAGGATAGTGTTGGATGCTTAGTAGTAATCTGTAGTAGTGAATCTAGTTTTGAATGGTTGTGGACAGTTGAAAGGTTATTAGCACATGTTTGTTTACTCTGTGAAGATAAGACTTCGGAGAAAACAGAGTGGCACTGTCTGGAATGCTCAGTCACTGCAGTTCCATGGAGGATATTGATTAGTTCCTAGAGATTGCAGGGGACTCACTATCTCCCTTTTCACTGTAGAACATTGATGAACTCTTTAATCTTTAAGGTTCGTGATTCTCTTTCATTGTTGTTGTGGATGGTTCATCAGAGTTGAATAGTGTAACTGAATTGACATGCTGTCTTGCTTGTGACTTGCATGTGTTTCACATGTTAATTTTGAAATGAAGTTGCTATTTCTTTTGGGTGACTAAGAGAAGGAATAGTCTTTTTTTTTTTTTTATTGTAATGTGCTCAGTATGGAACGAGCCATGTTTTTCTACAAAGTGTTTACAATTCCAAACCCCATGCTACTCCTACCAAAAAAAAACCCAACAAAACCTTCTAGAGCGCTTAGATTCGTGATCTTGACTTCTACTAAAGTCAGAGAAAATGTCATTCAATGGAATACCTAAAAACAGAACTTGCCACAAAAAAAGGTAGACACTTTAAACTGATCAGTTTCACTGCTGATTCAACAGTAAAAGTAATAGTTTGGCAATTTAGCTGAGCTTAATTATGGGAGACAAAAAAATTCACTGTTAGAAGTGATGAAATGTTTTCCTTGTTGTGATGTAACCTGTTTATATTGGGTGACTAAGCTTTTCAACACCCACAGAAGCCACAGAGACATCTGGCTTTCAATACATTTTCATCATTAGCTAAAATAACAGCTCTCAGAAAAAAAAAATTTTCTTTTCACTATTTGTCTTGAGTGCTAAGTACATTTTGTATACATATCAACTACAATGCCAATTTAAAAGGCCCCCTCGTAGTTGGATGGAGTGGTGATCATAAGCTGGCAAGCAAGTTGGTACAGACTTGTGTAAAACCGTGTCATTATCTGTCAGACACCTGCAGTGTGAAAAAAATTGTCACTGTGTTTTAATGTACTTAACTAGTGAAGCTCAGAATCAAGTAAACTAAAGATGCCCAAACCAGAAAAGTTGGGCCACCTTAAGTTTATCTGAATATAAGGTTTTTTATTCCTATATGTATACGGGCTTTTTCATTCATGTGAATTAAAAAATTATATTGGAGAGCTGTATCAATTTATAGTTGCACGCATCCGTGGCATACAATAAAAAGAACAGGGAATAAATACTGGAAATTGCATGTTTTTCGTGACTTTGACAGGCTCAGAGCAATATGGAATTCAAGATATGAAATTCAGGTGCTGGTTGCTGTACCACAGCTGTCAAACATGCATTTATTTTCGTTCAACTTGAGTAACTCCTAGAACTAGCAATATCTAATATGAAGCTAAAGTGGTCATTGGTTCTGTAATGTAACAACATGGAGTTAAAGAAATACAGACAGCTTTTATTTTGTTGTACTCTGTGGAATTGAAAAAAACAATACATTTCTGCTGTCATAGACGTCAGGTCTAAAAGCTTTTGCTTTGGAACCTGCTTCTACTATACACTAGCAGGAGTATCCCTAACCACAAACATTCAAAAATTATGAGTCAGTTTCCCTGCCCAAATAATGGAGATTTTTAAACTAATATATTTTGTTTTCTTTTTACTTGAAAATTTTCTTTTCTGAGTTTTCTGCATTTCCTTTTTCCTAGTCCTCCTTTGCAAGCCAGAGGGGTAAATCCTATTTTATAGCTTTTTAAAAAATAAGCTTAGATTTTTAACTTGACTCCAAGAGCTGAGATTTAACGGGGGGAAACTACCAATTAGTGTAAGTATCTTGATAGGGTAGTGAGATTAGCTAATGCAGACATGTTCCCTATTAGATTTGATCAGAAATATAAAAGGAAAATGAATGAGGGTGAAGAAGAGCTTGCTTCAGCCACATTTACATCCAGATCTGACACTTTTATAATAAAGGTAGTAGATCGGCAGATTGAAGTTGTCAGACATATCACGCAGTGGTGGAAAGCTGCTTGTCACTGAGTAGATGGAGCACAGTACAAACGATCTGTACCGTACTCTGCATTTGTCTGTGCTGTCAATTTACTTTTTGCTTTATTTAACTATCTAGTTTCTGATGCGTTAGCAGTACCCTCTTCAACATGTCACGCACCAGGAAAATCAAACTTTTTCGTCCATAGGCAGCTGCTAGACTTTTCACTATGGACAATGTAATTTCCTCTTGCTTGCATCAGAATTTGAAGGAGCTCGAACTCAGGGCAAGAGAAATTAAAGCCAACATTTTCTGAGTACCTGTTAATTTTGGTTGCCCATTTTAAGAAATGTAGCTCTGATTTTTCACAAGGATTATGCACCCAGGGCCCCAATGACTTCCCTGGATTCAGCATCTCTGATCAGGCTCAAAATGTCTTTAAGTTGGGTGCCAAAGATGAATGTCCACTTCTAAAAATTTGGGGTAAGTGATTTGTCAAAAGTCATATAACCCCATGGCAGGCTCCCTCTCTTTATTTTGTACTGTGTTGACCAGTGATATTCTTAAATTGAATCTGTAGTACTTGGAACTCTTGGCTTTTATGTACAGTAAAATCCCTGTTATGTGGCTTTTGAGTAACCCTAACAATCTATTAATCGGAATTTCTGGCTCATTGGCTGGACGTGGGCGGGGGAGGAGGGGACTGGGGGAGCTCGCACACGGTGGCTGCTGCTGCCACCACCCTGCGCTGTAGCTGCTCCTCTTGCGGCCACTGCTTTCCCCACCCACCCCACCTCAGTGTCCAGCTGAAAACCGCTGGCCTCAGGTAACCTACATTTTTAGATGTCTGGCACTCCCCATTCACACTGGATAACAGGGATTTTATTGTAAATATTGAAGTATCTGTTACATTGCTGTAGGGTTATCACTTATCTACATTACCATAGGAGAGCTCAGTTCTATTTTTGTAACTTAAAAAAGAAGAAACAAATATATAAAACAAGGGGAAGGGAAATCGTAACAAGAGGCCAACAATGATAGCAAAACTGTTCTTTTAAGAAAAACGCTGATAATTCAATAAATGGAAGAAATGAAATAAGATGTCCTGGAGTATGAGAATAAGTTACAGAATGCGACTCAGACATAGAGCTTGTGATGTATTATGTCAGCTTTGAGGCTTTGTAGTTTATGTAGGCAGAAACCTGTGGTAACCCAGTGATGATCAGGGATCCTGGTTTTCTCTGATTAAAAAATCACAGATTCTCTGATTAAAACTCCCCAAATCTGCAATTAAAATGAAATGCCACTGTGTGTGTATCAGTTGAACACAATGTTTTATTGATATATTTACAATTTTAAAGCCATTTGGAAACCTACCAGAATAGGCTGCCTGCCTCAATCACTAAAATAAATTCTAAATGCATATAAATTTTGGTATTTCATTTTGGGTTTTTGTCATGGAAAATCAGACCTCTCTCTGGCCCCCTTCGGTCACCAGGTTGCAGGTCCAGGCCCTCACTTCCCACCTACAGCCCCTCCCCCCCCCCGGTGCCCCTTCTGGTGTCCCTTGCTCTCTACCTACAGCCCCCTGGTCCTGCTGGTGCCCCTCACTCCCCACCCAGAGCCCCCTACTACCTAGCCCTGCCAGAGGCTGCCCCCAGCTGTCAGGGCTATGGGGCCAGGGGCCCAGGTCTGGAGTCCCCTTCCCCCTGCAGTAGTGCCTGCGCCCTGGTTGCTGGTCATGGGAGGCTGTGACCACTGTGGCAGAGTGATGCACAGAGCCTGGCTCCCCCTCCCTCATGGGCGGCATGGCCAGAGTGGACCCTGCTTGGGGGTTGGGTGCGGGCTGCCCACTGTGGGCTCCAGCTCCTCCCCCTTCTGCCCCCCCCTTGGGGCCTTTGTGGCTCAGTGGGTGGGACCTAGCACCACAGGGCACAGTAGGGCTGGATGGGGAAGCTTGCTGCCACTGCTGAGAGGCCTGCACCACCCTAGTGAGGTGTCCCTTGCCTGCCCAGCAACAGTGAGAGGCGCAACTCCACACTGCCACCCCTGCTGCTGCTAGGGCAGTGTAGGGCTTGCAACATCAAGGAGCTTCCCTGCCTGTAGTGGGCAGCTTGCATCCACCTGTACCCTGTGCGTAGATATGGGTGGCATGTGCTCCCCCTGGGAATGCAAGTAGCAGCAGGAAGCCAGCCCTGCCCCCTCCCCACCCTGGTTGAGCCATGGTTCTGTCCCACTCTCTGCTGCAGTCCTGAAGCTGTGCATTCTGGCCCTGGGCCCCAAGCCCCATGTACCACCTGGGCTGGGCAGTAAGCTCCAGCCCCAGCCTTGCCCAATCACTTCTTCCATCCCTCCCTCTGTATGGGTGGCTCAATCTCTCTTCCCCCCTGCTAGCCTTACCTGCGGAGCTGCTTTGCAGGCTGCCTGGTGGCCATGAGCATGTGCGAGTGCACACATGCATGTGCACATGGCAGACCCTGCCTGACCGCCCTTCTCATGTTCCCCCAAACCCTTTGCAAGCATTGGGATCTCTGCGAGTCAGCAGGAGCTCTTTGCAGAAGTGCAAAATCTGCATGTTTCTCTGATAAAATGAAAAATCTGCATTTTTCCTGGTCAAAAGAGAAAATCCTCAATTTTTTTTCTCCTTTTTCCATTGGAAAGGGAAAACTGGGGTCCCTTGTGATGCCTTAAGCCTTTATTATGTCTAGAGGGCTGCTAATTTTAGCGCCTAATCGTGGTTCTGTCAAATCTAATAAGAATTTCCCATTGCAGAGCAACTGGTGCTCCCATTAATTTTTAGGGGGAGCATTTGATCAACAGCATGGTAAATCTGGTCCTTTTCATCCTCCTCTCTGATCAGATAGTTTTAGAACAAAAGGTATAGATACAATAAGAGTATTGATATGAAATGATATTCATGTCATCTGTTAGGATGCAACTGCGATTCTGTAGCAGGACAAATCTGTCAGAACCACTGCACCTTTTAACTCTTGCATTCAGAGTCAAAGTTGGGGTGATTCAGCTCATTTGTATTGATTCAGGTTCATGCTGACTTAATAATTGTATTATGTATATAACAGCTAACATGTACTCCTGAGAGGCAACTCTACTTTCCATTTTAAAATAGGTAAACCTAATCTATACCCAAAAGATGCAACAGTGAAGAAACCTGGCTTTGCTTCCTTTGCAGGAAAGGTAACCTGCTGCTTGCTGTTGGCCAATTTATCACCCATCTTACAAACAGGAAGAAAAAGCTCTCATGGGTCGCATTAAGTTCTTAGCTGCCAGAAAATAAACCTCTAGAACAAACAGATTGATACTTGTCTAACTAAGAGTACCAGCCAAACAACATAAGATTCTCCATTCATGCAGTCCTGAGCCTCACCCCTACCTAATATGCCATTAGGATTTGTCTGCATATTTTAAAGATTTCCTTTTAAACTACAGTAATCTGGCTTAGGCACAGTTGGAAATAGATTAATTTGGTTTCAACCACCAGCTGCCTTTCAGATCTCTTGGGACTAAAATCTCTGCTTGTGACAAATTACAGCTGAAAATTAGTTGGGACTGTGGGTGGGCTGTGAAACAAAAAGAATTAACTTAAAACTACTGAATTTAGCCAAGTTGGGTTGACAGTGTCCTGTGAAGGCTTTAGTGTGAAGCACACTCTTGCGTAATAGCCTGTTGGAAGCTTGGATTTTCCTTTGGCATGTCTCAGCTTTCAAGTTAGTTAGCTACTGCTAGCATCTTCTGCAATAACAAAGATAAAGAGGCCTGTGCTGGGAAGGTGGCTGTTGATTTCAAATGAACTGCAAAATTGCAAGAAAAAAACCCAGACTTGCTTGGTGGATGGGTATCCCATTGTGCATTGGTCTTTAAACTCAAGATCTCATAGAAGATGACAAAAACTACTGTGTATTACTGCTAGGTTTGTGTCAAATGCTCTTCACTACCTGGTACTAGTCTGTATTGATGAACAAATTACTTATTTGTTTTTTTTTTATTTGAAGTGAAGTACTCGTGTTTTAGCAGATGCCAATGAGATTCAGTATTTGGCTTAACAAAACAAGAAAACTAGCAGGGAAAAGTTGGATGGAAAAAAAACCATTGCCGTTATACAAGCAGTTGGCTGCTTTGATGTTGGCTGTGTTGTTTTTCCTGTAACAAAGAACTTTCCATGAAATCCATTAAGTGCATATCCTCTCAATACCCAATTCTCCAGTACCTGACCCTTGAAAAAGTGCATATTATACTTACTTGAATACAAGATGAGGTTTTTTTTCCCCCCCAGTTGGCGTGGGGGAAAAAAGCCTATCATTTTATAATCCATACAAGGAAATCTCCGTAAATACTTTGTTGTTCATTAAACTGCTGCCAAAAGTAACATGTGATCAGCAATGGAAATCAACTGTGAAGCTGATTAAATGCAGCCAACACTGAGTTTGAGTATAAAACACACAACCCACATTGGGCAAATATGCTGATGGGAACCTACCACAAGGACAGTGTAGTGCAACCTACATGAATAAGACATATGCTAGTGCCCATTAAGCTCAGTCCCCCTTGTTGCTGAAGAATTAGAGGGCATTCATTGAGACTGCCCCATATAAGCCAGTTTCTACAGCTTTTCAGAGTTGCCATCTTGACCTGGCCTAGCAAGAAACTGGCCAGGCAGATTATGCTCTACTTGGCTGCTTGTCATGGGTTAGAGAAGACATTTGCAGTCTTGGAGAATTCCAAGTCCAGCGTGACAAAGAGGGTGCAGCGGGTAGGAAAGAGTAGCTGCAGCTTGGAGCAGTCCAGGAAGGTGTGGAAGGTGGCTCCTCCACCTTGCAGAATGGGCAGGCTGCTGACAGCACCAGGTCTAAATGGCAAACAAAGATGCCTGTAACCAGGGCCCCGTGCAGCAGTTGCTGATGGAGGCCATCAGTTGTTTTGGTGATACGTAGCTCATACAAGGTATACCAGGCTGGGGGAGCTTCCTCTAGTGTTGCTGCCACTAGGCACTGTCTCAGTTTCATAGTTGGTAGGGTTGGAAGGGACATGAGCATATCATCTAGTCCGACCCCCTGGCCTGGGCAGAAAAGGATGCTGGGGTCAAATGACCCCTGCTAGGTGGCTGTCTAGCCTCTTTTTGAAGACCCCCAGGGTAGGGGCAAGCACCACTTCCTTTGGAAGTTGGTTCCAGCTCCTAGCTGCCCTGGCAGTGAAGTAGCACCTCCTGATATCTAGTCTCAATCTACTCTCAGTCAATTTTATGGCTGTAGTTCCTTGTTACCCCCGGTAGTGCTTGGTAGGCTCAAAGTCGTGTCGGGGCAGGTGGTGAGGACACAGGTATGTCACACTTAGACTGTCCATGTGTGCAGTGCATTCCCAGACAGGATGTCAAAGCAGATTCAAAGTAATTCTATCAATCTGCTGCTTGTGCCACTTGTGTTTCTGTATGGAGCTGTATCTCTCCCTTCTGCAAGTCCTCACCCCCAGTGGAGCTATCTTACAGGACTCTGTTTCAATGGGGCTGGGTTCCTCCAACCACCAAATCAGTCAAACACATATACGCATGTACGCACAAATTAACAGGGCATGCCTGAGCCGAGCCAGGTTATTCAGCGTTGACAGGCTAACACCCTCATATACGTTGAACTCTGTTCATCAGGGTAACAATAAAATGCAGTCAGATACAAGCACACAGGTTAACAGAGCACATCTGAGTCAGGCCAGGTTATTCAGCATTGACAGGCTGACACCCTCATATGCCTTGAACTCAGTTCATCCCTTATTTCAGCAGAACAATAATAAATGCAGTTAGACACACATACATACATACATACATACATACATGCTAACAGGGTATGTCTGAGCAGGCTGGGTCCGATCAGCACTTTCAGCTGATACCCTCACGTGCCTCAAAACTCAACAGGTCCCAATCTCTTGTCACAATGGTCCTAGTAGTAACTCCCTTGATGAGCAGACCCCGCCGTAGTTTTGGGCATTACAGGGATCTTTGGCTTAGGTAAAATAAGCGTTGCTGCAGAGCAAATGGGGAGGTCAAGGGGAAGGAAGAGTAAATGAGGTTCATAGAGAGAGTATAGCGACCAGCTTGACCATAGAAGTTATTTATTGCCAGGTATATAAACTTAGGATGATACCAGTAGTAATAGCCATACAAGAGAGACAAATGAAACTGTTACAATATTACATCATTTCAATTAGGTATTTGGGAAAGTCTAGCTCAAGTCTGATCAGCAAAAGTCAGGTTTAGAAAGCTGTGCCTGGAGTCAGAGAGAGAGAGAGAGTTTGGGGGGGGGGGTCTCACTACTCAGTGAAGCTTGAACCAGTCAAGGTTCCCAGGTGTTTGTTGGAGCTTGCAGACTGGCAGAGCCCTCAACATGATCAGTGAAGGTAGAAAAGGAGTGGAACTGGTGCAGCTTTTGGATTGAAGCACCAGGAGAGAAACTTGAGCTTGGGTAGGGTTTTTTGTAGAGAACTAACAATGGCTCAAGGGAGAACACTAGGTTTGTTTATGGGTAAATGATGGCTCATATTCTCAATAATGGGAACTGATCACTCCTGGCATTATTCTGAGGGAGCTCACGATACAGGCAGGCAGATTCAGTGTTTTGGGTACCAGTAAAGGAGTCATTACTACAACTGGTCTAATAAATGCTGAGCTGGGTGTGTGCAGATGTGGGTTGATTAGCATTTGGAGCAGGGATCCCACCTCATGCAGAGCTCCCCTGCTTCTCTGGTCGCAGAGTTCAGTGCAGTCCTTGCCTTGGAATCTCTGTTCTCCATCCTGAACGCTAATGAAGGTGCTTTCCTGTCCCATCTCCCATGTAAATGAGTTGTCATTTGGTTCCATCTCTGATGTAAATGAGACCAGGATGGAGAACAGAGATTTGCTTCGCTCCTGTCACACTTGTCTGGAGGGCTTTTGGTGTGTCTCACTGCATCTTCAGTTCTTGTTCAGGTAGAGATGTGTGTGGGTGTGAGGGGGGCGATGAGGGGTGAGTCTTTTGTGAGTCAGACAGGCTGTGTACTGTGCTAGGGTTCCCCAAGACCACAGAGCTGACAGGTAACACTTCCCAGAGCCATTGCTGCCTATTTCAGAAGGAGTCCACAAGGAGCTTTCAGAGCCTTTCCGGCAGGGTCATCAGCGGGTCCAGAATGGCACACCTGTGCCATAGAGTAGCAGATGCCAGGTTGTTGGTGACTAGGACCCGGCCATGGTAGTAGAGCGGGGAAGGTGTCCGTACCACCACCTGAACTGAGGGCTTCCCAGTTCTTGACTAGATAGGCTGGCAGGCCTAGGAAAATGCCCAGGGCTTTGAAGCCATTGTGGCACCAAGACAAGCCTCCAGTCAGGTCTGTGGGGCTGAGCGTTGGCCTAGGTGCCAAGCAGAAATCTGTTTCATAGATTTCATAGACATTAGGGCTGGAAGAGACCATGGAAGATCGAGTCCAGCCCCCGGCCCAAAGGGCAGGAAGTCAGCTGGGGTCATAGGATGCCAGCAAGATAAGCGTCCAATTTGCTCTTGAAGGTGTTCAGTGTAGGTGCCTGAACCACCTCCGATGGCAGGCTGTGCCAGACCTTGGGGGCTCAGTAAAGAAATTCTTCCTTATGTCCAGCCTGAAACGGTCTAGTAGTTTATGAACGGTAGTAGTTTATGACTGTTTATGAGTGTTCAACCTCATCATCCCTTGGGGTGCTCTGGTGAACAAATGTTTCCCCAGATACTGGTGGTCACTCCTGATAAACTTACAGGTGGCCATCAGATCACCCCTAAGCCTGCGCTTTTCCAGGCTGAAGAGCCCCATGACTCTCAGCCTGTCACCGTAAGTTCTACTTTCCTGACCTCTGATCATGCTGTTCTCTGGACTCTCTCAAGCTTCTCCACATCCTTTTTGAATTGTGGAGTCCAAAACTGGACACAGTACTCCAGCTGCAGCCTCACCAAGACCAAGTACAAGGGGAGAATGACATCCAGGGATTTGTTTGAGAAGCTTCTACGGATGCAAGCCAGCGTTTTGGTCGCTTTACTAGACGCGACATTGCATTGCAGGCTCATGTTCATCTTGTGGTCAATGATGACCCCCAAGTCTCTTTCTTCCGTAGTGCTAGGCAGCATAGCACTGCCGAGCCTATAAGGATGCTGCAGGTTTTTCTTCCCAAGGTGGAGAACCTAGCATTTTTCAGTGTTAAACACCATCAGGTTCTCGTCTACCCATTTGCTGAGCCTGTCCAGGTCAGCGTGGATCACCCGCCTGTCTTTGGGTGTAGATGCTTTGCCCCAAAGTTTGGTGTCATTGGCAAACTTGGCCAGTCTGCTTCTGATGCCAATGTCCACATTAATGAAGATGTTGAACAATATGGGTCCAAGGACAGAGCCCTGGGGGACCCCCCTGGTCACAGGACACCATGATGAGTGACTTCCATCAATTATTACTCTCTGGGTCCGACCACGGAGCCAATTTCCCAGCCGGCGGATCATGGTGGACCCAAGGCCACAGTTGGTTAGTTTCCCCAAGAGGTGATCATAGGTTACCAGATCAAAGTCTTTTTTGAAGTCAAGATATAGGACATCAATCTCTTCTCTGTTGTCCAGGTGATAGGTTACCTGGTCATAGAAGGAAATGAGATGGGTCAAGCAAGACCTACCCACAACAAACCCGTGCTGGCTATCCCTTAGGATGTTGGTGTCGGCCAGTCCGTTAATGATGGCCTCTTTAATAAACTTTTCTAAGATCTTCCCCGGGATAGAAGTCAGGCTGATGGGCCTATAGTTAACTGGATCCACTTTCCTCCACTTCTTGAAGTTGGGACCATGTTGGCCACCTTCCAGTCTTCGAGCTCTACACCAGAGTGCTAGGAGTTTTCAAAGATCTGTGCCAGAGGCTGGGCTATGATGCTTGCCAGCTCCTTGAGTACCCTGGGGTGTAGATTGTCAGGGCCAGCTGACTTGAAGGTATCCAGCTTCTCAAGATGTTCCTTCACGAGGTCAGCATTAATGGAGGGTGGGGGATCTCCCTCACCCGGACCTCCCTGTTCCGTAGTGGGTATGGGCGTCCCATGGGACTGATGAAAGACCAACGCAAAGTACCCATTTAATAGGTTGGCTTTTTCCTGGGTGTCAGTTGTCAGTTGCCCCATCTGGTTCAGCAGGGGTCCAATGTTGCCCTTGCTTTTCCTCTGAAAAAGGACTTTTTATTGTCCTTGATGCTCGAAGCTAGTTGGAGTTCAGTTGCAGCCTTGGCTTTCCTGGTATGCTCCCTGCAGGACCAGACCAGTGCAGAATAATCCTTTTTGGAGGTGAATCCCATCCTCCATCCTTTGTAGGCCTTTCTTTTTCACCTTAGGGGGTCTGTTATGTCCCTGGAGAGCCAGGGGGGCTGCTGTGCCCTCTTGCAGCCTTTCCTCCAAGATGGAATAGACTTAGCTTGTGTATTGAGGATCGCTTCCTTGAGGAGCAACCACTCTTCTTGAACTCCCCTCTCCCTGGGATCATGGTCCCTTAGGGCCTGACTGACAAACTTCCTGAGCTTGTCATAGTTGGCTTTCCTGAAGTCAAGGACTTCTGTGTTGCTGACTGACTTGCCAACTTTACGGTGGATGATGAATGTGATCAGCTCATGGTCACTGTCACCCAGCTTCCCATTGATCACTAGGGTTGCCAATTAGGTCATCCCCAGTAGCCAGTACCAGGTCAAGCAGCGCTTTGCCTCTCGTTGGCCCGTAGACTTCTTGAGTCAGGTAGAGGTCATCCATGCACGAGAGGAAGCTTTGCGACCACTCGGATTTTGCTGAGTGATCCTCCCACAAGACGTCTGGGTAATTGAAGTCACCCATGACCACCATGGTTCTGGAGCATGCGGCCTCAGCCAGTTCCCGGGCGAACTCCTGGTCAAGCTCAGGACTTTGGGTGGGAGCTCTGTAGTAGACTCCCAGTGTTGTGTCCCCTGTGCCGTGTTCCCCACGGATTTTAACCCAGAGGGTCTCCAGTCATCCACCCTGGTTGCCAGTATCAGCTTGCAGGGATGCGTAGCTTTCCTTAACATAAAGAGCTACACTCCCACCCCTTTTATCTACTCGATCCCTCCTGTACAGGGTATAGCCATCTATACCCGAGGCCCAGTCATGAGGGAGTCCCACAGGTCTTCATTGTCCCTATGACATCATAATTATTTGCATTGAGCAGGAGGATGAGCTCCTCCTGCTTATTCCCCAAGCTCCTGGCATTTGTGTACAGGCAGGCAAGTGTGCCCTTGGGGGCTCTTGCCTTGCCCACAGATTGTACCAGGGCTGGGGCAGGGGTGGGCTCCCTTAAGTGCCTTGGCCTGCTGGCTTTGCAAGGGTTGCTCAGTGGGCCAGCAGTGGCAGTAGTCCCCACATCCCCCAACAGGCATAGTTTAAAGCCTGGTGGAGCAGGTCAGCCAGTCTGGCTGAGAATAGCCTCCTCCACAGTGGAGAGAACCTCCTCCCCAGGGGAGTGTTGATACAGACCAAGAAGGTCTCTGAAGACTCTGAGCTCCATGGACCTCATTACTACATATCTGGAGTTAATGCAATGACCACATTAGTCTTGTTTCTAGACTCAGAAAATCATTGGTTTCACTAGAAGGCCTTTGTGTTAAGTGAGTCTACTTTTTTGGAGGGATTTGATCCTGGCTCTAAACAATGGATGTTCTGTCTCTGAGAGGTGTGGAGTAACCTTAAAGGTATGAGGTGGTTCAACCCTGGGCACACTGATTATTTAGTTAGGTTTCTATGCCGCAGATATGTCAGATGGTACATCTATGATAAAATCTTAACTTCTCTTTAACCACAGATCTTGTATTGAACAGCATGTGGATAAAGACTTGATTTTTGTCATTTCTGTTCTCTTCTGGAGGACAAGGGAAGATGGTGCAAAAACAAATTTCTAGACAGAAACAAATTTATTTGAGTGTTTTGGGACGTGTGTTCATGCTCAAAGCTGATTGGCTGATCAATTAGCTTCTCAATTGTTGACCTTGTGAACTTTATCCGGGACTCTAAGTTCTGACTGAGAATTTAAATTGGACTTTTGTAATCCTGTAAAGGTGCCTTTTTGTTAATTCAGTGATTACCCTTATCAGACCTGTGGCAATCTCATATTCTAACCCATTCAGTCTTGTGTTGGGATTGGTGCTTGCTGGTACATTGGTCCTTTTCATCTGGCTGTTGAAATTGCTAAATGTTGCCCTCTTTATCCTTCTTTCGCATTCAGTGCCAAAAGAGTGGCTGGGTCCCTGAGATCATGGCTGGGTCCCTGAGATCATGGCTCTGTCTGATCTGAATTATACTTCCAGGTGACAAAAGGAAGGAGAGCAATCTCTACAGCCTTCTGTGACTAACAAGAAGATGGCTTAAATTGTGACTTGTTCTGTTTTTCTTTCTACCACTATGTGGATATTTTCTACTCATCAATTTCCTTGAAACCCCTATACATAGTATCAACAACTTTAAATTATTTACCATTGCTACCCTAAACACATTTTTAAACTTAACTTCAAACTTTGTCATGTTTTTGTGCTTATAGGTCGTGGTGGGCAATTTATTTCAAGCGGAGGGCAGCTTACTGAGTTTTGGCGAGCCATCGAGGGCCGCATGACAGGCAGTCAGGGGCAGATAAATATAAATTGGGCCAGTGGGCCAGATAGGAAGGCCTGGTGGGCCTCATCTGGCCCATGGGCTGCATTTTGCCCACCCCTGTTATAGGTCATAGTTTAAGATGAAATCTAAGTAGTACTTGTCTGTGTTGCAAGAATGCTTTCCTCTGATGTTGATTGGTGTTCATTAGAAAGAGATGCAAACACCTGTCAATCTTCCCATATTCTACCTCTTAAGAAATAAACTCTTTGCTACCTCCTTTTCATTTCTCCATCTGATTTGTTTTATAGTTGTGGTCCTCAAATTCTGATTAGTTCAACATCTGAAGCCAGCGCAAAACTGAGTTGTCTAGTGGTGCCACCATTAGGTGGTAGAAGCTGTTTTCTTTTCCAGGCTCTGTACATTAGATGCTCTTCAGGCTTTCATAATTTGTTAGGCATATTATAAATCTAGAGAGGAGAATATTTTTATGCTGTTTTGACCTGGAAAAAAAAATTATAATCAAACTTAGATGTACCAAGTTGGCGTGCGTTTGCAACAATAAAAATAAGGATTAAAAATGTTGTTTCAAATGCAGCAATTGGATTTAGCCATCTAGAAGTATGTGGCATCCATTGGAAGCTGAAGGAACTCTTGAGGAGTATAATTCAAGGCAGCTTTCCTCCCCCCCCCAGTGCTTTTTAGCTGTCAAGTGTTAGCAGCCATGGTCTTTTCTAGAACATGTTCTGGTTTAGTTTAATCCTGCATTTGCGCTGTGAGTTAAACTAGATGTCCCACAAGGTCCCTTTCAACCATGCAGATATATGATTCTACCCTTTACAGTTAAGTGTAGCAGTTGGGAGCTTTCTGCTGATCTGTTCCTGAGACTCATAGATCTTGCAGTCATCTTGGGACTCAGCTTTCAGTACAAGTGGTCTGTTTGATGTGAGAACTCTGATCTTTGTGGTTAAAGATAGCCGGGGTTGTTGTTTCATTCATGCCAAGGTCCTCTTGAACCTAACAGACCATGGGCTACCATTGTTAAGACATGACAGTTCATGTAGCCAGTGGCACATAAGAGAATAATGCCATTTACCTTGGCTGGCTCTAGACTTCCCATTTACTGCAGGTTGACTGGAGGCTTAAACAGTGCTAGAAATCTCCTCTGAACTTTAAAGAGATGCTATAATTACCTTTCCTCTACTCCTGCCATAGAGGACATGAAAATATCTTTATTTTTATGCATTGCTGTAGTTTCAGTTTTGGAGGTAATACAGTTTGCTTTTTTCTTCAGCTATCTCCATTGTCCAGTTCAAAAAAATTTAAAATTGAAAGGATTCTCTTGATACTGGAAACCGTAAAATGTTCCAAATTCTCCTTTTTGACATAGCATAATTGTTAGATAGGACAGTTATATGCTGGATGGGAAATGGATCAACAAAAATTAAAGTTGAAGGAAGTGTGCCTCAGAAACTCAAAATGGATTTTTGCGTGTCTGACTTCAAGACAACCCAATATAGGTGTTCAGCTGGAGTTTTCGCCATCACCATCAGTAAAATAGCTGCTAACTCCCATGAAACATGATATGTATGCTCATTTGAATGAGTAATCAGTAATTTTGTTTTTTAATTTGTCAGAAGAATCAATGCATGTTCTCTTACTATTTTAAAACGTGCATTTACCAACAAACCGCATCATCACATTGGTTTACCTATGTGTTTAAATTATGGTTCAGGAAAATGTATGTCTTCATCTCGCTATTCCTATTTGCACAGTACAAATGCCTCCGGGAGTTTGAGTCATGGAGGCGCTGTGCCACTGGCAAGCTTTCCAAGAGCCAACCAGCGTTGACCATGTTGTTGGCTAGTACTAGGACATCAGCACCCTGACTCCATATGAGAAGACTGCCAGTCACATAGGAAATTATTTTTAAAATTAGCCAGTTGCCTGTCAAGAATGAGGCGGGTGGGGGAGGGGGGTAGACAGCACTGCCACCCACCACCCTGTACTGCCCCTGCTCTGCCCTATGTACCTGCTCCACTTTGTGGCGCCTTGGGCTTTTTAACTGTCTGTACTTAGCCTAGAAGCCAAGGGTGGGGCTTGGCGGGGCGGCTAGCAGGGGGGTCCTAAGACACTGGCTGCTGCTGTAGCTGGAGCAAAGGGCATCTGGAACCTGGGGGCTGAATGTTAACCCTTCATGGGCCACCAGGTGGACAGCTCTGCCTTAACTGATTTGGAGTGGAGGGAGAACAAAAATAGACACCTGCCATGTCTCCTAGTTCTGGTTCTATGAAGTATGGTGCCCTGCCATTAAGCTTGAAGTTGGTAAAACCCAAGAGCATGTGCCTCTGGTGTTTGAAAAAGGAAAATATGCTGGTCTGCATAAAGGAGATTGAGTAAATTAACTTGTTTATCTTTATCTAAAGCCTTTTTAAGGTGGTTCAGGGCTAACAGGCACCTTTGGAAGCTGTTCTCCAGTCTTTCTGAGTGCTTGTGATTGTGGGGGGGAGGTGGGAATAAAAGAAAACTGAGATGAATGAACTAAATCTGTGATGTTAAGGCACATAAACTTGATTCAACTCCTGTGTCTACCCTCTTGTTCAGAAGTAAAGTGGCCTTAGTTTGCAGTAATGAAATCCTGGATTCTTTGAAGGTCAGTCTAGAATTGATTCAGTAGCAGATTATAGCCCCTTTACTTCCTCATGAGATGATCCATACCAGGGTTGAACACATTATAGTTTATCTGCATTATTTTCATATCTGAAGTTGATTGTCACAGCTCTCCTTAGTGTCTCTGTGTAGACTAGCCCTGAATGCTTCTTGTAAGGTGACAGGCCCTTTTCCTTCACTTCTCTTAGGGTAGTGAGAGGTAGTTGGCTGTGGTAGTTGGGATGAAGGCAGGGCAGGGTGCTGCGTTAGATGCCAATTTGTTCCAAGAGCCACGGTCTTTCATAGGCAACACCTGACTTGGTCACATGTTATGAGTGGACTTGGAGAGAACAAGCTAGGTACACTCAGATGTCTTCTTTCAGACCAGATGCAAGTGGATGAATATCATATTCAGTGGTCTCTGGGTGACCGCGCCACTCTGTTCAACATACCATGCAGCCTATTCTGGCACTGGATTGGTATTCCATTACTTGGATTAGTTTTTATAACCCCTATATCCATCAGTGGGTTAACTGCTTTGTTCATCCCTTCTGATCTGTTCCACCCACCTTCCCTTCCCTCAGTAATGCCCCCTTCTTTCCTTCCTTTTCCCTATCCTTTGTATTTAAACATCAAATCCTTTATATTTAAACAAATTGGCAACATGCATTTTTTTTTTGTTTTGATGAAAGTATGAGAGCTTGACTTATCTTTTGAAAAATATCACTGTACTGATACCAAATTAAGTATACTTGAGTAATCAGGTTAAACATCTCTTTCTATTTAGGACACCTTCTCTCTGTAGGCTTATTCATAGCATCTTACAAAGCAGACTGTATAAACTGAGGTCCTTGGATAAGGAACAGCTGTGTCCAGATATGTCCTGGCACACCTGATCTATTTCAGTGGTGTCTACAGACATTGACTGGGGCTGTTATCCCAGCAGGTTGGGCCTGTGCTCCTCCTGGGGCTTCAGGGGCCTAATCCTGCAGGGCAGCTGCCTAGCATGTCACATACCACCTTAGGGCATGTGTTTGCAGGCAGGGGAACCCCCATGGGGTTATCCTGTTGGCAGATGTGTGACTCAGGTTGGGGCATAGCAACACGAAACCCTGCTGATGTTTCAAGCTGCAACACTTCATGTGTGCATCGCTGCAAGTTTTGTAGGGGAAACCGTGGACACTTCCTTGCTTGTGGCTGCGTGGCCCAGGAATACCCCTGCAGGATCAGGCCCCTCCACACCTGCACAAGCATAACTTGGAAATTGCCTTGCAAGTATGCAGTGGGGACCTAGGTTTCCCGCATACCCCACTACCTGCAGGGGAATTCCCATGGCATACATCTGCAAGCCCAGAGCAGGGAAACCCATGGTGGGGTTCCCTACTCAGCTCCTACAGATGTGAATCCCGGGTCACCTGGGGCCACTGTCATGCAGAACTGGCTCCCTGAAGCCCTGGGAGTGCCTGCCTGCGGCTGCCTGCATTCTCATGCCATAAGAAAACAAATCTCTGCCCTGAAAAGATGGCACAAATTCTTACTCCAAGTTGTCATAGCCAGAGTTTGGGGCATTTGTAGGATGACAACTGGCATAGACATTGTTTGCTTGCATTTTGTGTTCCCCCCAAAAATGTTATAGTGGTACAAGGGCAATGTCTGTTTGTTGTCTATGAAAACTCATACCTCTGAACAAGTTAGTTGATGCCACTCTGCCCTGCCTTTTCTCAAGGTAGTTTCCTTTTGTCCTCTTGCTCTGACTGCCCCACTTCCCCCTCTGTTTACCTACTTTAATTAGTCTGCCAAGCTGGATTCAGTCCTCAAGTCTTTCACTTCAGGAGCTGTTAACACTAGTTGTACAATGACTCAAACAGCCTTTTCAGGACAAAATATAGTTTAATCACAAGAGCAGACGTAAAAAAAAAAATAAAGGAACTAGATTCTACCTCAGCAAACTTCTGAATCCATATAGTTCTTGCCTAAAGACATAGTTCATCACAAATATTCTGATCTCTAGGCACTGGGGTTCAGTCTGTTTCCAACAGTCGTTTTGCTTCTTTCTCCTCTTCTTTAGCTGTCCTTTTAGTCACTCCAGAGTGCTCTTTGTTTTAGTTCTCTTTTTAACTGACTGGCTTTCTTGCATACGAACCGGCCTCTGGCTATTTTACCACTCCATCCAGGAAGAGCACAGACCACCTGCAGACGCTTCCTCAGCCTGACGAATGGTGTTTGTGCCTGAAAGCTTGTGAAGAAGAATTTTTCCAACTGTCTGAGTAGGTCTGAAAAAAGATATTGGATTTACCCAAAGAACCTTCTCTGCCTTTGTTTGAGTAACTTTTCCTTTCCTGCTGAACTCAGCCTAGGCAGAGGTAAAATTTTTACATCAATGACTCCTACCTTATCCTTTAAGTATTAGTAAATGAGGCTAGCTGAAGCTGTGGTTTGCTTGCCTGCATATGTTTTCGTACCCATGCTTGAATAATTCTTTGTAATCCTAGCAAGCAACACTGTATTGGACAGAAAATATTACAGGCAGCTCCCACATCTTTCACAGTAGGTATTGAGAAGTATAAGGTTCATAGCTTGGAAATTCTTGTTTTAATAGGCAGGATGGGCATGAACTAACGAGCAGTAGGTTTTCTTTCTTTCTGAAGGTGTACTGTCAACTAGACATTTGTAGTTCTCTGTGCTCATTGCTGTTCTCTTGAAGCCTAATTGTTACAGAAATGAGTCACTATTTGTGCTTTGGTTTAATGGTAGAGTACTATGAGTTCTGGTACTCAATATCTTTTCAAATGTGTACCCTCCTACAGTCATATAAAGAAACATGTTTCAGATTCAGAGTGGGGAACTGGGGAAAACAGTGTGTGAACCGTGATAAAAGAAATTAAGAAAGACAGCTTGGAATATTAAATGAAGAAAAATGGGTGAATCATCAAATGGATGAGAATCACAACCTCTTTGACATTATCTAGGATTGATTAGAAAAGCTCAGTGGGAGAACAAAACATCAAGATAGCAAATATTTTACATTAGCCTGGAATAAGATTTAGTGTTTATTTGTGTTTAAAGACAGGTTTATTCTGTTTGCCATTATGAAAATTACATGAGGAGGAAAAGGATTTCTGTATATAAACTTGTTGGATGCTTTAAGGCCTCAAGAGAGGGTTTAATTGGCAACATGCATTTTTTTGTTTTGATGAAAGTAAGAGAGCTTGACTTACCCTTTGAAAAATATCACTGTACTGATAGCAAATTAAGTATACTTGAGTATTCAGGTTAACTATAAATGCTAACGAGCAGGTCCCTCCAGAATAGTGGGAACAATAAAGAGAACAAAAGTTAGATTTGCTAAAAGAGAATATTCTAAGTTTCTGCACAACAGGATAAACCCCAGGGAAATGGGGTCAACCCCTCTAAGGGACTGAGTGCCATTGATTTGCACCAGGGAACACTAAGTGTGGGAGGTACTCAGTATCAGACCGTTAATATAAATTCAAATGTGTGTGGTTTATTGATAGTTGAATCTTGTTAATTTGTACGGACTGGGGGACCTGTCATAGATTACCAAATTCTGTGAATTAACAAGTAAACAAGCATGGTAAATCAAGATTGCTGCATTACAAAATGTACTTTGTTCGTTTATTTTAACAAGTGCACTTTAGTTTTAACTGGATATAGGCCCAAACTTAAACCCTGAGTCCAAAAGCCCTGAAACAGAGTAAAAATATGAAGCAAAATCTGGGCTTTTCAGATGACATATAGCTTGGGTTTTAAGCTAGGAAAATGTCATAGCCCAGTGTGATGTGTTTGGGTACTCGTAATGTAGTAGTAGCTAGATACCAGGGCCTCTTTGCACTAGGTGCTATACAGCTACATGACAAAGAGGTAGTATTGCCCTGAAGAACTGCTGAAAACTGAATAGGGGTATGTTTGGAAACTAGTGTTTTTACTAATGCTTACTAAGGACTGAGCAGAACAGGGAAGGCAGACACGAACTGTGCCCAGAGAACTATGCGAGTGTCCAAACACTGAGAAAAGATGGCTAAAAAATTCTCTCTGATGCTTTTTTCTCTGCCTCTGCTGCTTGCTTTCATACTATTTGAATAAACTATACTGTCTTCCATGTGAGAATTTCTCTTTAATGAATTATGCTTCAGATCACTCCTGTGAGGTCAATATTATTATTCTGATTGTACAGATAAGGGAACTGGAGCTATAAGAGTTTAAGGAACAGATTGTCTTTGAACCAGGAAGAGACCAGTTCTCCAGATTAACAATAATGTGGTTTGATTTCAAAATCATCCTTCCATTCTTAGTGACATGAACCCTCACTATAACACTCAATTCATAATGCATTGCTTTCTTGGGGATTTATAAAGTATGTAGAATGCTGAGGTGAAAATTTGTTAAAACTCACTATAAGGGGAAAAAAAGAAAGTGTGATGATACATTATGGTGTGATTTTTTGGGAGGTTTCTAAGGGCAGCTGCATGTGTTTAACCATATATTATTCTTCCATTTGCTTTGGCGTATGTATCTAATTTTTATTAAATTTGTTAATGTTGGAGGAAGGAGGTTAGGTTTTTTTAAACATAAATATTCTAGAAAAATCCCCACGGGAAGTGTTTTATGGTGAGATCCTTTGTTAACATCTCACAGTGGTAATGTTAGTTCTCTCTTTCAGGGGAACATAAGAAGTGCCAAACTGGGTCAGACCAGTTGTCCATCTTGTCCAGTATCTTGTTTCTGATGGTGACTAGTAGCAAATGTTTTAGAGAGTATATAAAAGGTCAGTGTATAAAGTGACCCATCCCCTCTATATCCTCCCTGGCATCAATTGTCATTGGTTTAGGGGTGTGAGAGGATACATCCAAAAATCTGGCAGTGGGGTAGGGGCAGTTAATGCTGCAGATTTTGCTGATGTCAGATATTCAGACCCATAGGGACCAGATGACGTGGTTCTGCAGGCTGGAGCATGAGTACCGCTTGTCTAATTCCTTTTAGAACCTTTAACCCAGTTATACTATGTGCTTCTACAGGCCCTTGTGGCCATAAGCTTACTAAGGTGGTGGTGTTTTTTGTAAGTACTTCCTGTTGTTTATTTTAAACCTGTGTCCTGTTAATTTCAGTGGGTATCCTCTAGTTGCTGTATTCTGGGTCTGGGTGAATAACAATTTCTTATTCACTTTGTCTGCACCCTTCCTGGTTTTATAGACTTCGATCATACCCTTTTTCAGCCTTCTCCTTTGCAAACTGAAGATTTGGTCTTTCCATAGATAGTAGCTGCTCCATAGCTCAGCTTGTTGTATTTTTTCTACTTCCACAACATCTTTTTTAAGATGTGGAGACCAGAACTGCACATAGTATTATTCATGATGAGTGCACCATGGATTTATATGATGGCAACATGATGTTTTCTGCTTTGTTTTCAGTTCCTTCCTTGATGAGAAATAATTTCATTGGCTTTTTTTGATTGCTGCAGCACATTGATCCAATTTCTTTAGGGAACTATCCAGCAGGGTCTCTCTCCTGAGTGGTAATGGCCAGTTCAGGACCCAGCACTATAGATGTATAGTTGAGATTTAATTATATTACTTTTCTCTTGTTAATGTTGCAGTTCATCTGCCATTTTATTACCTATTCAGTGGGAGCATTTGCACAAGACACTTAACTGCACAGTAGCATAGTTTACTGCACAGTAAGCATGTGCATGTGCATCTACACATGCACATGCTTACTATGCAGTAAACCTCGCTAATCGCAAGTAAATTTGGTACCTGCAAATGCAAGTAGCAAATTTACTTTCAATTAGTAATGGTGCAGTAGCGCTTGTGTACACACCTGACTGGGAGCTAATCTGTTCCCGGTCAGCCATCCACCTGGGGTGGGAGATTGCTTCCTGCTCCAAGGAGCAGTCTGCTGCCAGGCTGGGACTATGTCTTCCTGCTCTGGCAGCAGGAAGCTCCAAGATTGCAGTTGGGGAGCAGGACCTGGGATATCCTCATCTCCCAGCCCCTGCTCCATCATTGTGATTGGGAAGTGGGGGGCTGAGAGACCCTTATCTCCTAGTGCCAGCTCTGTGACCCCAGGGCTGACATCAGGAGACCCTTATCTTCCAGTACCAGCTCTGCCATTGTGGAACTGGTACTGGGAAGTAAGGGTCTCCTAGAACCTGCTCTGTGGTCACAGAGCTGATGCTGGGAGATAAGGGTCTCCCAGTGCCGGGTGCATGATTGGAGCTGGCCCTGAGAGAGAAGGGTCTCCCAGCACCAGCCCCACAGTTGCAGAGCTGGCGCTGGGAGGTAAAGGTCTCGCAAAGCTGAGCAGGGAACAGGCTCTCTAGCCTGTTTCCCACCCAGCTTCACACTTTCAGAATGGAGTGGGGAACTGGCTCCCCCGCTGCCTCCCTGTGTTTGGGGCAGGCCCCAGCCCTACCATCAGATCAGGTCAGGGGACTGGAACCTATCCCACCCCTGCAGCTCTTTCCAAGCCCCTTGCCTTGGTCTGGCAGTGGGGCAGATAGCAACAAGATAGCTACCCCCCCTCTCGCAGCTCTTTCCAAATCCCCTGCCCCTGATTAGGGAGCCAGGGCCAGGAGCTTCCTGTTGCCAGAGCAGGGCAATGTTGTTCCTGCCCTAGGGGCACGGTGTAATGTCCCAGTCTCTGGTGTAATGTCCCTGGTGCTTCCTGCTGGCCACTGAACTAACATCCATAGCTGGGCCCCAGGAAGCGGCAGCAGTTTGTTGCCATTAGTAGCAGATCTGCTCCTGCTTTCCTACATGTGTAGGCATCTGCCCAGGAGCATTTACTTATGAATAGTTTACTCATGAATAAGCTGATCCCAGATCAAATGCATGCGTAGATGCGCCCAGTTACTTTTGTAATATTGTTCTTCCTCATCATCAGCTTGGGACTTGACTACCCAGAACAGTTTAGTATCATCTGTGAACTTTACAATTTTACAGTTTTTTTCTATTTTTTAAGGTCATTTACAAAAAAGTTGAGCAAAGACATCCACAGGATAGGTTCTGGTCTGTATTGACCTAAATGACCAATTAATCTTCACTGTTGTTTCCTGTCTTTTGACTCAGTGGAGCCTAATCTTTTGGCCCCATGAGTTGGATGAGTGGTACAGTAGTCAGTCTGTAGGCTGGGTCCTATGTGGAGTGGTACGCAGAGCCAGTTTGTGAGCATGTTCCCATGCCCCAGCCTGACTCAGCACCTGGATCTAGCTGAATGCCAAGCTGACCGCACCTTCCAGATTTAGCTGTGGAGTAACCCCACATGCTGGCCAGACTGGTTATGTTATCCAGCTTGCAAGGCTCCCAACGGATCTAGATATTTGGTAGCAGGGAGTGACAATTAATTTTGATACTGCTGTCCTGCTACCAAATTTCTGTTCCTGTGGATGATACAGCTCTGTGGGCTGGAGGTTGAGAACCACTATTTTAACCCACTTTTGATTCATGAAAGGGTCTTCCCTCCAATCCCATGGTAATTCATATGTCATTACTAGTGGATATTTCAGTCAAGTTGAAATAAATATTGAGTTATGATATCAGAGGTAAGTGGGTTCACATTCAAACTTTCTGGTAGTTCAGGGTTTTTCTTTGAAACCATCTTTCTTTCATGTCAGAAAGAATAGTTTGTAATGAGTAGTGCCAATGAGCTTGGTTGTTTTGAGAGAGTTCCTCTCTCAAGCAGCTTACAGCCTGAGATGGATTGATACCGACTTTCTAGGTATTTAGGTAAACGTTTTCATAAATGATTGACCACTAGTTGTGGCGGCTCTAGATTTTGAATGTTCAACTGTTTTTGAGCCAGAGCAGCAATAGCGCGTGCTAATTTTATTTGGCTTGTTGGTGGCTCAGTACTTTCAGAAGTAGAACACAAAGAATTTCGAATTGAGAGAGCCAAATTCAGTGGCTACACTTGAGCAATTGGGCTGTAGTAAAGTGAACTGAGGAGGGATTTTAAGGGTTGCTGCCAAAGCAATACATACAAAGATTATACTAGCTAGTGTTATTTTTAAATAATTCTTTAATCTTCACAGGCCTAAATTTCCACGAGAAAAACCTTTTGTAGCTTTTTAATTTAGAAGAAAAAGATAATTAAAGCCTCATGTTAGAATTTTAAAAAAATGACCTATAATTTGATACAGGTTTTTATGACAGTAATTGACTTTAAAACTTCAAGATTAGGTTCTAATTTATTACCAAAAGCAGTCACTACATCATCTGTGATATTAGTTAACAAAACTACAGGAGAATTTGTAGTACTTCTCAAAGCAGAGCAGTCCAGAGTGTTTGTTACTGCAGTGTCATATAATTGCATTAAGTATCAATGGAGCCATGCTGATTTTGTACCAGTTGAGACTGCCCACCACAGTGCCGTCTGTGTGTGTTTGTAGTTGTGGTATTATGGTTCTGTTTCTGCAAAATCTAGTTAAGTTGAAGCTTGTTTTGAACTGCATTGACAGCATTGGTAATGAAGTATGCAAACAAGGAAGCAAACAAGTGTAAGAGTTTAAAACAATAGATTATGATTACTACAGTATAAATAAAAATAAGTAACTAAATAGGTTTTCAGACTGAGGGATTTTGACAACTAATTTTCTGTAACAATCCTATGGTTCTTCTCCCAAAAATGATCAAGGTATGGTTCATGCCCAGTGTGCTGACAGACTTTGTGTAAAGCTTGTGGTAGCCTAAAAGTGACCATTAATTAGCATTTAATTTTTCTTATCCAGTAGTCAAGTGCACTTGTGGTGTGTTCCATTTTCAAAGATTCTGTTTTATCTTATGTTGCAGCTACGATCTCAGTTTGTGTTAATGATTTTTTAATACTTGTGACTTTCTTGCAGACCATGTTTAGAAAAATATAGCTTGCCTCCACTTTTTTTTTACCCTGTAATTGCCAGTAAATGAGATGGATGCTTCTTGAGTTGGAGTATGCTTGACCTTCTCTTCTAAACCCTATGTTGAATGTTGTCGTCACAATCTTTAAGGACTGTGAGAGAAGAATCTTTTCTAGCTTTTAAACAAAATGCAGTCTTCCACTGGGAAGAGGCAGGGGCAAAACCAGTGCTCCCTAACCTCCATGATTCCCTTCAGAGTTTGTTTTTCACTCTTCTGTGTCAGTGCATAATTCAGTGATGGGAACAACTTTTTGGATGCATGTTATTAGCAATAAATTGCATTTCTCCAGCTGGAAAAGTAGGTATTGACAAACTCATCAGCAACTGCCATTTCCTTGGTCACATTTTTTTGGCTGCTTTGTTTAATACAATTCTACCTCTAGATTTGGGCTTTTCAAACAAGGGATAAGAGAGGTCCATGTGAGGATAATCTGTTTTGCTGCTCGATAGAGAGCTGCTGGGATTGACCACTTATGTTCACTATTTTTTTTTTTTTACCAGCATTTCATTCACTGTTTTTTGTTTGTTGGTCTGTTTGTTTTTTATCAATAGCTGAGAGCTGAATCCTTATGACTGTGTTATTTCTTAACTGTGCTGAAAGACTGCATCCATAGCTGATATGAATTATTAAATTAATTTGAATTCTCCAAAGCATGAGAAAAATGAATTGGGTGCACCACCACGTTTACCACTGCTGCCCCTGTGCTGCCCAGCACGTGATCTCCGGGCAGGCAGCAGCAGCCAGCACTGCCTGGCACAGCAAGTGGGGGGGCTGCAGCTCCTGCCACTGTGCAGCCCCACGGGCAAGCCTGGAGCTGGCGTGGGGTCCAGGCTGGCAGCGGGTGCGGGTTACAAGGTGGTGCTGAGCGCAGGGGGTGGGGAAAACAGCCCCTTGTCTGCCCCATGGCTGGTGCCTTGTGCTCCAGCCACCCGCAGCCCACCTGGGGCTGCCTGTGCCTGCTCAAGACAGCCCCTTGTGGGCTGCGAGCAGCTGCAGTGTGAGGTGCTGGCCATGGGGTGGGGGAAAGGCCGCTTTCCCTCATGCTCCGCACCAGGTCCTTCCCTGTCCTCTTCCCCCACCCCCTTTACTGAGGTT
Organism: Crocodylus siamensis; assembly: GCF_052110815.1. NCBI lineage: Eukaryota > Metazoa > Chordata > Crocodylia > Crocodylidae > Crocodylus > Crocodylus siamensis. The sequence continues at coordinate 164,157,634 of NC_143397.1, read as the reverse complement.
CCTGCGCCGGGGCAGCCACATGTTCCCAGGCCAGAAGCCCCTGGTGGGGCTTCCGGCTAGGAGTGCAGGGCTGGGCAGGCCCTGCTGTTGTGGAAGGCCGCCGGGCTTTCCCTGGGTCCTACTGTCCCTGGTTTCTGTCATTTTTTACAGGAACCAAAGACAGAGAAATATTAATTTTCAAAATTTTTTTAGGGGCCCCACAGGCCAGACAGAATGCAGCCCACGGGCCATATTTTTCCCATCCCTGGAATACATAAATGACTCTATATCTTAAAATATTTAAGGCAGATTATATAGATATTTATAATGTGAGTGATATCTTTTTAGTTGAATTTGGGAACTGGTACAAGAATAGAAAGATTGCTGATTTCTGGGGGGTTTTTGTTTTCTGTTTTATTAAAGAGCTTGCCCTCCTTTGTTAAAGGATCTCTTTTGCTTTTGTAGTTACTTAGAGTTGTAAAACCAGAATATGACTCATGGGTGAAATCCTGGCCACATTATAATGAATGGCAAAATTGATTTTAATAAGAAGGATTTCACTTAAAAGCAAGTTTACGATTCTCCCTTCAGGTTCTCTCTGGGTCTTGGGGCTTCAGGTTGGAACCTAGCACTGATGGAAGGACCTGAGTTCCTTCAGTCTTGCCTGCATACTGACGAGGACTAGTTAATACTTTCCTGGAAAAGAAAAAGTAGTGTATTGTATTTTCTCTCCAGTTTGCTAGTAAGGGGCTGAAGGTACTGCTGAGTACAGGAAGAGAAACCATATTGTTTTGGGAGTTTCCTTCTCTGGGAGAGGAAGGTTTCTAGTAAGAGTTTTGGCTGGATGGCTTATCCTAATCTCTCCCATAGGGTACATGGAGATAGCAATACATTTATTTTTAAGAGGGGAAAGTGATCAAGGTCATCATCACAGAAGGTACAAGTTATAAGATTATTGCAATCTGTTTAGCTAATTTGTCTTGTACCTCCAGGGTAACCCTGTTTGTTGCAAGTTCTTGAGAATGTGAAAGGAAGGAACGAGAAAGCAGACGGGAAAGATGAAATATGAAGAACAAGATGAAGAAAAGAAAGGTTAACCCCCCCCTCACCCACACACACACACACACACACCTCAACTTTTCTATAAAATGTGTTAGGTGGTTGGCCAGGATGGAATGGTGGGTCACCCATTTTATTATCTGTAACATATAATGTTGCATATAGGCATGCAGCAGCGTAACAAACTCAAAAAAGGGATGTGTAATCCCCAGAAGTTTGAGAATTAGTGTGCTAAGATGTTTCCTGCTGCTTAGGGAATTGGTTTTTAGTAGTGACTGTCCCATAATTTGTTGTTACAGAGACATTTTTCCTGCTACATTTTTTCCCCAACCCTCTATTAGAAGTTTTGATTAATTTCCCCATTTCATCCATCTGCCCTGCTCACATTTTCATAAATTATTGAAACAAATTTCACCACACTATAAGAGGGATGATACTTACCCACAGGCAGGGATTTTATTTATTGACGAAGGTGGTTGTTGTCAGGAAATAATTCAGTATTTGGTGAGAAGCACTCAAGAAGATGGATGTCACCTATTTTTAGTCAAGGATCTCTGACATCTTTTATTTTTGTTTTTCTAGACAATTTAAGATGGTCTTTACTCTATCTTTTATGAGCATGTGCTATAATGTGTCTCCTCAGTCAGCATCTCTGATTTTGCAATATACATTAGAGGTACCAAGATGCTATCCTTCATGTGTCTGATGAGAGAGATTTTTCCCTCAGCTAGGCTTGATGGACCTTTGGAGTGAGTTTGCTTTTTGTCTGTATTTCGGTTAATGTTGTGAACTTACACCCTGAGCTTTTAATACCAGTTAGTATTTGTCATTTGGTTTAAGTTAACAAGGACCTAATGCATGGAAATGTATTTATTTAATGGCCATGTTTAAACTCAGCAAGCAGTTGTAGCCGCTGTGCTAATATTGACCATAGACTGATGGTTGTTTTAGAAGGATTAGCCCAGGGCTGGATCATACAGGCGTTTCAGCCCCATGGTTGGAGAGCTACACAGGCGAGCTCTCCAGCCACGAGGCACTAGGGGCTGCTCCCTGAGCCAGTGCCTGCTAATAGGGGAGCCTGCCCTCTCTTTTGCCTGGGAAGGAGCAGGTTGTCAGGAGGCAGTTGATAGCTGCTGAAAGCTGTCGCAGATACCCTCTGGGGGGGAGGGGTCCAGCTCTGGGAGAAGGCCACCCCCATGGCACCAGATGATGGGAGGGACAGTTTCCTGTGGCAGGAACCTTCCCAGATCCTGCCGGTGCATTCCTCTGGGCTGACCCTGGAGGAGTGCAGGAGCCGGGAGGGGAGGAGGGGTACTCTCCTGAGGTGGTAGGACTTAGGCTGCCATGCTGTGGCAGCAAGGTTACTGGTCTCCCCTGGCTGTTCCAGGTTGACCCAGAGGAGTGAGTGGGGGAGGCTTTACTGGGGGCCTTTCTCTCTGGCAGCAACTGTCCTGGGGGACTATGAAGGCTCTCACCACAGCAGATTGCCCCCTTCCCACCAATCAGATGATTATCAGGGAAGCAGAATTTTTCAAGAAAAGGTCCCCACAGGATTCCTTGACAGCTCACCTCTGGATGGATTTTGAGGGAGCCAATGTTCACCCTCCCTCACCCTCACAATGGGAAATGGAGAGTGGAGGACTCTAGGATATTGGGTATCTTCACTACTGAAGAGGTATGCAACTCTTCAGGTTAGAACAGCAGAATGGAGATCTTCTTTGTGGGAATCAATCAAACTTTCTTGCCAGCAAGACAGTTCGCTTCTGCAAGGAATCCCTCATGTGCCAGGCAAAAGTCTTTTTCTCTAGGCACAAACGTAACACCTGTTTGTGGCCATAGTTTTGGTTATAACTTCCCAAAGTTTTCCCAGTGATTTGTTTAGGGTATATAGGGGCCTGACTCAGCAGGCTTTATACAAAGTGCTGATTGAAATTGGTTCAAGCAAAGTGACTTTGAATCTTGTCCTACCTCTAGTCAATTTATTTTAATGGTGATTTGAGAGAGTTCATCTTTGTAAGCTTTAAGATAGGGAAGTGTGTCTAGTGTTGGATCTTCCTTAGTTCTTTGTAGGGCATAAAGAAAGGTATCAGGGAGTTTTCCGTTTCCTCTTCCTGCTAGTGGCTCTATACTTGGGCTCTACCGGAGGGCACTTGCATCCACTCCATAAAGCCCTCCTCAGAATTTCTGACTTGCTGAGGGTTTTAAACTAGGCATGTCCAGGGGAGTGAGCTCGGATTCCACTGCTGTACATAATTCCTTTGGCCAAGATGACCCTGGGGAAGGTATTCATGTAGGGGACATCCAGATGAGTACCAGAAAACCTGAGGTGACTAAAGGTGAACTTGGGCATCTTTATGGGAATACTAGAAGCATGGGCAGTAAGCAGGATGAACTAGCACTCAGAGAGGAATTTGACCTCGTTGGGTTGATGGAGACCTGGTGGGACGATATATATGATTGGGCAGTGGATAGGAAGGTTTGGGTTGAGAAGAAGGGAGGAGGTGTGGCGCTCCTATGTGAAAGATCAGTACCCCTCCCTGCAGGTCACATTTGATTGCAGGGAGAGGTCCCTTGAGACCCTCTGGGTTAAGATAAAAGGGGGCCAATGAGAAGGGGACCTGATGGAGGTAGTCTACTATAGACCTCCCTACCAAGGAGGGGAGAGTGATCAGGCATTCTCCAGGAAACTGACTGTGGCAGCCAGCACTAAAGACCTGATTGTTGTGGGTGACTTCAATTACCCTGACGTCTGTTGGGAAGACCATTCTGCCAGCTCCAGCAGATCAACCAACTCTTGGCAGCTGTTGATGACCTGTTCTTGACACAGGCTGTGGAAGGACCAACTAGAGGTAAAGCCACTCTGGACTTAGTGCTGACCAAAGGGAAAGACATGGTAGGCAACCTGAAGATTGGAGGTACTCTGGGCGACAGTGATCACAATCTAATTAGGTTCACCATCCACTGAAAAGCTGTGAATTCAGCCAGTAGAACAGAAGTCCTAGACTTCAGAAGAGCAGACTTTGGTAAACTCAGGAGTCTAGTTAGGCCCTTTTGCAACCAGCGACTGGACAATTTGGGAGTTCAGGAAAGGTGGTGCTTCCTTAAAGGGGCAATTCTCAATGCTCAAAAAGAGCCCATCCCCACGAAGTCAAAAAGAGGGAAAGGGGCCCGCTTGGCCCAACAGGGATATTATGGAACTTTTGAAAAAAATAAAAAAAACCATACGTGTAATGGAAAAATGGTTCAGCATCCAGAGAAGAGTACACTCATATGACCAGGGTCTGCAGGTATGAGACATAGAAAGCCAAGGCATGTATGGAGATCAAGCTGGCAACTGAAATAAAAGACAACATAAAGTCCTTCTAAAGGTACATAGGGAGCAAGAAAAAACTCAAGCTTCACTGTGGGACCTCTATTAATATGGGCGGGGGGGAGTGTCTACAGTTGGATCTGCGAAAAGGCAGATCTCCTAAATACTTAGTTCACGGTGGTATTCCTGAAATCAGATGGGAATTGTTCACCTGTCCAGAGGCCCAGGGAATACAGAGAACACAACAGTCCACATGAAATCAGTTCTGAACAGGTGAGGGTACTCTTAGAACATTTGGACATTTTCTAGTCTGCTGAGCCAGATGACCTGCATCCAAGAGTCCTGAAAGAACTGGCTGAGCTCATAACGGGGCCTCTGGCAAACCTGTTTAAAGAGTCGTGGACCTCAGGAGTGATCCCAAGTGACTGGGAGAGGATTAACATGGTACCCATCTTTAAGAACGGGAAGAGAGATGACTTTGCAAACTATAGACCGGTCAGTTTGACTTCAGTCCTGGGAAAAATCTTTGAAAAAATTGTCAAGGAGACCGTTAACCACAACCTCACAATCACCGGAGAGTTAAGAAGCAACTAGCACACATTTGTTGAGGGTAGGTCATGCCTAACAAACCTGGTTTCCTTTTATGACCAGGTAACTAACCAGCTGGACAAGGGTGACATGAGGTGTTGTCATCATTTACCTAGACTTCAGCAAGGTACTGAAGGTTGATATGGTTTCCCATGAGATTCTGTCAGTTAAGCTGGAGGGTACTGGCTTAGACCAGCCTAGAGTGAGGTGGGTTGGCAATTGGCTCAGAGGCCGATCCCAGAGAGTTGTAATCAATGGGATGGCCTCATCCTGGAGGGCAGTCTCCAGTGATGATCCCCCTGGGATCAGTGCTTGGTTGGGCCCATGGTCTTTAACATCTTTATCAATGAGTTGGATGAGGAAGTGGAAGGCACAGTGATTAAGTTTGTGGATGACACCAAACTGTGGGGAAATGCAGGCATATCTGAGGATAGGGTAAGGATCCAGGATGACCTTGACAGACTGGTCCTATGGGCTGAATGCAATCAGATGAGGTTCAATAGGGACAAGTGCTGAGTCCTTCATCTGGGTCGGAAGAACCTTTACCATAACTATACTATGGGTGGTGGTCCACTGGCTGACACTTCAGCTGAAAGGGACCTGAGGGTGGCAATCAACCAGAAGATGAATATGATCCAACAGTGCGATGAAGTTGCCAGTAGGGCAACTAGGACTCTGGCATGTATCAGCTGATGTGTTGCAGATAGATCCAGAGAGGTGCTCCTCCCCCTCTATTTGGCATTGGTAAGACCACAGCTCAAGTATCATGGCGAGTTCTGGGCACCACACTTCAGGAAGGATGTGGATAAGCTCAAAAGGGTACAGAGAAGGGCCACCTATACTATTAGGGGCCTCAAAGATGGGTCCTATAAGGAGGGAGTCTGGGAACTGGGTTTGTTCAGTCTGAGCAAGAGAAGACTGAGAGATGACTTGATAGCCACCTACAAGTATGTCAGGGGTGAACACCAAGATGTAGGGGAGCAACTCTTCAGAAGGGCACCCCTTGGGAAGACGAGGACCAATAGGCACAAGATAATTGAGGAAAAATTTAGGCTAGACATAAGAAAAACTTCTTTTCCACAGAGTATCTAGAATCTGGAACACACTGCCAGCAGAGGTGGTACAATCACCATCCCTGCAGGTTTCGTAGATTCATAGATATTTGGGTCGGAAGGGACCTCAGTAGATAATCGAGTCCGATCCCTTGCCATGGGCAGGAAAGAGCGCTGGGTCAAGCAGCCCCAGCCAGGTACATGTCTAGCCTCCTCTTAAAGACCCCCAAGGTAGGGGAGAGCACCACCTCCCTTGGCAGCCCATTCCAGATTCTGGCAACTCTTACCATAAAGAAGTTATTCTTGATGTCTAACCTAAATCTGCTCTCCGTTAGTTTGTAGCCATTGTTCCTAGTTATTCCAATGGCTGCCCTCGCAAACAGATCATCCCCTATTCCTTGGTGCCCCCTCCTGATGAATTTGTAGGTGGCCACAAAATCACCTCTCAGCCTTCTTTTGCAGACGCTGAAGAGATCCAGGCCCTCAGTCTCTCCTCGTAGGGTATTGTCTGCAGGCCCCTAACCATATGAATGGCCCTTCTCTAAACCCTCTCTAGGTTGTCCACATCTCTTTTGAAGTGCAGTGCCCAAAATTGGATGCAGTATTCCAACTGTGGGCTGATCGATGCTGCATGGAGAGGAAGTATCACCTCCCTGGATCTGTTTGTCGTGCACCTGCTAATGCATGATAAAGTGTGGTTAACTTTACTGATCGCTACATCATGTTGACAACTCATATTCATCCTGGTATCCTTGACTCTGAGATCCTTTTCTGCTGCTGTGCTCTGAGAAGGTCCTTCCCCAGCCTGTATGTGTACTGGTGATTCCTTCTCCCTAGGTGTAGTACTTTGCACTTGTCCTTGTTGAACTGCCTCCTATTCTGTTCTGCCTACTTTTCCAACCTGTCCAGATCCACCTGGATTTGTTCCCTACCCTCTAGTGTGTTAACTTACCCCATAATTTGGTATCACTTGCAAATATGGACAGAGCGCTTTCCACACCCTCATCCAAGTCACTGATGAAGACACTGAACAGCACCGGTCCAAGGACTAAGCCTTGTGGGACTCCACTGCCAATATCTTTCCAGGTTGATACTGACCCATCCACCACTACTCTCTGGTGCTAGAGGTGTTTAAGAAGAGGCTGGACAAGCACCTCGTAGAGCTCGTTTGAACCCAATAACCCTCTGCCCATGGTAGGGGACCAGACTTGATGATTATACAGGTCTATTCCAGTCCTTCTATTCTGTGATTCTATATTCTCATAGCTCTTCTCTCCCATTTAACATTGACTAATAGAGTTCTGGTCACCTCCAGTCCTGCTACTGGCCCAGTAACTGGGTGGGAGTTGCAAGGTGACAGAGGGGCCTAGCTGAATAATGATTCCTGACCATGGCACTGGTTGAGGTGAAAAGCACCTTACAGAGTTAGATGCCTGGAGGAAGCCCTCTTCTGGATGAGCTGTCACCCCTTCACAGCAGTAGAAGGTTTATTGGGTAAGAAAGCACTAATGTTTCCCTTTGATGTATTCCTCTTTTCCCTTGAGGTATTACTAAGCCTCACCTGCTCCTTGCAGTGTCAAAGATAGTTAATATAAAAAGTTAATATCAGCTGATGGCACAGTAATTTCTTCTTCATACTAAGGACCACAGATTTGTTGCAATGGATTCTTCAGCCTGCTTGCAGTTCACAGTAGAAGAGACTAACAGAGCAGTCTCTTCCTACTCCTGCTTTACTACAGGGGAAGAGCATAGCATCTTCTTACAAGTGGAAGAATGTTCACATCATGTTTGCTTGTTGTTATGAAAATGCAGGAATGTTTGCTAAGTTGTTTAAAAACTTGATGGCTACACTGTCTTCCTGTCTGGGATATTGTGATTATAAGAAGCATTGCACTACAGCCCCATGTTATTAGTATCTGAACAGTTCTCTTCTCCTCATGCACAATCTTAGAGAATCCCTATGGTGACTCTTTATGGAGAAGTGCCCTTGGGGGAACTCCCTTGAGAGTTTGCAGCTCTGCTTTCCTGCTAATGTGTCTGACTAGCAAGAGTGCCTTCTCTCTCCAGAGGCTACTGCTCTAAAACATTCTTCTTATGGGGGAAAAAAACCAAACCTGTGCCAGATTTTAGTCAGTGAAACATCACTGTAAAATAGGAGCATTTTAAGTTTGTAACCTCATGTAGTTATAGCTTGTTGAGACTATTACTACATTTTTTGGATTTGACTTTCTGGGTTTCTGTGTAAAAGTTTTATAAGCATTAGTAGCAGTGCTAGCAGAATATTATTTTACATTATAGAACTCTTTTCAGTGATTTCTGTATTGTTTTTCAGTGCATGCATAGGAATGTATGTATAAAATTTGCATAAATACAGATTATAAAGCATGTGGTTATTATAAGCAGGGCTGGCAACTACTGAAGTGTCTGAACACTAGTATTGTAAGATTTTTTTTTTCCGGCTACTTATGATGCAAAACTTCCTCTGCTTGAGCTGAAGTCAATGAAATGTGGGCTTTGAATGTATAAAGTGTTATAGTGTTCTGAAATACCTGATTTCTCTCTTTTAAATTGGACACTCAAAAATAGTGGATTTTTTTTTACTGTAATCATGCTCTGCCTCAAGTCCCTGTCTGCTATATAGAGCTAATAATAACCACTCAAGAGTACTGTAAAAATTATTAATATATGTGAAGAATTTGTAAGCTAGTATGATGGATACAATAGAAAATCCCTTGAGGAAATTAATAATTTTGTCATCAGTGAAGAGTTTGAACACTGTACAGTAAATAGGGCGTGAGGCCACACATGAACAAAGATGAGAAAACAATATTGAGTGCCTGCTAGGCAACTGTCTGCCATCCATTCTGTTCACTAAATAAAGCTAGAGTTTCCATCCCTAGATTATTTTGCATTTCTGGATGATATTCCATGCCAAATCCAAACAAAAAGTTGGATATGTAAACTTTTCTTACAGGGAGAGTTTGTTTCCATCTGTCTCTCTGACTGTATCTGTCTGATGCCCCTGCCTCTGCCTTTGGTTTCTTTCATTCTCCCATTTCAGAAGAATCAAAATAGGTCTGAGTTCCATCGGAGAGACAAGCCTCAGGAGCTTCAGCTTTTAAGGCAAGATGGGCTATGGTTTAGTTTGGACTGTTCTTGTACTGAATAATGGATCTGTGGTGTAGTAAAAAAAAATGTATGAGATCATGGATCACATAATTTATAGCTGTGTTGTTATGCATGTGCATGATGGAAATGTGGGTTGCACAGTCACCCTTAATTTGGTATGTCCCTGTTTCTGACTGCTTTATTTTGCACTCTTAATAATGTCCTTTTGATGTTCTTGGAAGCACTGGATGATGTGGCATAAAATTTTATCAACGAAAGTCTTGTGTATGTGCTTTATTCAAATCGGTCAAAGCTATGAATGAATTTTTCCAGTCTTGCCAGATACGAGCTGAGAAAAATTACAGTACGCTCCCTATTTTATATTTTCTGTAGACTTTGTTTACATTAAAATTACATTTTTGTAACGTTCTAAAGAGTAGTAAAGTCTTTTACTGGGAAAAATAACCCTTTTTTTCCTTCACTTATCGAGTCAAGTGCCTGATTTTAATTAGTATGCAAGAATTGGAAAGAGAGAGGGGAAAAATCGACATATTTGCAAACTTTATAAAATGGCCTAAAAGTAATTTTCTAGTGATAAAAATATCATAATGTTAAGGTCTGATGTCTCAGCCTTGCTAGAGTTAGTTGCAAGTGTATTGGATTTTGTAGCAAGCTGGCATAATATAATCTCTGCTCTTTCCAATATAAAGCTCAGTTTCTAACCTTACAGCGCTGCCAGACTACTTTCAAAGTCATGACATGTTCATGTCACAGGGAAATTCTTGTTGGCCTAAAACTGAATCTTATCTATCCTAGACCTTGAGTAAATAAATGTATGTGGTGTTGAAGGGGCAAATTTCCTCATTAGGAAAGAGGAGGTGAAAACACTTCCTGGGAAGGCTGATTCTAAAGAAAGTTTTCTTTGTTAATTTAAGTCACAGAAGAGATACATTATTAGGTAAAAGCCAAATAGTGGAGTCCTATGTGCAATATACATATATTTTCATCAAATGGTGCTGCAGTTTATCATACTGATATTACTTCTGTGTGTGTATGTATACTGACATATGTGTGTATGTGTGAGTCTACAAATGTGTGCAAGTATGTGGGTATATGGAATACAGATTCATGCACTGAGACGATTCATTCTTGTTAACTGGGGTTTCCAGGGTTGTTCATGGAGGGCAACTTAATGGGTGGAACATCATGCTGGGAGTCATGTAACAGAATGAATCTTCAATGCAGTATGTTTTGTGTTCCATATATTTAATAAGCCTTATGCATGCAAAGTTACAATAAGGAAAGTCCTTCATCATTGGTTAATTCCAGCTTCAGTGGGACTTATGCAGTTGATAGAATTTTATTTCCTATAAAATAAATAAATAAATAAATATGTTGGGTCAGCTCATGTAACCCACCATTTCACAAAACATTCAACATATCAGTATCTGTTTGAGGGCAGTAGTAGAGGAAGTCTCGTTCCTTGCCAGCTTCCATACTTTGCTTCAAAAGACATCAGTTATCCTTCGAAATGGACCTCAGGGCTGTTGCTAAGATGCATCAATCAATTACTACTGAACAGTCACTGGTCTATTAATATATCCGTTTGCAGGCCACAGACAGATCCTTCCTGGGCTGCAAGTGGCTTCATGGACCACACTTTAAGAACCCCCGCTTTTAGCTATATTGAGATAATCTATCCTTTAGTTTATGTTGCTTTGCTACTAGCTGGTGAAGTAAAGAAAAATGTGTGGGTAAATGTATAGTACCGCATACAAATCTCAGTCTATGAATACATTAAAGTTAAAACAGTGTTCTTTACCAAAAGGAGGTTAATTGCCTTTTGTTGCTCATCGGTGCCCCTCCCATTCTTTTGACTTGTTGGGAGTAGGATGATACTGATGTGATCCTGTCAGAGACCATTGAAAGTCCTGTTCAGCTGCAAGAGCTCTGAGGTTAGGTGACATTAAAAACAAAAATAAGAATCCTCCAGATTCCAAAAGGCAAGGGGACCCATCTTTTGGCCTCCAAAACAACAGAATGACATGACTAATTAGGTAAGTGAGATGCAGCACAATTTGTATGCTAAAAAGGGCAAAAGAAAAAAATGCTGCCATTTAGTATTTAAGATTCCAAGTGAAG